>NC_138956.1:11737500-12292500 GCF_965226115.1 Aulonocara stuartgranti | reverse complement strand
CATCATAACAATTAAAAATGTAGGTCTTTCCTACAGAGAAATTGCAAAGAAAGTCAAGGTGTCAGTGAGTACAGTTTCCTTCACCATCAAAATTCACTCAGGCAAGGGAAGAGGTCTCTCAAAGCCACAACTGAATCAGAGGACAGGTTTCTGAGAGTAAACAGCTTGCGTGATAGGCAGCTCACAGGACAACAGCTTCAAGCACAGCTTAATAGTGGTCGTAGTAAGCAAGTCTCAGTTTGAACTGTGAAGAGAAGACTTCGAGCTGCAGACATCAGAATAAGACAAAGAGTCTTGCCTGGGCCATGAAACACCGCCATTGGAATACTGAAAATTGGAAGAAGTTATTACTGACTGATGAATCAAAATTTGAAATCTTTCGTTCATCACGCATGATCCTTGTAAGTCGTCGTGTAAGCAGAAGGATAGTTCCACAGTGTGTGGCATTAACTGTCAAACATGGAGGAGCAAGTGTGATGATCTGGGGCTGTTTTTACTGGATCCAGGGTCGGTGACTTGTAGAGCGTGAGAGGCACCCTGAACCAAAACAGCATCTATCTGTCTATCTATCCGTCTGTCTGTCCTTCGGTCGCTTGATTTTCATCGACTTCACACTGAGTGTGGGAGTAGCTAATCAGCACATTATTCAAGGCAGTGTAAGAGCAATCACATTTGATTAATTGTTATCAAAACTGCTGGTTGTGACAGAAAACTCTCTGTTGAAGAGAAGCAGTTGTCAAGCAGCGCAGACTCATGAAAGCTTCAGTTTCTCATTTCGGGATAGACTTTACCTTATTTTAGTTGTGAATTCCAAAATCACGTTGCCCTGATGTAATAAAACACGTAAAATCTGGAACAACTTTGTGCCTGTGCCACTCTTTAAACTTCCAGTCCAGTTAGGTGATGAACATGCATCTTTGAATGAACGTTGTTTTTTAAAAATATAACAAAGTAAACCCCTTCTTCCTCGAGCACATTCACAATTGTCTGTTTTGTTACCTCTCCCGCCTCCATCTTGCAGGGTGTAAAGTTCCCCCGATACTCTCTGTGTTTGATTACATTCATTCTCTGATGAAGCTACGCTGCAGTCTGTCCTGTAATCTCTGTCATTCATCAATGTCAGCCTTAATAGAGGCAAAGAGGAAAAGGAAGGGAGTCCTGGCTGTTGGTAAACCTCCTGTGACTGGCTATACATCTGCTGATGTGTGTTTGTGTGTGTCTGAGAGAGAGAGAGAGAAACTGTGTGTGTTTGTTAAATCGAACCTCCTTTGACTATTTGCGTCCTTTCACAAAGCTCATTTTATGTTATATGTCCGCAGGATTATCTGCTTTCACTTAATGAGTGTTGGAAAGCTAGTGTAAGAGTGTACCTCTCAGTTTGGAAAGGTGTGTGTGTGTGCACATCCAATAAGCCTGTTCACTTATTTATCCGTGCTGTCAGCTTGCCCCATGAGAGCCTTACTCGCACAACAGTAACCTGCAGAGAGGAGAGGGTGAGTGAGGAGGAAAAGCACAAGGAAGCAGGGAAGGAGGGGAAGAAGGAGGTGTGAATTGAGTGGAAGGGAATTTCACCACTCCCTGCCAGACACTGAGGCTCAGTTCCAGCTGTCCTGTCTACCAACACCCCACCTCCAACCTCCCCCCTTCTCCCTGTTGGTGCCTGTATGCTTCGAGCAGTGGACTCAAAGGCTTTCTCAGCTCTGGCTTTTAGCAGAGTGGAGATAATGGGAGGCACTTTTGGCTCTTTGCAGCAGCTCCATATAACCAATAGTGCGCTTTCAGTCCAATTAAAGAAAGCTTCTTCGTGTGTGAGGAAGACATAGAGGTCCATCTGTGACACACCATCCACTTCATACTCAACAAATGCAGTTTACTGAATATAGATTCAAACTGTAAGTCTATTTATGAAATGCTATTTTAACTGCAGCTAAACATTTCATACAGTTCCACCTGTGGCAAAACACAAAGGTATTATAGAGATATTATCACAGGGACTTCTTTATGTTACATTATGCTGAAATGCTCTCCTTGCCTTAGGCTTTGCTTATATGTGAAGGAGAGTCCTACTATGACTAAATTGGTCTCCCAGTGAAGTAAAGTTGACTTCGATGACACGTGGAAGGAAGTTATTCTGGTGTACACTGGTTTTATTGCCACTGCATATTGGCTTTCCAGCAGCTACAACACATTACAGAACTGTTCAGTAATGCCATTAAGCCTCTGTCGTATTTTGTGTCCAGTGAACAAATGTTGCTGTGCTACATTGCTAATTTCAAATGGTAAACATGATAAAAGTAGCAGCTAATAATGTACATATTGTCCTTGGGATCCTTTTAATATACAGTGGGGAAATAATTATTTGCTAAATTTATACATTTGCTAACTTACAAAGAAATGAACACTGGTGGTTTAATTTTAATTAACAGAATATCAACAAAAAATCTAGAAAAACACATTACATAAAAGTTATATATTGATTTACATGTAATTGAGTGAAGTACATATTTGATCTCCTAGACCCAGCCAGAATTTTGGCAACTAATGATGTCCATCAGGTGTCCAAGTAACACACAGATTACAATTAGTCAATCAATTACTGAATCATTTTCGTCCATTTCACCGTAGGTAACACCAAAGAGCTGTCAAAGGACAACTGCAACAAGACTGTAGACATGCTTAAGGCTAGAATAGGGTATAAGACAGTCAGCAAGATGCTTGGTAAAAAGGTGATGGCTTATTTGGAAACTGAAGAAATATTAAAGAACCATCAATTGCCCACAGTCTGGAGCTCCATGCAAGTTTGTTAAAGATCTGAAGGCATTTAGGGCCATGGTCACCAAGAACACCATTAGTGGCGCACTACACCGTATTGGGTTAAAATCTTGCAGCACCCACGAAGTTCCTCTGCTCAATAAGGCACATGTACAGGCCCATCTTAAGTTTGTCAGGGAACATGTTGCACTCATCTCCAAGAAACTAAATGGGAAGACTTGGGTGCTATGGTCAAATAAAGCCAAAATCTGGCTCTTTTGGCATCAACTCGACCCACCAACTGCAAGTGTACCATCCCCACAGTCAAGCATGGAGGTGGAAGTGTTATGGTTTGGGGCCATTTTCTGCTAATTCACAGCACCATGGGATGGGTTTTACAGCTTGACAGTGGCCCAGAACATACTGCAGAGCAATAAAGAAGTGGCTAAAGGTCATGAAGTGGCCGAGTCAGTCTCCAGACTTCAGTCCTATAGAAAATCTGTGAAGAAAGCTGAAGCTTCGGGCTGTAAAGCTCTAGCCAAGAAACCTAAACAATTAGGAGGGTTTCTATAAAAATGAGTGGGCCAAAATGCGAGCTGTGAGATGTGACCAAACCTGGTGTCTTACTGCTGTGCTTGCTAACAAGAGTGTCTCCAGGAAGTAGTAAGTCATATTTTGCTTTTGGATCAAATATGTATTGCAGTCAATGAAGTCCAAATCAGTGCATAAAATTTATGTAAAATGTTTTTTTTTCCTGATTTTTATTGATATTCTGTGTAGATGTACATCCTCACAGAGCCACTACCATGGCTAATGAAACACTTATTTGCTCTAAATGCCAAGAAAATGCATTTGCAATGCTTCTTTCATAGCTCTTCTTCCTATTAACTTTGTTTTTTTGTTGGAATATTAAGTTTTATTATCATCATTGGCTTAACTTTTGGAGAAATGAGTCCAATCATATCAATCGAATATTTCATCAAGTGACAGAGAGCTAAATGTAGTAGCAGTTCTGCATTTCTTCCAGGTTTGGTTACATGCTATAATTTAGAAAATGTCTCATCTGCCACTGTCCCTCCTACACACTTGTCACTGTAGGTGTTTGCTTGTTTTCACAGAGGCAGTAGAGGCCAATAAAGGCTGATACCACTGTGCACTGTTGGTACTGCTGTAATTGTGGTTTTCAAAATGATTTTTTCAAAACGCATTTATTTTCAAATGTAGGAATCAACCTGTGGGAGATGGGCAAAATCTCACTTTTAGCTTTGGGAAATAATTCTTCAGTGGGACTTGCAATGCAAATCGACATGGTTTTAAAAAAACCACTGCTGCAAGCAAAAACAAGCATTATGTGTTTACTAGTGACACGTTCCTTCAGAGATTTCTGAAAGATTTGCAAACTAAACTGTAAGCAAAAATGTCTTAATTTCATCCTGCTGGCAGAATCCTGCTGTCGTTTTGAAGAAAAACAGTATGAAGTGTTTATTTGTGTAAATGTCTTGTTGATGTGGACTATTTTTGTTACAGAAATAGAAGCCCTTAGGATTGAAATGATTGATAAGCCTTTTTGGGGTCTTTTCGAGAATCCTTCCTCCACACACGCCCCCCCCCCCCCTCCCCCCGCCCCCCCCATATCTCTCCGAGTCAGGCCCAACACGGATAGCGTACGTTTTGCTGTAAACCTTGGGTGCCGCATTTTAGCTCGTGCAGCTGTCGACTTCTATCGAGGGTGCATTAGAGAGGGTAGGGAGATTAGATATAGAGTGCTGATATCTCTCCTGTTTCTCTCCCGCTATGTCTCCTCTTCGCTGCCACTGCCTGGCCCAGGAGAATAGACTGGTAGAAGCAGCTTTTGTAGAAGCAGAGAAAGAAGGATGCGCCCTGTTGTGATTTCTGCAGGCCTGTTTCTTTCATTTCGCCTTTTCTCCTCCCTCTGACTTCATCAGTTGTTTTTCTGCCTTCTTCTTTGAAACTTAGTCTTTCCATACCTACAATGCTGCAGAAAGCACTATGCATAACAAAATAAAAGACACAGCTATCCTTTACGTTATGGGAGAGAAAAAAAGGGTGTTTCTTGGCTGCTTGTTAGTCTGAGCACTGAGTGTTTTGTTGGATTGTTGAAATCGTGGCTTTATCTTCACACCTCGTGCACACAGTTTTCTATTGGGAACTGTTATAGATTCACCTTGGAGATGACTTTATTTATTGTTCTGTCTTTCAGGCTGAGAAACACATACATCAGATTCAATGACTGATTGATTGGGGAGGCACTTTTAATTGCTGTGTTTTTATACACTGTAATGGAAACAGGGGGACTGAGGCTTTCAGCAAAAGCATGCATGCTTTTGGACTGGGCGGGGAAACGGTACCCACTCGAACACAGAGAGAACATGTAAACTCCACAACAAAAGGTCTTTGATTTGAACCCAAGTCCTTCTTCCTGTGAGGCAACAGTGCTAATCACCACGCCATACTGCTCGCTTGAGTTTATTTGTATTGATTTTTGATTTGTTGATCCAAATATTTCAGTGCAGCTGCAGAATAGCATCGTATGAATAGTGTAGAGTCATTCACGCCCCCCAGGGCATAAATTGCAACTGAATATGATACATTCAAAGTTTTCATGTCGGTGATATCTTTGTGGATTTTCATGAATGCTATGAAATCTGGTGCAAATATTCCCGGTACAGCATGAATCATATCAGGGTGCATCTGACCCAGTGGTGGTTCCTGTGTTGTAGCTAATCTTGCGCGTCCATCTGTTGTGTTTGGTGAATAAATAAAGCTGTGCAGTGAATGGCTGGATAGTGTTGTAGCTTGAAAATGTGTATTTTTAAAATATTTTTTGGGGGGGATCTCTAATGCAAACAAGATACGTTAAACACTTGTGTTGCACACACAGCTTTTAATGTTTAACATGGTAATCTATGGTAATTTATTATCAAATGAATTATTTAAAGTTGAATCTTAGATGACATCCTGCACTTGTTGCGAGATGACTGGTGTGAAATTCAAGACTGGGATGCCAAATCCATCCCGTTAGAAATAGGTTTAACACCACGAGAAGCTGTTCGGAATTATACTTTATTCAAACTGCATTTTAAACGTCATTGTTCTAAATGATTGCAGATCACACTATAACAAAGCAAAAGCTTGCAACATGTATAGATATAAAGTATACCCAAAACATACATATACATTTCTATACCTCAAGTTTCTGTAGCATTAGACTCTGTATGGAGCCCGTTGTAAACACCAAGCGACGGCTCATAAACACAGTGGCATTTACTCATCGCTGCTTAAACCTTCTTATCATCCATCACTGTTTTATGGCTAGTTAGCTCAGCTCCTGCTGCAACTGACCACACACAAGCCACGAGGCATTTTCATCGAGGCTTGTAAAAATCATTACACACCTGACTGTGATGTGTCCTTTGAAATAACTCACATAAGCCGAAATAGTGATGCTACTTGGTGTGAACACTTACGTTTTATGTTTTTACAGCTGTATTCTCTTTTTTTTCAGTGTGAACAGGAAGTGATATGTGCTAATTGATGATAGCTGATTAGTATTGCAGGTTGCAGACTTGACAAATAGCACGATGGGTAGGACTGAGTGCCTTTCCATGAGTATTCAAAACGCTGGAAAAGTTTGCTTCTTTTCAAAAATAGTCTGTTTTTAATAAAACTTCACCTCTCAATTCCCCTAGCCCCAAACTATTCCACATTCATTATGCTGAGGAAACACTTTATTTCATTCTCTTGTTTGGACTGCTGATGAAAGTTGTGAAGCATTGTAGACTTATGAATAGGCAATAGGCACAGCAAATTTAAAATGTGCCTTTCTGCAGTGAATTCATTTGTGGTTTCTCATTAGTGAATCTTCAAAAAAAAGAGACACAGAGAGAGGGGGGAAAAAAACTCTAACATCTTCCAAGGAGACAAAACAATCTCGTGGATTCTGCTTGCTCAGGCTGGCTGGTTTGTCTTCGGCTATGCTCAGGCTTAAAGCTTCCGGCAGGTTCTCTGTGTAACTGATGGCAGCTGTTTACCACCGAACTGTTTAGAAGCTCATTATTAGAGCGTGAAGCTTGTTATGAGGCCATGTGAGAGACTCGTTACTCGCTAATTATTTCTGAGGAGCTGCCTGGCAAGCTGTGATGGAAGTAAAAAGAGAGAGAAGCAGAGAGACATAGTGTTGCAGAGGGGTCAAATGAGTGAGGCTTTCTTACTGTTTGTTTTAATCCACTGGGAATTTCAGTTCACTAGAGTGTACATGAATTTAAGCTTAATCTGTATGTTTGCCATGTGCTTGTTTTACGTGGTAGATTTAATTTTAAAAGGGTGAATGGGATCATTTTGAGGGGTCAAAAGATGTAGAAAGGAATAAAAAACAAAGATAATTTGGGCTCTTTTCATTTTTAGCTTCTCAGAATTTCACTTTTCGTCAAATTTTCAACACTTCTGACTTTGCAGTACCCTTGTGTAAGTTGCACGATCTGATATCGTCGTGTTGGTGTTGTTCCCAGATCAGCATAGTAAATGTTGTTCCAGGATCAACATTGGAAGTGACCAATCAGAATGTTGTGACATCATACTTTTGCGACTTCGGGAAAAACCGCCGTAAAACAAAAAACTGTACTTAAGCTGCGAGAAACCGCCTCTGTCCGCCGATCAACGGACCCTAACCCTAACCCTTTAATAAACGCTAAGCAGAATTGATATTGTCCTTGCAACATTGGAATTTCATAAATGCACGAATGGCTTGGTGCGCCAAAGAATAACGTCACAACAATGTGATTGGTCACTTGCAATGTTGATCCTGGAACAACATTTACTATGTTGTTCCAGGAACAACATAGTAAATGTTGTTCCAGGATCAACACCAACACGACGATATCAGATCATCCATGTAAGTTGGGGTGAGTCAGTCTAACATACTCTTGATTGAACCATTTATAGCAGGAGTGTCCAACTCCAGGCCTTGAGAACCGGTGTCCTACAGGTTTTAGATGTGTCCTTGATCCAACACAGCTGATTCAAATGACTAAATGACCTTTTCAACATGTCTTGAAGTTCTCCAGAGGCCTGGTAATGAACTAATCATTTGATTAGTTCTAAAACCTGCAGAACACCGGCTCTTGAGGCCTGGAGTTCCCTACCCCTGATTTATAGTAATGTGATGATGATATTCCCGTAGACAAAGTTTTAAAGTTACATGTGCAATTCTGAGCATCATCTGGCCCATCAAAACAAATGTTTCCCTCCTCCTTTGTGCATTTTAAAGGGTTTTAGAAGTTTTTTTTCTTGCATGTCCCCTTCTCTCAGACTATCTATCTACATCCCTGTTGTCAACCTCACATTCATTTGTGCATATTCCTACTGTATACACACCAGTGTTGGTCAAGTTACTTGAAAAAAGTAATTAGTAACTAATTACTGATTACTTTTTCCCAAAACGTAATCCCATTACTTTGCTGATTACTTATTTTCAAAAATAATTAGTTACTTAGTTACTTTTTAAAAACATGATACACAACCTAAATAGGTAATAAAGCAGTAGACCTTTCAGCCCAGTTCTACTTTTTCATATAAAATGTAATCAAATGAAAAAAAAAGTCCCTTTTTAAAACTTGTTTTATTAGTTTTAATGTTTTAACTTCATGCACATCGCATTAAGCAAATATTAAATTATATGCAACAGTCTTTGATTTGAAGAAATTTGTTTAGCGTTTAAAGCTATTTTCTGCATATTCCAGCATATAAAATAAAGTATTTTTTTTCTTTGGACACTCCCTCTTTCAAATAGATGCAAGTAAAACACGGCAGAAAATAAATGAAATCAAAGACTCAGCAGCACTGAGTCCTGTCGCTCTTAAATCTATTTTTACCTGTTTAGCAGAAGCGGAGCAGTCGGTGGTTTGCCCGGTGCTGCAGCGGTCATGTCAGTGGGGGGATACGGGAGTTTCTCTGTGAATTTCACATTCCCGTGGCAGTGTGCTAGGTACTTGCTCAGAAGTTTAGATTGTTTTTTTGCTGTAAAAATACATTTTCTTCCCACTCAGTGTACAGCGGACTCTAATGTTTTTGTCATTTTTTACGGAATCAAACTCAAAGTAAGGTCAGTACTTCCACGTTTTAAACGCTGCATGGTAGTACTCTTTCCCACACTCTATATATTATCCATTGTTGATCTGCACACGTTTGTTACCACGAACGTCGCTCGCGCTTACGTCATTGTCATGAGACGCTCTCACAAAGACAATCGCGGTTTAGTAACGCAGTAACACAGCGTGGTTAGTAACAGTAATCTTTTCTGCAATAGTAATCCCTTACATTACTCATTACTTAAAAAAGTCTTAATGATTTTTGTATTTTTTTTTTTAAAATAACAAACAAATAAAGATGTGACTGAAGTGTTGCATTACCTGGGATTAAAACAGATTAACGCCATTTTTGCATTGTTCTGTGAATCCCAGTTTTGCAGGGGTGGTTGAATCAGAGTATAGACCTGCAGAATTCATCCTGCTACTTCTATGAGCACATTATCAATAAACACAAGTGATCTGATTCCACTGGCAGAACTGCTGAACTGACCACTCCTAAAAATGTTTGTTGTTTCTCTGATTGGTTTAACTTTTCAACCTATTGCTGCTGGCCTCTTTCATTTGCAGTCAAAATGTGCATTTGAAGTATTTTCTATTTCTTAAATGTGCTTAATTTGTTATGGAATAACAAGGGAACAGGCCTCACCTGCCCATAAAGCTTCATGAATAAAATGATTGTAATACTTATTAAGTTCATGATTTAAATTAAAGCTGAAAGTCTGCCATTCAAACACATATTGATTCTTGTCAAATCCACTGTGATGGTATATGCAAGCAGAATTGTGAAAATTGTGCTTAAGTACTTAGGGACCTAACTGTTAAGTAACACTTCTCTATTATACACTTTACTGGAATACTGTAAGAAATGTATTAGATCAGCGATCCCCAACCCCCGGGCCTCAGACCGCTACCGGTCCGTGAGTCATTTGGTACCGGGCCGCGAGAGTTGAGGCTCAGGTGTGAAATGTATGGTTTTCAGGGTTTTTATCGGTTTTCAGCGTTATTTTGTTATCGTTTTTATCGTTTACTCGGTTTTCCTTGGTCTTTTCACGTGTGTTATGAATAAATTTTCTTGTTTTTCGGTACCGGTACTAGTTTTATTTTGTTGTATTTATCCGCGACACCTTAAAGGCCAGTCCGTGAAAATATTGTCGGGCATAAACCGGTCCGTGGCGCAAAAAAGGTTGGGGACCGCTGTATTAGATGACGTCCCACAAATTGTTGTTTGTAGGATTTTCCTGTAGTTTACAGTTGGTAAAATAACAGTTTCATGCTGGAAAATACTCTGCTTACAGTGCAAGCAGTGGATAGATTGTTTTTCAAGAATGGATATAAATAAACCCAGTGGGGATTTAAGTTGTCACAGCGGCAGAAAATATAGTGGAGATAAAAAATACAACAAATAGACATACAGATAAAGATACAGATAAAGAGGTAAATAGGCCAACTTTATCTTTATGGGATGTGTATTTTTACCTCATTAGTCTCCATCTTCACTGAGTCCATGAGACAATCATTTATAACTGACTTGAAGCTGGTTGTGCCTCTCAGGGTTCCCAATGAAGAGAAGAGAAATCATACAGCACCTTACAGGCTGCATGTTTTTATGGATAGCAGAGAAGACAGAAATAGCTCCAGCTCAAGTCCTGAATTTCTCATTGTTCCAAACGGAGGCGCTGAGCAAGACAAGCGATGCAGTCCAGAGCAAAATAAGCCATCTTCGGGATGAGGAACCTGATTCCTGTGGCTGTTTTATTGTCGTTATTGTTATGCCCTTGAGTCAAAAGTCAGCGGTTGGTGTGTGTGCTGATTGAGCTACATAAGCAGAGTGATAAATAAGCTCAGAGTGAGACATCATTGCCACAAGAGATCTTTGTATCCTATGTGCGGAAATGGAGCGAGGGAGCGCTCTGTTCACTAACCTATCTTTGATGTACCCTTTCGTTTATGATGTCGTGAAAAAGTGCTCCGGCAGTTATTAAATAGGGACTAGTTCATGTTCACGCTAAGAGTGCTCTACACGTTCGCACCTCGGAAAATGTTCGTCTTTGTGAGTATTGACATGTGTAGAGACAGTCGTTATGTGTGTTTACATGGAGCGAACTGTATGCTGATGTAATGTACATGTTAAGCTAGGCTAATCGGCAAGTTGTTATTAAGATGTGTGTTAACCAGCGATTCATTTTCATTTTCGCTCATGTTCTAGTTACATAAAAACAAGAAAGTCAAGCCTTGTGTGGAAGACCTCTTCTATTTGTTCGCTAGCTGTCTAACCTCACAGGGTCACGTGTCGTGAGGGCAGCATAGTAAAAAGACGAAGGAAAAGACGCCTACTCAGCGGGTTCAAACATACAGAGCTACTTTAAGCAACATGAGTCTACGCTCAGGAAGAAATTACCTAAAAGACTACGCTGCTGAAGAGCTAGACGAAGCAGCCGGTGGTGAACAGCAACCAGACGTTGCCACTCAACCAGCTACAACGCAGCAACGGTCTCAACCATTCGACACCAAGTCGCAGCAATCCAGAACCTCGACAAGGCGTTCTCAACGGACATCCTCATCAACAGCTTCTGCAGCTGCAAGGGCCTACGCCAAAGCTCAAGCAGCACGAGCTCAACTGGCCTTCGCTGAAAAGGAAGCTAATGCAATGAAACAGAGAGCTGAACTGGATGCTCATCTACATGTCCTCCAGTGCCAAAAAGCAATAGCCGCAGCTGAAGCAGAGGCCTCAGCCTATGAAGAAGCAGAGATTCAGAGCGGGGAGCTCTACGGAGAACTTTGTGAGGAAGCTGAGCCCATCAGTACAGTGCACCGCACTAACGAATATGTTCAACAACAATGTGAGTTACTCTACCCAGACACTCAGCACGACTCAGCACAGCCTCCTAAAGGAAATTGCAATGAAGTAGATGCACAAGACAGTACACAAATAACTAATCCTTTTATAACCAACACTCAGACGAAAACACCACCTGTAAATAGAGAAAGGAAACAGGAGCAAACAGTGAACACTGGTGTAGTCGACACGTACTGGTCCAACTCCACAAAGCACACCCCCAACCTTAACAACTGTGTACCTGAATCAAGTGAAATGCAACAGTTTGCAAAATACCTAATTCGCAAAGAACTAGTCAGCACAGGTCTTTTGCAATTTGATGACAAACCTGAAAACTATTGGGCATGGAAAACCTCATTCATCAGCGCAACCAAAGACCTAAATTTGTCTCCAAGAGAGGAATTAGACTTGCTAACAAAATGGTTGGGTCCAACATCATCTGAACAGGCTAAGCGCATTCGTGCTGTACACACCCTCAATCCTGCTGCAGGTGCGAAGATGGTCTGGCAACGCCTTGAAGAGTGCTACGGCTCACCTGAGGCTATTGAGGACGCACTCTTAAAAAAGGTAGAGGACTTTCCCAAACTCACAAACAAAGACAATGTTAAGCTGCAGGAACTTAGTGACATCTTATTGGAGCTTCAGTGTGCTAAACAAGATGGCGCGCTCCCAGGACTTGCTTACCTGGACACAGCTAGAGGAGTCAGGCAAATAGTGGAAAAACTTCCCTTCAACCTACAGGAAAAGTGGACAACTGTAGGAACACAGTACAAGGAGACTCATAGTGTGTCATTTCCTCCTTTCTCAGTTTTCACACAATTTGTCCAGCGGCAAGCGAAAATGAGGAATGACCCAAGCTTTGCTATGTCCAAGGCCAACACCCATGTCCCTTCTCCCCCAACAGAAAAACTGAGGTCTTATAGTCGCAAACCTACTGTGTCAGCACACAAAATGGACATTACGGCAGAGTCGGACCAGAATAATCTCAGTCCAAAGAAAATGGAGGAACCGGATCGCCAGTGCCCAATCCACAAAAAACCACATCCACTCAAAAAGTGTAAGCTCTTTAGAGACAAAACTATTGAAGAAAGACAAGCCTATCTCAAAGAGCACCACATATGCTACAGATGCTGTGGGTCTGTCCAACACATTGCAAAAAACTGTAAAGCAGTGGTTAAGTGTATCGAGTGTGACAGCCTTAAACACTTATCTGCAATGCATCCTGGTCCTACTCCTGCCCCTAAGAGTACTACACCAGGAAACAACGACAATGAAGAGCAAATCGAGAGCTCACCTTCAGTCGAGTCGAAGTGCACAGAGGTATGTGGCCAAGGTGATAGCCCACGTTCATGTTCTAAGATCAGTTTGGTCAAAGTGTATCCCGCAGGCCAAAAAGAGAGAGCTATAAAAATGTATGCAGTAATAGATGATCAGTCCAACAGGTCACTGGTTAAGTCAGAGTTTTTCAGCCTTTTCAAAATCAATGCCAAACCCACTCCATACACCTTAAAGACTTGCTCTGGCAGAGAACAAACCTCAGGTAGGAGAGCTGTAAACTTCTTCCTCGAGTCTTTGGATGGAGAAGTCAACATCCAGCTACCCCCTTTAATTGAATGTGACTCTGTGCCGGACAATAGATCTGAAATACCCTCTCCAGAGATTGCCCAGCATCACCCACATCTTCTTCCAGTGACAGATAACATCCCACCTGTCGACCACCACGCCCCAATCCTTTTACTCCTTGGAAGGGACGTCATCAGGGTCCATAAGGTACGTGAGCAAATCAACGGACCCAATGATGCACCATACGCCCAAAGGCTAGACCTGGGTTGGGTTATTGTGGGGGAGGTGTGTCTAGGAAAAGTGCACAGTCAGTCAGAGGTCAATGTCTATAAAACACACACCTTAGATAATGGACGTGCATCCTATTTTGAGCCTTGCCCAAACACAATTCACGTTAAAGAGAATTATGGGGTCACTATGAATGCAACCTGCATCACAGACGATTTGGGACACTCTGTGTTTGTTAGATCTGAGGGTGATAACAAACAAGCCATGTCTATCGACGACAGAGCATTCCTGACAATAATGGACAGTGAAGTTTATCAAAACCAAGAGAACAGCTGGGTTGCACCTTTACCCTTTCGCTCACAGAGAAGGAGGCTCCCTGACAACAGAGAACAAGCCCTAAAACGCCTCTGCTCTCTCCGAAAGACTTTGGAAAAGAGACCAGAAATGAAAGATCACTACATCCAATTCATGCAGAAAATGTTGGATAACGACCAAGCCGAGCCTGCCCCTCCTCTGCCACTAAATAAAGAACATTGGTATCTGCCCACGTTTGGGGTATACCACCCACAGAAGCCACAACAAATACGAGTCGTGTTTGATTCAAGTGCAGAATGTGATGGAATTTCGCTCAATCAAGTGCTTCTTGGCGGACCTGATTTGAACAACTCCCTATTGGGAGTGCTGTTGCGCTTCCGCAAAGAGCCCATAGCCCTGACAGCCGATGTGCAGCAAATGTTTTACTGCTTCGTTGTGCGCGAAGACCACAGAGATTATCTGCGTTATCTGTGGTATGAGGACAATGACATTACAAAGAGCATAGTTGAGTTTAGAATGAAGGTCCACGTGTTTGGAAACAGCCCGTCACCCGCTGTTGCCATCTACTGCATGAGACAGGCAGCACAGCAGGGAGAACGAGAACACGGATCTGAGGCAAGACAGTTTGTTGAGCGTCAGTTTTATGTTGACGATGGTCTCACATCAGTCGCCACGCCAGAGGAAGCAATCAACCTGCTCACAAGAACGCAAAACATGTTGGCAGAGTCTAACTTGCGCCTCCACAAGGTGGCATCAAACTGCAGTCAAGTCATGGAAGCTTTCCCTGTTGAGGATCGTGCAAAGGACCTGAAAGATTTAGACCTAGGAGTAGACCCTCTTCCAGTTCAGAGAAGCTTGGGACTCTGTTGGAACCTACAATCTGACAGCTTCACTTACCAGGTGTCAAATGAGAGCAAACCATTCACACGGAGGGGAGTATTGTCGACAGTTAATAGCCTCTATGACCCTTTGGGATTTGCTGCTCCCATAATAATGCAGGGCAAAGCATTACTCAGGGAACTGTCATCTGATGGAAAAGACTGGGACACACTCTTACCCCCTGAGAAACAGGAGAGGTGGGACTTATGGAAAGACTCTTTGCAAGCCCTTGAGAACCTCCAAATACCAAGGTGCTACAGCCCAGGTACGTTAAGCACAACGAAAGCGAAAGAACTTTGCATTTTCTGTGATGCCTCCACTGTCGCTATAGGTGCAGTAGTCTATCTGCGTACAGTTGACAGTGAAGGACAGTGTCATACTGGGTTTGTGATGGGGAAGTCTAAACTCGCACCCCGCCCCGCACACACTGTACCACGCCTGGAACTATGTGCTGCTGTGCTCGCAGTGGAAATGTTTGAGCTCATCAGAGACGAGTTAGACATTAAAGTAGACAATGTGACTTTTTACACAGACAGTAGGATTGTGTTGGGGTACATACACAACACCTCCAGACGATTCTACATGTATGTTGCCAACAGGGTTACGCGCATTAGAGCATCCACCCATCCGAGTCAATGGCATTATGTACCAAGTGAGTTAAATCCAGCTGACCAGGCCACTCGGTTCATTCCAGCAGCAGACCTGCAGAACAGTACCTGGTTCTCAGGTCCACCCTTTCTGTACTCTGACCCACACACAGAACCACACACTGGTCCTTTCACGCTCATCGAACCTGAAAAAGACAGAGAGATACATCCGGAAATAAAAGTAATGAAAACTACTGTAGCAGAGCCACAGTTGGGTTCTGACCGTTTCAAAAAGTACTCAAACTGGATCACTCTTTGCAGAGTCATAGCCAGACTCATTCATGTAGTTACATCCTTTGCACAAAAGACAAGTGGGCGAAGGGGATGGAAAGGTTTCAGTGAGACACCGAGCGTCCAAGAACTCACCCGAGCCCAAGCAGTCATTATTCGAGCCGTCCAACAAGAAGCTTACAAAGGGACGCTTGAAAACATTAAAGAAGGAAGGAAGGTCAGTGGCATATTTGATGCACTCAAAAAGCTCAATCCTGTAGTGGACAAAGACAGTCTCTTACGAGTCGGTGGACGTCTTTCCGCTGCCGATCTCACAGAGAATGAAAAGCACCCTCTGATTATCCCATCTACCAGCCACATCGCCATGCTAATTGTAACTCACTATCATGAACGAGTGGCTCATCAAGGAAGACACATAACTGAAGGAGCTATCCGTGGTGCTGGGTACTGGATAATTGGAGGGAAGCGGCTTGTGTCATCTGTCATTCATCGGTGTGTCACATGTCGCAAGTTGCGAGGCAAAATGCAGATCCAGAAAATGGCAGACTTGCCTGCAGACCGAGTCACCCCTGAACCACCCTTTACCACTGTAGGCCTAGATGTATTTGGGCCATGGACTATTGTGACGCGTCGTACAAGAGGTGGTTGTTCCCAGAACAAACGTTGGGCTGTGTTATTCACATGCATGTCAACTAGGGCTGTGCATATCGAACTGATAGAGACTATGTCTGCTGATAGTTTTATCAATGCATTAAGAAGGCTCTTCTCTATTCGGGGCCCGGCCAAGTTTCTGCGCTCGGACAGAGGCACGAATTTTGTGGGCGCTTGTAAGGAATTAGACCTAAACTCAGGAAACAAAGCAGTAGGAAAGTACCTGCAAGAGAGAGGGTGTGTTTGGACTTTTAATCCCCCTCATGCGTCTCATATGGGAGGCTCGTGGGAGCGCCTTATAGGCGTTGCCAGGCGCATTCTGGATGCAATGTTGTTACGAACTGAACAAACACGTCTTACTCATGAAGTGTTGTGCACCTTCATGGCCGAGGTGATGGCAATTATTAATGCAAGGCCTCTTGTTCCCATATCCACCGACCCTGACAGTCCTGCAGTACTCACTCCAGCAGTGCTACTAACGCAGAAGATGAGTGCTGTGTCCGCCCCACTTGGGAACTTCTCATCAGGGCAGCTGTTTGGGAAACAATGGAAACATGTTCAACTCCTCGCTGACACTTTTTGGAAAAGGTGGAAGGGAGAGTATTTATCCACCTTACAAGGTCGTGCAAAATGGACAGAGACTAGACCTAATGTCAAAATAGGAGATGTGGTCCTGCTAAAGGACCCCCAAGCCAGCAGGAACGAATGGCCCATGGGACTAATAGTAAAAACATTCCCCAGCAGCGACAAGAAGGTCCGAAAAGTGGAAGTGCGGACTGTAAAAGATGGGACTGTTAAAATGTTTCTCAGACCAGTTTCAGAGATTGTTGTTTTGCTTGCAGAGACTGAATGAATATTCTTCAATGCTAGATGATGTTTGAATATGTTGTATTGATGTTTATTGTGATATAATGTGTGTATATCAAGCGGGGAGTGTTATGCCCTTGAGTCAAAAGTCAGCGGTTGGTGTGTGTGCTGATTGAGCTACATAAGCAGAGTGATAAATAAGCTCAGAGTGAGACATCATTGCCACAAGAGATCTTTGTATCCTATGTGCGGAAATGGAGCGAGGGAGCGCTCTGTTCACTAACCTATCTTTGATGTACCCTTTCGTTTATGATGTCGTGAAAAAGTGCTCCGGCAGTTATTAAATAGGGACTAGTTCATGTTCACGCTAAGAGTGCTCTACACGTTCGCACCTCGGAAAATGTTCGTCTTTGTGAGTATTGACATGTGTAGAGACAGTCGTTATGTGTGTTTACATGGAGCGAACTGTATGCTGATGTAATGTACATGTTAAGCTAGGCTAATCGGCAAGTTGTTATTAAGATGTGTGTTAACCAGCGATTCATTTTCATTTTCGCTCATGTTCTAGTTACATAAAAACAAGAAAGTCAAGCCTTGTGTGGAAGACCTCTTCTATTTGTTCGCTAGCTGTCTAACCTCACAGGGTCACGTGTCGTGAGGGCAGCATAGTTATTATTAATGGAGATAAAACAAGGAAGCTGGAGAGTTGATTTTTCTATAAATTCTGCAGAAAGAAAGGTTGCTTCTAAATCTGGTGTATCTGGTACATGTTATGTGAAAAGAAGATTGAGGTGATATCTGAATGACTGGATTAAATCAAACCGTTCTAGATAGTAAATGCCACAGCTAGCTGATCCCGTTACCAATGACAATACAGGGCATTTCAGTATATTGTTATTCATGTTTCTCGTACTACATCGAAGTGAGCCTCTTCACTCGCCTGCTGTTGCTCTCAGACATGCGGTGAAACAAGAGATGCTTTAAGCGCATTCGTCTCACACTGCTTTGTAATACAAGGGCTTAGTTGTTATTCTGAACTCTCTGCTCTCATTGTGTTTTTGTGAAGAAATAATCGCTCAGTGATGATGTGGTAATAATTTCTTGTGCCGACGTGCCACCTTTTGTTGTGTTGAATTACAGGAAAAAGATGACTTGTCCTTGGTGTTCTGGCTGAACCCTCTGGCTCAGGAAGCCATGTTCTCCTTTTAACCTTTTTCATTTGATTAAGAGGGAAAACAGTGTTTGACCTGCGCTGTGGGGAGGCAGGCCGGCAGCTGGGATTTAGGCCAAAACAGCAGGAAACTGATCTCAAATGGAGGAGCTGGCAAAGCCAAGGGTGGTGAAGGTCCACACACACAGAGACAATACACATGTGTGCATTGTGTGCCACTGCGGTTGTGCAGTGTTGCTGTACATAGAATACAGACACAATAGATTTTGGACATAAGAGCATGCAACACAAAATTCCATATGCACGCACATCCCAGGACTGGTGTGTATTACAGATCGTTTCATTTTCACCTCTTTTACCTCATTGTTTTGGTTTATGTTGACACAGTTCTCAGTGTAAACAAATGACAGAAAGACAACATCAACAAGAAAGTCAAATACTTTCTGCTAATATGGGCTGTTGGAAACCAAGCTAGAGCCAAAAGCAGAATGTATATAACTGTATATTTATCAGTTCTTCCACCTTGTCTAGCCTCTGGTCATTTAATTTTTTACCTTGCTACAGTAATGTGTAAGGTGTGTACAGGTAAAGGGTAAACTTCCAAACAAAAAGGAAACACATAGATTGGAACCCATAGAACAGCGATTTAATCATTTTTAATCATTTTTGTTTAATGGAAATTTTGACTTACTGGAGGCACCTTGTAACAGGTATTACAACCTTATCCTTCACATCAAAAGAAAAACATATGCAAAATATGAAGCCTGTTTTACTGTACTATTTGCTAAAGTATCTTTCAGTCTACAGCTAAGCATAAAGCATCCACTGCGCAAAAATGAATAGCACTGTGATGTTTAATTTCATCCATTTAACCAGCAGATTAAAGCACCACTAAAACTAGCAACTACAAATAGATTCACATTTGGATGTGTATGCATCCATTGGGGATTATTAACTAAGTTACTGTTGTAATGAAAATGTAATTCTATATTTGCAGAAATGTAGCTGGGCAACACAGCAATGTAACCCTTCTTTTTCTGTGTGTAACGGAAGATGCACATACATCAGTTTAATTACCATTTTAATAGGCTGTGAGCCACATTACATTGTAACCACTTGCTTAACTGTTATGAAGCCATTTCAAGATGCTGAAAAGCTCTTGAGAGCACTGTACGCGGCACGATGCACCACCAGCCATCTCGCACACTGAGCAGCATTGACATTCAGAGGCTGATGCTGCCAGCTGCCCGATCATGATGGATTCAGATCGTGAGCAGAAAAGGCACAGAGAGGCTCAGTGTTGCCAAAGCCCTTATGTATTAAAAAAAAAAACTCGACTGTTGCACCAATGCGTTGTGGAAGCTATGAGGAGTGAGAGAGGGTTACACAAGGCTGCGGGCGAAATGCACAGAAGCAAATGCATGACGGGTCTCTCAATATCCTTGTTAGGCAGCTGTGAAATAACATATGAGCCCTTGGAAAGTGATTTTTTTTTCTTTTTTCTTTTTGAGGCGTGGAGAAGAGGAGAAGTGAACAGCAAAAAGTTTTACCCGTGTACTCTGCTTGGATTTAAATATGACTGCTCTTGAATTCACAGTCACTCCAGGTGTAGTCCTTAGAGCTTGTCAGAGTTGTGGTTTGGTCTCTGTTTTGAGACAAAGATCATGAATAAATAAATTTAAGAATGATTAAAATTTAGGTCTTCACTTCACTTGTATCTCTTTAAAGTGCGTTACTGTGCTGTAAATTGTGAATTTCTTTGCTGTGGTTATTAGATTTATGCCTGCTGTGGTATGTTTACCCTCCAAATCTCCGACGATAATTGGAGCAAAGAATATGTGCAGCTACACGGTTCCCCATTCGCAAGCCTTAGACACAGAGCTTTTAAAAAGGTTAGGAATTTATGTATACAAACAGTAACAAATGATAAAAAATAACCATTTTCTAGAGCTAATATCCACTGCTAGATTCAGGAGTCACTTTTTAAACTGTGCACTGTAGGTCAGGATCTGAGTCTGTGCAGTTGTGGAGCCTATACCTGCTGCTGGTTGGTTGTTAAAGCCTCCCAAATTTATGCGCTGTCGGCTTATCTCGTTTTCTATTTCTGTAGGTTTACTAGAAAAGATGTGAATGCATTAATGAGTTTTGTAGAGTACCAGTAACAGAGCTAAACTTAGTATCAAAAGTCAAGTAGCAAATTATACAACTGACTGGATCTGACTTTTTTGCCCACAAAAGTTCCTTAATTCTTCATGGCATAAATTTAACATTCCTTAGAGATTTTAATCCATATTGATACAGCTGCTGCAAATTTGTCAGCTGTACATCTATGAAGCAAATCATCCCAAAGGTGCTCTGCTGGATTGAAATCTGTGTACATTAAACTCATTGTCATCTTCAAAAAATTTTGAGGATGACTTGAGTTGTGTGACATAGGGCACATTATTCTGATGGAGGCATCAGTTGGTACTGAGAGACCCAAAGTATGCCAAGAAAGTATGTTCCACGCCATTGCACCACTGATGCAAAGGCATAATAGATCCATGTTGTTGGTTACGTCAAGATCATGTTAGACCCTAACGTGTCAATGTCGCAGCAGAAATCAAGACTAATCGGGCCCTCCAACATTCTTTCAGACTTTTGTTGATTCGTTTTGGTGAACTGGTGGGAATGGTAGTCTTAGTTTTCTGTTCTTAGCTGACAGGAGTGGCACTTGGTTTGGTCTTTGCTGCTGTAGCCCATCTGCTCCAACGTGCTGTGCGTTCTGAGCAGTCTGGCCATTCTCCCGTGACATCTGGCACCAACAAGGCCATTTTCTTCCAGAGAACTGCCACATTGGACATTTTATCTAACATTATCTGCCTCCTGTTTGGTGCTGGGCAGGTAGTATTGGTGAACATATTGGAGCTGAAAACAGCTAGCTGGCACCAATCACTGAGAAAATCAGCATTTCCAAAGCAAAAACCATCATCTTCCAACGCAGTCCCAGTGTCTTTGCTCTTGACTGATTTTCTTCCTTCTTCATTTCCACATTAAAAACATAAGAAGATACTGTGAACTCTTATAATGACTTTATTGACATTGCGCATTGGTATCATTGGTATGATTATATCTCTTCTGAATGCTATACATAAGACAAGCCATAAACCAAATTTACTAAAAGAATTCTGTCCAGAGAGGAAGTAAATAATCAGAAAATGGAATTTGTTTTGCAATAACTCATCTTAGAACCTGCTGTATCTCTTCTCCTTGAATTTACATCCTTCTTGTGGAAAGCAACAGAGCACAAGAGAGGTGAAGAAGTATGTGCAGGCAGGGTGGAGATGAGTGTGATCTATAACAGAAGGGTAGCAGCAAGTGTGAAAGGTAGTTTTTTGACTTAAGAAATTTTATATTTATGGTTCTTTCAACAAAACAGAAAACAATTTCCTTCCTTTCTCTCGAAAATTTCGCTATTCTGAAAAGTGTCACCTAGGCGGATCTCATCCGTGTAAACAAGCTTATAAGGAGTGTAAGATAGACGTTAGGTTGGCCGGAGTAAGTACGCTACAAAGGAACATTTCCTGTTCCCCTCTTATCACCACTGTAATTACCACATTCCACTTCTCAAAGAAATAAACAATAGCAGGCGCCTCTGCAGCTTTCTCCACTCCAAGCTATCTGCTGCCTCACACGGTGTCCTCCACCTTCCTCCTCCTCCTCTCCTGTCCCTCTCCCTCTGTCTCACACACAGCGCATCTCATATTAATTCTTCCCATATACAAACACACAGAGCCACACTCTCACAAACATCAGTCGTTAATTTGATCTCTGCTGATGATTTATTTTCTCGATGACTGCGCAAACACACGCAGCCTTTTCTTCTCAGCCCCCGTTAATTTGTCTGTCCATCTCTCCGTCCTCCTGTGGTAACAGGGCTGACACGGAGTGTGACTTGGCAGCCGTACTGTAGCTTTTAAGCACCGACTTGCAGCAGTCGCCCGAGAGCCTTCCGTCGTTTATCTCGCGGATAATAATAATGCTTAGGGGTGAGCAGACCTAACTCATCACTGCCTTTTATGGCTTCAACAATGCAGTGATTATAAATGGCTATTAATAAGAGATACAGCATTAGAGAGCCACAAGTTTGAATCATCATTACAGGAGAATTGTTCAGATTTGCAGAGTAGCAGAAGATAATTTAATTCTGCGCGACAATATGTGAGATTTTCCTCAGATTTGTTACATTTTAAAAGCTGCTTTTAAAGTCTTAAACAGGTGCAGGAAATATTGCAATTAAGAAAAGAGACATTTTACTGGATGAGGCAGACTGAGAAACAGCACATTGTGCTATCAAATTAGCATCTGCTGTGTGGGTTTTGTAAATTGGGTGAGAATTATCTCTCTTACATTATAATAAACTGCTGATGACTATCACATTTTCATGTGGTTTTATAATTTGGGAAGCATTAAAGCCCCCTCCCCCAAAAAATGCCCAAGGATTTTGCATTGTGGGCTTCACAGCTAAGTGGGAAAAGATAGATGATCATTGCTAAAAGCAAATTCAAAGGCTCTATCTTCCACCGTTCTTTATGTCCCAGCTTTGAATATTATCTACAAGAGAAGGGCCACGGGCATTGTTGCTGACTCCGGCTGTGTAATGTCAAATCGATACCTGGTGTGTTTCGGGTTTCACAAATGAAAAATACAAGCAGATTTGATCAATGTACAAGAGGGATATATGACTCGAGGCTTGTACCGCTCTCGTAATACAAGACGGATCCATAGCGCAGCCTCACTGGTTGAACGGGCGAGATTAATCTATGAACCGAGATGAAAATCGGCACTTAGTTGGCACTGATTTCACTCGGTCTTATTGAGTGAATAAGCTGGACAAATCTTGGTAGGGGCAATTTCAAAGGTGGAGATTTTTTAAAGTTTATTGAAGTTTACAGTTTGAAGGAAAACTCCTAATTCCTGCATGATAAATGAAAAGTTTTGTAGACAATGCTGAAAATACGGCAGTGATGTAGACGCAAGCAGCGAATTCAGTGTTGCGTTTCTTTCATAGTAGTAGACATCTCTGGTGTGATTGATCGCTGCCTGTTGAGTTTTGTCTTGATTTTTTTGGTGGGTGTATGTGAAAGGAAAGGGATGAAGAATAAAAATGATGTAAGATTCTTGTTTTCTTGTGTTCATGTGTGAATGTTTTCCCTTGTTTTAATGTTTAAACGCTGTGAAATATATTTTTAATGACTCCCGAGCTTTCAGCCGGGCTTTGAATTGGCCATTTCCATAACCCTCTTTTTTTGAGCCATTCCTTGGCAAATTTACTATGCTTAGTATCATTTTCATGGTGATCAATTCAATTCCAGTTTAGCTTGAACTTTTGGACAGACGGCCTCATATTGTCTTCAACGACTCTTTCATATGATGCATGGCACATTAATTAAAACAATGGGCTGTCTTTGCTTCTGTTTATTGGCAGAATGATTTTTTTCTCTATGGTTACTCTTGGATAGCAAAGACTTTTTCCTGGCACAGTTCTTGCACATTTAAAATTAGGGCCATGGCGTGATTGTAGATACATGCACTTTAACACCTGCAGAAGGTGAATTTGGGTGGCTATTGAAAATTTATTTTTGGAGAAAATTCTCTTGCATTTGGCGGTTTTCCCATTCATGGGAAAACTAGCAGTAGTGACTTTTGTTATTTCTAAATTACCTTTCTTAAATAATTCAAAGATTAAAATCTGTTGACAGACTGACAGGCATACACATACAACACACTTTGATTTTTATACCAAAGAAACGCACTTTTTCATCTGTCTAAGGAAGTTTAACTGTGAATTAATCTTTTATATTCAGTCATCCATCTGTGGATCATGCTAGCCTAGTTTAATAACTCCTGGAGATTGGAGCCTATATGGTGCTGGGGGCGGAGTCTGTGAATTTACTCTATTGGTGTCATAGGCCCTCTAGGAGTTCGGAGTTAAGAGGTCAAGAGTTAAAGTTTCCATTGTAACACCTCCAGATTTGACATAGAAACACTCGTTTTTAACACTCGATTTTAACTACTATCATTTTACACCTCAGAGTTACATTAAAAGAATGTGACTCTACTTAGAGTAAAATTAACTCTACTTTTGCAAGAAGACTACTAACACCAAAACATTTAACACTTTTGAATTTGCTGTGTAGGGAAATGGATGGGTGGGCATACATTTTCTCCTGTTTATTCTTATAATGTGTTGGAAACCCTTACATATTCAGTTCAGGTCATTTGTGTTTTATTTGCACCCTTTATTGTTGGATTGAAAACCCCAATAATAAGATTATGAGCTTGGCGATGGTGGGAAGTAAAAACTCAGTTTTAACAGGAAGAAACCTTCGGTTCAGTGAGGCGTAGCCATTTGCTGTAACCGGTTGGGGGTCCTGAGCCTCTCCCTGAGCCTGGTTCTGCAGGAGATTCTGGGACCCTAACGAGATGTTTGAAGCCTAATCCTAAAGTTATCGAGGATGATTTTTTCGAAATTTTAGGAACCACACTGTCTTCAGTCTTTACTGAGATATTCCTCTCACTGGCTTGGGAATTCCTAAAAAATAAACAAATTCTTCTTAAAATCAGCTTGCAAAACAAGTCTTTGACCTTAAATTTTCAAGAACAACATCTATTTCTGACTTGGCTCTAAACCTACCTCATCCTTCACATGTACCACGATACTTTCTTCCAGTTAAACACCATATTTGATCATATGATGATACTGCTGTAAAGTGGCCCACTGGATCACTATTACGGGTTGGACCACAGCCATCGTCAGACTCACCCTTTCATGTAATCTCAGCTACAAAGCTATAAAGTTTCATGACTGCTTCATATACTGTTGTGATTTTAAAGGTTTAAGCAATCACAGCTACACTGTTTTAAGTTTTAAAAAAGCCTTTTTTTCTTAATAGGTTTCATAAACGCCAAAACATTGAACATTTTTTATGTGTAGTTTTCAAATATAACTTACACTTCCTTCTCACCCTTGGGGTCTTTCTTCAGTACACACCCACTCATTCTGCCTGTTCGCGTTCATCAGTCTCACCTTCACACACACACTTATCATTTAGCTGTAGCAGCTTGAAAATGGAACAAAGAAAGCACTCACCTCGTTTCCGCCATGATTTATGCTAGGACTGCTATATTATTGGTTCAGTTAATATGCAGACTCATTACACTCATCCCAGTCTCAGATTTATCAACTGTTTTGCTGAAGCAATTTAAGGGTTTTCCTGAAAATTGATTTAAGCGTTTCAGAATATATTTCTGAGTACTTATCACTAACAACTTCCTCCTTCAATTTCACTCTACCTCAATTTTAATTTGACAGAAAAGGGTCTCAAGCTCTAACTTTCTCTCTTCTCTGAAAGATTGTTGGATTTGTGATGTATAAATCAAACCTCACTCTGTGTCTGAATGTTGGATCAGAACATTTTCTACCCTTACAAGAGTAAAACCGGGCAGAAAAAAATGAGTAGATAGTGACTAAGTGCCCTTTTACCAGGCTCAAGTCAAGAAAATTGTCATCCACTTGTAAAAAGCTCATTACGGTTTTGGTGCAAGCTCCAAAGGGCATCCACTTCAGGCTTGCTGGTCTGTCTGAACTGAAAGCTTGCTACTAGAACCATTTGTTAACCGTGTCTGTGTCTGTCCAGCCATGTTCACAGAGGTGCCTCACGATATGACTGCCCAAAGAGGTCAGGATGTGGAGATGGCCTGCTCATTCAGAGGAGCGGGAACCCCTTCCTATGCACTGGAAATCCAGTGGTGGTACATCAGGAACCATCTTGACTGGACCCACAGGCAGCCCTGGACAACTAATGAAGTAAGTTCACAACAGAAATTCTGGCTCCTTTTTTTGGTTTTATTTAAAGGATATGTTCACCCTTAGTGATCTTGTTTACAGGTGGTCATCCTTCCTGGGATAGTTAACACAGCCACCTGGAAAATCTAAATGCTCAGTTGAATCACTACTGCCTGACTGCTTGTTTCTACAATGTTACCAAAATGATCGAAAAGATGAAAAATTAAAATAAAAGATCAACTCCAGATGAATTCTAGATGATCTTGCAATGGGATCCCACCAGCCCAGTGATGCTGATGCACACACTAGAGTTGGCACTGTAGTAAATGTGTTTGTAACATGTAAATGAACAGATTAGAAATCAAAGAAGGGGCTATAAGTATGCAAAGGAAAACAGACTAATGTGGGTGCAGGTTTGTAAGGTGCGAACAGGTTTTGAGCCCCTTGCCGCGATTTCTTCCAGTGTCCTTTACCCAGTACTGATCTTGGAACTCAGCCTTCATTTTGACCTCAGCTACACACTTGTCAGGTTTCACGTCTGTGTTTCACATTGCTGAAATATGCCCACAGAGACACATTTCAACACCTGCCAAAGTGCTCAAAACAACCTTTATGGCAGTTGCCACAGCAGGTGATTTTAAGCCCACGGACTCATAAGGTGAAATAAGTATTTACGCTCTCTGTCTCTGAGTTGTCTTCAGAAATTGTCTTTTGAGTATATGGGAGAGTAAGGTAATATGAGCCCTTTTTCTTTTTTAACTTGAAGTTTTAGAAAGCCAATCAAACTGAGATCCTTCTGCTAATGTTTGTCACTTTTCCTAGGTGGCTCCTGAGGAGGAGATGGCAAAGGATGCTACAAAGATAAGTGTGAGTTGCGAACAATATCTGCAGTTATTTTCACCAGAAAGCCGTTATGTTTGCCTTGGTGTTAGAAGACTCAAAATGCTTATGATTACATTTAAATTTCTTGTTCTGCATGATCCACAGAGGTTGTGCTTATGCTGTATTGCACACAGCGATGTGATTTTCAGTCGTTGCAGCTCGCATGGTGGGTGAACGCTCCAGACGGTGCATTAACACGTTCACGAAAAACCTCGATGGCTCTGCAGAAGCACAGCGTCAGGCAAAGAGCAGGCAGCGCTGCTGCTCGTGGGTGGTTAAGTGTCCTCCCCATGGGGGAGTGGCCCCTGAGGGCATCATCTGCAAATTTTAATAAACACTACTGAAACTTTGTGGCTGCAGCACCAGATCTCA
Organism: Aulonocara stuartgranti; assembly: GCF_965226115.1. Classification (NCBI taxonomy): domain Eukaryota; kingdom Metazoa; phylum Chordata; class Actinopteri; order Cichliformes; family Cichlidae; genus Aulonocara; species Aulonocara stuartgranti. The sequence continues at coordinate 12,265,232 of NC_138956.1, read as the reverse complement.
GTAAAACAGAGTAGAAAAGGAAGGGTGGGAAGTCAGCAGATCTTTTTATATCTCCTCTGGTATTCCCCCTGGCAAATGGAAAAATAGGTGAGCCTTTTATTGAAAGAAGCAGGACAGTATAGAGTAACTCAACATTTTGACTTTTTTCTAATTACCTGCAGAAGTGAGCAGACTGCAGGACCGACTGCATGTTATCTCTACATAAACTTATTCCTCTAGCCTTATCTCTTTCCACTGACTTTATAATTACAAAAATGAACCAAAAAATGTTCTACTTTCTGGGGTTTTAAAGCTGTGTGTGTGTGTGTGTGTGTGTGTGTGTGTGTGTGTGTGTGTGTGTGTGTGTGTGTGTGTGTGCAGAAGTTGAAGATGCATAAAGCTGCATTAAACATGCAGAAACATGTACACACAAAAACCTTTCGGCTTTCTCCCAAAAGGCTAGCTGCTGCTGAATCACTGATGCTGTGTTTTTGTGACTGTGTGTGTGTCTGTGTGCTTTTGTGTGTCTGTGTGCATGTTTGTGTGGGTGGAGCAAAACACTGCAGGCTACACAGCTGCAAAATCATTATGAGCTCTCTCTATATAATGGATCCTGGCTCACATCCATACAGTCAAACCAAAAACACCATGAGATGCTCACATATGCAGACGCAAACTCGCAAACGGCACGCATTAAGCTCACGCTTACAGCCAAACGCGCAAATGTCACTGCCACACACGACGCACACATCCCAACACCTACTGGCGTCACGAGGAGGAAGGTGGGTGATAAATGAAGTTGTATTTATATCTTGGTGCGTCACATCTCAAGATGTCCCCAGACTCTCATCGTCTTAACTCCTGCTCTGCAAACTTGCAAAGCATTTGACGTCTTCTCTTCGTACTTTCACAGATTTTATTGTTTGTCTGAGTGATTGGCTTGGAGGAGACGTGGCCTTAGAGTGCATCCAGGCCACACCACACATTTATTCTATTCTTCTCATGATCTTTCTTTTGTACCTCCAGTACTTCACGCATCTTAACTATCTTCAAAATACACTCAGCTCATTTTCTCAACACAGACGAGTGTATGATAGGCAGCCGCAAGCCTTAAGTGGCTTGACTGAATTTGCATGCAAGAAGGATGCTTATACAATCAAAGTAATAATTTGGCATTTTGAAACGATCCACTGATTTGCATTCTCGCTGATTGTTAGATGAGAAGATAAATGCCACGTCTGTGATGTCGTTTTGTCTTGATTTTCTATGTGTTGTGTTCTTCTTCTGAGGAAAACCGGCTCAGGACTGCAAAGGGAAAAAAAAACTTTTTGTGAAATCTGATACATTTGGATGAGCCATCCATCTATCATCATCTTAACCACTTCACCGATTCAGAGAGAAAAAAGAAAAGATTACGGGTGTTTCCGGAAATTGCACAGGTTTACAAGAAAATGATGAATTTCATAACATTTTGAAAGTTTGCAGTGAACAAATGAGATTAAAGTTACAAATTTATGAGAAATGTTGCAGAAACTGTCTTTTTGTAAAATGAGCCGCAACACTTCATTTTGCAAGTGGGATCACCATCACGCGACAGAGGCTACGAGTAAACAAGAAGCACTGCCAATTTCATTCAGACCAGTGTGTTATTTTCTTCTAAACAGGCAGAATTCAGGGTCATGTCCAGATGCTTATGATAATATGATGATTCACTAAAATACTGAGTTTATCCTTACTGCCGAGTCAGATTTTGAAGTGTAATTTGCGTGGCCAGGCATAAAAATGGCAAGTGGGCCACATGTGTGATGTAATGAGGTTGTTCCCACTTTACAAAGGGTAGCCATGAGGTTCATTAAAAATGATGACTTTAATCTCACAGACCATGCAGTACTCTGCAAGTCTTGAGCTGCCTCTTATTTCTTCACTCATTTCTTTGTATGCTGCTACAAAGACAACGAGAAATAGGTGCAGCGATTTATTGAAATGTGCAAACATATTCAGAAATTAAGTTGCCTGGCAAAAAAACACAAAAAACTCTTTGAACAGGGTCAGCTACAAGGACTGGAAATAACTAAAAAGAACAGCTAAAGAGAAACTCTAAAAGACCTGCAGAAAGCCTGTGAACTCAAAACTATCTTAAATATGACAACAAGTTTGACTACTTTGGAGGTAAATGTATAAAAATGAAGGACTTTTGCACAGCTCTGTATATGTTGACCCAGCTCAAACTTCTATTTTACCTACAATGGCATTAATACGCTGCTGTAGCTGCCCCGTGTGAATAGTAAAACTTCATAGCTGAAGCCAAGAAACAGCACACCATACTTAGTTGAAGTGAGAAGGTGAGTGCACATTTTGTAAGATGTGCACTCACTCATCTCGGGGTCTGTGAGATAGCAAAAGTCCTTTTTGGGGGGTTTTGTGCACTTTTCCTGTGTTTTTTTTATTTTATTTTATTTTGAAGGCTCATCTTCAGCTATATATAGAGAACAAGAACAAAGCTGATCTGACAGCACAGATAGCTACAGTATTGGAGCTGCTTTTTGCTGAAATATTAGTTGAATCATTTTTAGGGTTTTCAAATTGCTCTTTTTCATTTTTTGAAAGAGTAAATGACATTTTCCTTCTATTCCAGTTAAAGGGACTCGTAAAAATTGCAACATTAATTAATTCAGTACTCTCAATAGATGGCAGGTTTTTCTTGGTCTGATATGAACAGGAGCTATAGTGACTGTTAGTTCATTCATTCATTAAACTAATAGCTTTTACTTTACTACATTTATTGTTGGGTTGCCATTATCTTGAAATGGCCACTCATTGGTAAACTCTCTTCTGATTGGAAGTTATATTGGATATATTTGTTACAGTCCAACCACATTATATATGTTTTTTTATTTGTTTGTTTGTTTTTTTGTCCGTCTACCTTCATCAGGTTGTGAAGGTTGTAGGAAGCAACATCTCCCACAAACTCCGCCTCTCCCGAGTCAAGCCGTCTGACGAGGGCACGTACGAGTGCCGAGTCATTGACTTCAGCGACATCGAGGGCGCACGTCACCACCGCGTCAGAGCCTACCTGCAGGTGGTGCCGGAGAGCGACGTAATCAGCCGTAACCCCAGCAACAACTTTGAGGCCATGGACGACACCAAGAGAGGAGTGGGATTCTCTGACGGGGACGACGGGGAGTCTCTCGGTGGCACCAAAGAGCACGCTCACAGCCATCACCAGAATCACGGGCACCACCAGGAGCACGGCAAGCGTTCTTCTTCACCTGCCCACCACAGCCACGGCAGCAGCAGCAGCAGTCAGCAACACAAGGCAGGCAGAGAGCTGAGGAAGAGGGACGTGGACAGTAACCACAGTAGCCACAATGACTGCACCAACGAACCGAGCTGTGCGCTGTAGATGGCATTACACAAGGATTGCATAATATGATGTGTGTCACAGCATAAAAAAGCTATTCTTCCCACACAGTGCAGGCCTGTGCACAAATCCAGAATCTCTAGAAAATGTCCAGTATGGCTTATTCTAAGCACAGGGCTGCAAACTGTGCAGGGAATGTAGCTTTTTCTCGCTGTGCATGGGTCTGGGTTGGACTGCTCACCTGTCTGTAAAGCCTGGCTTCACAGCATTCAGCAAAAGGGTGGGAAGGGGGAGGGGGGTGCTGATGTGTAGATCTAGGCAGCTCCACAGGTTCTGGTCTCAGCACCAATTATAAAAAAAGAAAAGAAAAAAGAGACCTCTGTCTTACTATTAACCCGTGCTCTGTTCCACTCTTGTACTTTACATACTGTAAAAGACACACTCTGCTTTCATGCTCATACTTCTTCCACTGCCTTACTCTGTCATTTGATACACCCTCAGAAAAGAAAGGCTGATATTGTACATTTTATAACTGGGTCTGTCCCCAGTAGAAAAAAATCCTCCCTTTTATTCTGAGAGTATTCTGAATGAAACTCAGCCTACTTCTTTCCCTGAAAATCTTTTTCAGCTTCATTACATCTTTTTTTTTCTCTTCTGTGTGCATTCAATAAGTATACAGCCACACATCGACAAGTGTTCTCCCTGTGTTCCCAGAGCAGCAGTGCTTATCCAGCACAGACACAAGTCTTAAATCACAGATACATCGATAGTTTGAAAAGGGAGAGATTTTAAATCAAACCAACAACAACACGGGCTCCATCCTCCCCGCAGAGCTCTTTTGAGTTTATGACGCCTCTCTGAAAATTTGCCTTCCCTCGCTCGTGCTGCAGGTTTGATCCACTCGTGGCTGTTCATGCTGAGAGAAATCAATCAATCAAATTGCTCCATGCGGACCCCACCCTATTGGAAAGCCATGAGACGGTCAAATCCCAATGCCTCTAAATTAAACAGATTTGGTGTGCCTCTGAATCCTGACTATAAATACATAGAAGGAACAGATCGTGATCTTCGTGAAACAAACTTCCCCCGTTTATGGAGGAGCTGGACTGTATTCCTCTCCCAGCTTAGTTCTTTTATTCCAGTGCTCTGGCCCAGTTCTTATCAGTCATTTTAAAAGAAAAAAGCCTCAATCCTCTCCACTACAAGCCTCTAAACCCACCCTGTGTACATGACTGTAAAATATGAATTAAAGCTAGTGCATGTTTAGTGATTTTCTTAAAAAAAAAAAGACTTTTGCAGCCAACCAATAAAAACAGTGTTACCTGAGTTTACTTATATTGTAAAAAAAAAAAAAACCATCATTCTGTTCCAAATCCATATTTTACTTTTAAAGTCCTTTCAATTAGATCTTTTAGTTTTTAAGCAGTTTTCTGTTGCTTTCCTGCTTTCCAAAAGTGCTGTACAGACAGATGAATGACACATTCTCTCCATAGCTGCTCAGAAAGGGGGGCTCCCCTAATGTATCTTAGTACTTCAGCAGTGTTTCTTAAACTACTGTATTTGCAGGGCAGCAAACATGAGTGTAATCACATAATAATGAGCCTGAACATGTGTGTCTGAAAACGTCTGAGGGGCCGTTTTACTTCTGCCATTTTCAAGAATAATCTCTTTGCTTAGATGCTTGTATGAAACCTCATCTGTAAAGGTGAAGGGGAGGCTTTCTGGGCTGTAGGTTACTCTGAAGGGATCAATTGGGACAATGTGGACATGGGTAACACTTTGGATAAAGCCTTCAGCGGTGAGGGGGTAAAGTAAGAGGAAATGTTAGTGAAACACTGAAATCCTCTGCCTCAAAATATATTCTTGGGTTTCAAAGGCCATGAATGGTTCCACGTCTTTGGTGTATTACTCTCCAGAGGGACAACAGTGCTGCTGTTACTATGAGCAGCCTTCAGGAGGCTTGTTTATTGGTTTAAAGCGGTGATCAGCAGAATTATTTTTCAACTAGTAATTTGATTTGATGTTTTGTAAAGAAGAGATTACTGTTGGGGTGGGAAAAAAAGAGGGAAATGTACATTTCTTCTAGAATGTTTGGTCTCTCACTAAGTGTATGCCTTTATCAAATGAAATAAATTGTATATGAAACAATGGAGTTTGAGTACTCACTACACATTTCTACCTAAGTGGGTGTTTTTTGCTGTTCTTCGCCAGTTGCAGTTTACCTTTACGGCCCCTTGCTCTGTGTGTGCCTGTCCATGTGCATCAAGGAGCAGCGATGTTCGGCAGTTGCCTGCGTGTAATAGGTGCTGCCAGATTCCCCTCATCCTATTGCTGCTGATGACTAATGGTGCTATTGTCAGTACTGGCAGCAGGATAAATAGCAACAGCACCGGATGAGATAAAGAGGCGCTGTGCCGTGCTCGCTAACATTAAGCCAGGCCAGCTAAATACAAAACGTGGTGATCTTGTTTCCCCACACTAAACGCGTCATACATCCATTATGGAGCGGTGAGGTGGGGAGGTCCCGGGCTCTCCCATCAGTGAGGAGATAATGGAAGAGACATTCTGCTTCCTTCATTTACACATCTCTTGAACCCTGCAGGGCTCTGACTGATAACAATGATAGATCGGCCAGCATCCTTGTCACTATGTCAAGCAACCTCTGCCTTAATAGGACACAGTCTGTTCTAACCAGAGCTAGATTTGCCATAGAGTTTCCAAAGGATCTTGAAGCACTTCCTTTACTAATTGCTGAAAATCTCATTTAAAAAAAACAAAAAATAAAATTAAAACTCTGTCCGTGTTGTCTTACTACAACCATCAAAAAGTAGGACACAAATGTAGAGCTTAAAAAGAAAAGAAAAATCAATCAAACAGCTGTAACCGTATTCATATATATATTTTAATGTTTTGTATTTTTTTAGTGGCTCCTTGGTGGAGGAGACACCCACCCTCAGGGCTTCCAAAGCTAGTACACTCGTACTGCTGGTCCCAAGCCTGGATAAATGAGACGATTACATCAAGAAGGTCATATGGTGTAAAAAATGTGTTTGGATCCATCTGCTGAGACTCCCTCCTCGGGAAAATACAGTGGGGCAAAAAAGTATTTAGTCAGCCACCGATTGTGCAAGTTCCCCCACCTAAAATGATGACAGAGGTCAGTAATTTGCACCAGAGGTACACTTCAACTGTGAGATACAGAATGTGAAAAACAAATCCATGAATCCACATGGTAGGATTTGTAAAGAATTTATTCGTAAATCAGGGTGGAAAATAAGTATTTGGTCAATAACAAAAATACAACTCAATACTTTGTAACATAACCTTTGTTGGCAATAACAGAGGTCAAACGTTTACTATAGGTCTTTACCAGGTTTGCACACACAGTAGCTGGTATTTTGGCCCATTCCTCCATGCAGATCTTCTCGAGAGCAGTGATGTTTTGGGGCTGTCGCCGAGCAACACGGACTTTCAACTCCCGCCACAGATTTTCTAAATACTTTTTTGTCCCACTGTAAGGGAAGAGCCAAAAACTGTCCAATACTGTAGTTTTTTTTTCTCTTTTTGATCAAACATAACTCATTTTCACCTAATGTTAATGTACAGTAAGTACTAATTGTGGACTAGCAGAAGCCAGGAGGTTAGATAATCAAGGTAATGACTAAGGGACATTTTCTAAATGACAGAGTAGCTCTTAATTACACAGAGCTGGGTGATTAGAAAGAAGAGAATCTGGGAAATAAAACTGCTATCATAATGAAATTGGCTGACAAATATTTAAATATTTTCTTTGCTTTAAAAACAGAAAGTTTTATGACATAGCTGCTGTCATATCAGGACTTTTTTAAGGTCAATGTTAAAATTATATTTGTAACATACTATACGATGTGTTTCCTGTGACGTGCATAGTAATGAATAGTTTACCTGATGGGCAGTATTTTAGATGTGCTGCTATGTATTGTGATATTCAGCATGTGTAAGACTGATGATAAATGAAGTACTTCACTGTTATGAATATATCAGTGAAGTAGCCACACTGACCCAGTGCCTGACATCACAGATACATCCAGCACTGTGAGTGTGTCTCACTGATGAGCTGGACTTTAAAGCTTTTAGGTTTTTGTCATGGTTGGCTGTGTGGCAGGCAAGCAGAAGTGGTGGACCCAAAATTGCAGGACTCTTGGAGATGGGAATAAACTGAAAACGCAGCTTTATTGCTGGAGGAAAGATTCACGAAATAAAACTTACAAAAACAAAACTCTAAACCGAGGTGCTGGAGGACAGGACATTACAAACACACAGCAAGTTGAGGGTACGACGCAACACTGACACAAAGAAACACAGGGCTTAAATACACAGATAGCAGTAATCAAGGGATGAGAGACAGGAGGGGAACACACCGGGGAGAAATCACAGCTGACGAGACAGGGGAAACGTAAGCTGAGCACACTCACATACGACACAGACCTTCACAATAAAACAGGAAACTCAGACACATGGAACCAGACAAGACATTGAACTAAACAGACAGATTCACAAACAGACGGGGTTCCAATAAATTGGAAAATGATAATAATAATAAACTTAAAGCGCTGGGTCACCGACCCAGGACCATGACAGTTTTGGTTGAAAAAAGAATATTTATGAAGATGATGCACTCACCTGCACTCATGATTTATTTGAAGCTTTTTTGGGTAGAAACCTTTAAAAAAATGCTGCCAATTTAAATATTATAGACTAACATTTAATAGAAGATATAAGCTGTAGAATTTAAATTATTATTTTTAGCAGGTAATTTGGTTAAAAAGAGACTTCACTTTTTCATCTGCATACACTTTTTTTGGGGTGGGGGTAAAATATATCATCAAGGATACTGTTTCCTATCTGGACAAACACTTGAAGCCAGCCTTTCAACCCTCTGAGCTACAGACACATTTTAATAGGTGCACACAGCACTATGTGGGACATTCACAATCCCTCTTCTCAAGTGCAGCTTTCACATCAGCAGAATGAAATCCTTTTGAGTCGGGTGATCTTTGGTGATTACCTTTGAAGTTCACGGAAAAATTTTTTTTTAAATTAGGGTCGGCAAAAGCAAAATTGCTTCAAAATGCTCAAACTTGTCGAGTGAAAAGAAATAGAAATTCTAACATTTGTATTTCCTTAACATGCCTGTGAAACATAAAAACTGATCAAACAGAATCAGCAGCTCTTTTCCTAATGTAGAAGACGTGTCAGGTGTGGTCCTGGTTTCTTTAATACCTTGCTGTTTATCAGAGCTGTGCACACCATGAAGTTTATCACAAACATATCTGACGGCTGCTTTTTTTGGCACAGCTGATAGACTTTCTTTCAGCTAAATGACCTGTTGGAGTCGTGGTTCAATAAGTCGTCTGTTTGTGAGAAGAGTCAATTTCATCAAGCAGCAGCTCATTAGCTGACTGGCTGGTTAACTGTCTCAGTAACGGAGCCAAACTCCTCCTTGAGCAGTTTGAACACGTTGTCCGAGAACTCGTCTCTCGGCCTGCCCGTGCCGTTCAGCTGCACCGGCAGGAGGTCGGGGTGGTGTGGGATGTAAGAGGACGGGCAGTGCAGCTCATTTAGAGTAAACCAGAAGGTGTCCGGATCCACCTGGATTAAGTGTCGGAACACACTGTGCAGGAAAGAGAAAGAAACATGGGAACAGGATTAGTTCTGAGCTGTGTGTTCACTTTGTACGTAATATCTATTGTATGGAAAACACCTTCCTATAATCCAAAGTGACAGACTGAACGAGTTTTGCTTACTTTAACATGCAAACCAACAGTTTAACTATAAGCTCATTAACTCAACACTGCTTTTCTCTTCAGCTTTGTTTTTTAAATCACCTCCAAGCAGGAAAATACTTAAATATATTAAAGCGTGTGTTTTTACTTGTGGCTGCTATGTTGCTACCCAAACACTTAGATCAATAATTCAGAATGATGTGAGTTATTAAAGGTTGCTTGCATACTGCGTTTTTGCCAGTGTGATGGTGAAACGAGTTCCCTTTCAGATTCGTACACACAGTATTGGGAGATCACGGCCCTACATGTCCTGAAGACACTTCTATTCTATTCAAAAGTCTTATATTACAGGTAATATACTTTAAAGTAAGGCAACTGACCTGTGATGATATGCCACATATAAACTTGTCATCACAGTCATTCCTCACTGTTTATGCTCTTTACCTGGCTAGGAAGACTTTTGCCAAGTTTGCTAGCTATTGCTAGTTAGCTCTGTTGTGTGCCAACCTGACGTTACCTTAACTGCTCCTGTTGGTTTTAGCCACCACCGCTGAACTACATCTGCATATTTCTGGGAGTTACCTTCTCAAGGGACAAAATTAGTGAGGGTGATATTTAAATAAAGCCCAAAAACTGATTTACTAAAGATTGCAGCAAAGGGTTAAAAGTCTTATATTACAGGTAATATACTTTAAAGTCATGAATACTGGTGTCTGCAATATTTATAAACTCGGCAGCCACTTGGTTCGACATTAAATACAATTATCTAATCATCCAATTAGTATTTCAGTATGTATGTTCAAACTAAGCATCAGAATGGGGAAGAGATGTGGTTTTAGTGACTTGAATGTCGTATGATTGTATTTCATAAAATGCTGATCTACAGGGATTCTTCCAACAGAACCATCCTTAAGGTTTATATAGATGGTCTAATAAAGAGAAAATACCCTGTGTGCTGCAGTTCTCTTGATGCAAATGTCTTGTTGATGCCAGAAGTTAGACGTCTTTACGGACCTTCTCCACTGTATAGTGACTGATTCTGCAGAAAGTTGGCAACCTGCACACTATGTGCCCAGCATCCATTCACCCCACGCTGTGATTTTACATGGCTTACCACTTCGTGGCTGAGATGCTGTTGTCTGCATGTTTAATTCTTGATTTTATAAGCCTGTGGCCATTGAAGTGATTGGAACTCCTGAATTCTGCTGAGATATTTGAATATTACAGCCAGAATTTGGAATTCAATGTGTACTGGTCAAGTCAAGTTGGCTTTATTGTCACTTCAACCATATACAGTTAGTACACAGTGAAGCGAAACAACGTTCCTCCAGGACCAAGGTGCTACATGCAACATAAATTTACAACATCAAAGTACCTAAGTTTGATGTACCGCTGCAATATAAAGTCAGATGGCGTTAACTTATTGCCTTCCTAAAAAAAACAACAATAGTTTGATTTGCTGGCCCTACAATGTATGGCCTTTATATTAAACATTTGCTATTAGCAGTAATACAGTTGTTGTCAAATCAACTAAGACTGAAAACTCTGAGATCTGCACTTTAACTATTCATAGGATTAACTAGCATTCAAAGTATCAGGAACAAAACACTATTAGTTATTACTGATTAATAGTTAAACACTCCAAATGTGCTTCATCAGAGCTGTGTGTTGTGGTTTGATTAGAAACAGACTGAAGATTCATTTGCAGGGCCATGTGAGCGCAGATTTGAAAAAAACAAAACAAGAAAAAAAACAACAACTTGTCTTTTATAAAAATATCAGACCATACTAAATTATTATCAGGCAGGACATGCTAGAATTTCAATACCCAAAGAAAAGTACCGCCTTGCACATAGTACAAATTCAGGCTTCACAAACATCGAGGTCTGCTTCAGCTGAGAAAACCAAACACAGGACATTTTTACTATATTTTATTCATATAAAAATCTGATTTTTTTTTTTACTTTTATCCAGAAATTACAACAGAAATCGACTTGTAAAAGAAAATAAAAAAGAATAAAATTCAACAAAGCCAAGTTAATTTCACGGATTAATCACAGCAGCAGAATACAGTTTGAGCTCGGTGCCTGGTCTTCGGGTGGATCACTCCCTGTAAATATGTTACTCATAAAACTCCAGGAGCACACAGGTGGATGCTGGGGTGGTGGATGGGCTGAAACAGCACGCAGTGGTGCAGTAGGTTGTGAGGAAAGTGGGGCACATTACATACTATCACCTTTGAAGATATGATACTGGTTCCAAAAATATGGGGTAAAGATAAGGAGGAGGGAAAGAAGAGGAACTAGGAAAAAGATGAAAGAGTATAAAAAGTAGACCAAGCCTGGACTTTACCTCTGCTAACTCCTAATGAGCTCAGTAAAAGTGCTGAGGTGGTTCAGGTGGAGAATTTCACAGCAGGCTGTTTGCACATCCCTGGATTTCCAGGAGATCCACTCTTCCTCGCATTAAGGAGTGGATGTATGTGGGAAAAGGGGGCGCCTCTTTTTCCTCTACACTTCCCTCCACCTTTATGTCTTGAGTCTATTGGTGGCCCAGCTCCCTGTGTTCTCCTTTCCTCCCATTCACCTGGTGCGCCTTTCGTAACCTTGCCAGCTCCTGCTCCCTCCATCCACTCTTTCATCTTCCTCCTCCTATCTCACTCACACTCTGTATCTCTCCCTTTCACCATCCTTCCCAGCAGACATTTAGCAACTCCCTGAGCTGCAAACTGGGCTGCCTTTCAAGCCTCATTTCAAACCATGTCTCTCTCCCTCTCTGCTTACTCTATTTGCCAATTCAACCCACACTCGGCTTCAACCAGGCCTGCTCGCTGTGTGTCAAGAATAAAAGCAGCAGTGCACATTTCAGAGTTAAATGGGATTATTTAGCAGCTGCTTTTATCCCCTTTCTTCCTCCCTTTCTGGGGCTACACTCTTGGCCTGTAGTCTTTTGTGGAATCAAGGTGTTCGGATAGAAGGAGAGGAATGACAAATACTAAAGAGGAAAGGGCCTGGTGCTGGTAAATTTTGCAGTAAATGAGTAACAGGGTGGAATTGGAGCTGAAGCTGGAGCTGAAACATATTATTTGTTTCAGTCAATGTGTGTTTCTGTCTTTCTCTCTCTGTGACTAAGGCTTGGTAATTGGCTTGCTGCAGGCGTCCCAGAGGTAAGCTGTAGCCAAATCGGTATTCACATGAGTGAGGCTGCAGCCGCTGACTGTTTCTCTGTTGCTCCTTCATATTCCTTCCATCTCCCAACACCAAATCTCTCCCCTGTCAGATAGAAAGGAGGACAGCGTCAAGTGCCAGCAACGAAAATCAAGCACAGGATTGATAAAGGAAAAAAATTGTCTCCTTCTTTGATGGGAAAAATAAGACCTTTGCTTTTTAGCATGGGTACATCTTAATAATAAAGCAACATGGGCATCATGGCTTAGCGGTCAGCACTGTTGCCTCGCAGCAAGATGCCCTGGGTATAAAACAAGAACAGGTCCTGATTTTGTGGTGTTTATGTGCTCTCCGTGTGATTCTGTGTGTCCAGGAGTTCTGGTTTGTCCAGCCATCAAGTAGTGTGCTAGGCTAATGTTGTCCATTTTGGCAAAAATTCAAAAGGAAAACTCAAATTTCTAAATCTCAAGAGATTAATTTCCTCATAAAAAACAAGGTTTAAAAAGACAGGAGAGGTTACGCTTCCACTGCTTTACCCCTCTGAGAGGTTGCCTGAGATAGTACTAACCAGCAATGGAGTACAAGATAAGCAGAAAATCCTTCAGTGACCTTTAAAGCTGTTGTTTTTTTAAGGCCATACAATGTATTGACACAGACAGGAAGCATGTAAATATAGATAGAGATTGTATTTATTAATCCTACTGGGAATTTTTAAACAATCTATAACAGCTTGTGCCCAGTGTTCTGTTAGTGGTTGTGTGTAGAAACTCTAGAACTAAAGACCTTGAATATAACCGAGGCTAGAAGTCTGCCCGTGGCTGAGAGTCAAGAAAAAGAGCCTGACTTCAGCTATGACATGTGAGAGCTGAGCCCGGCGTCACGCTTCTTCACAGCAGACAGAGCCTTGCTTTGGCAACCAAATGAGCTGAAATGCTCACCGCCCAATTTATTAGATAACGCCGCAACTGCTCATTAGTGCAAATATCTGCTCAACCAATCATGTGACAGCAACATTCGCAACGCAGCTAGAAACTGTCAACAGAAAAACAAGGCCACAGTAGCAAACTCCAAATATTAAATTGAAAATTGTGGGAAAACTATTCCAGCTAGCCTAACAGATCTCCATTCCTCCTTCTGCAATATACAGAAGGTAGGGTGAGGAAAACAGTGAATCCATGGATTAGTTGTGCCATCTAAGAGGCTAGCAGTGTTGCTGTGATGGTGGGGGATATTTTCCATGACTTTATGTCCCTTAAAACTAATTCACCATTCTTTAAAATCTATTGCTGGCCATGATCATTCACTTAACAGCACAACCAACACATCTTCTTTATGATTCTTTATGATGTTCCTTTGAACAAAAACATATTTGAAATAATCTCCAAGTCTTCTCGAGCTGGTTCCACTAAAAACATGTTAATGACCATTCACTGTACTCGAGCAGCCTTAACACTTATCAGATGTCAAGCCTGTAGATTAATAACATGAACGGTCATCTGACAATCTGCAGCTTTAGCGTGATGCCAACACAGACCAGCACCTTCTTAAACTTGCTCCTAGGAGTAACTGGGACACAATTACCCTCAGATCTCAGGCTGTGAGACATTTTCGGACCGTCTTGCACACACAGCATGCTTAAGATCTCACCAGAGATTTTCAATTATCAGGTCAAGAGACTATAAGAGCTAATCCAAAAGCTTCAGCTTGCATATCTTAAAGTAGTTCAAGGTATTTTTTATTTATTTATTTTTTTACCACAGAACACCCCAAGAAGTCCCATGTCCTGATATGTAAAAGCTGTTTTGGAGGCACTGACGAGCCCTGCAGCTAGCATGGCTAAAATCCAATCAGGCTCATTTTGTTTCCATCTCACACTTGGAATAATTTCAGCTAATAATACTGTCCAGTACAAATGACAACATGAATGATGTCCTGCAGTGTCTTTCAAAATTGTGTGCACTCTTCCAACTTTAAGAAAAATAAACATTATGAATTTACATCAATTGGATTAATTAAAATGCCACATGTGCATAAAGAAATTATTTTATTTAGTGTTGAACAAACAGTCTAACATGTCTAACCAAAACTTACACTATCTTGACTGTTGCCCAAATGCATTTTGGCTCCTTTGTTAGGTGTAGTCTTACTGTGTTTAAATACAGAAGCATCAGAGCCAGTATATGCAAACACTGCTCACAGTTTTTACACTAAAACCATCAGACAACTGTGAGCAGTAGTTATCATTTCATCGTAACAGTTTCCACTATCAAGCACAGGAACAGTGATTAAGTATGCCTGCACTTTTATGGGTTAATAATTCCATCAGTTTTGACAAGATCTCCAATGCTGAAACAGAGCACCAAGCCATGACAGAGCCTCCACCGTGTTTTACAGACAGCTTTAGACCCTCACAGCCATCACTACACTACATTCCAACCTGTGCCAAATTTTTGGCTAATAGCAGAATTTTGCATAGTACCGCATATAAGATCTGATGACGACGATATAATAAAGACCAAAAAGAAGGAATTACCCATAGGGCCCAGAACATAAAAGTACATATACTGACTTCTAAGCAAGTTAGTTCATGAGAAGCAAATTACCTTTGTGACAGAGGATAAAGTGAATGCTGCCAAAATTGGACCTTTTTTTCAAATTACGGTCTGCTGTTATATACATTTGGCAGCTCTGCCAGGGCAGAAAGAGACAGCAGGAGGTAATCACAGTAACGGAGCTTTGCCTTCTAACTGAGAGACCAATATAGTTTATTCTCTGCAAGTCAGTGTAAGAAACCCCCGCCTTTCAGGTAAAGCTAACAAATCCTCATCACACTGTATTTGAGTTCAGGTATGTATACTTTAATGACATTTTTAATCTGTGAAATTATTCACTTTACAGGTGTGTACACCAAAACCATTAAACCTACAGAAACTTGCAGTTATTCTTTTTCCTCTCAGAGAAACAGTTTAGATTTGCAGTCAGTACAGTCTGTACTCTGATTTTGTTTGAAATACAGAGTTAATGTCAAACCAAGAGGCCAGTGAGGCATTTTAAACCAAACTGTCAGCTATATGATTCCAGTGATAGTGGTGTAACTGTGGTTGTAAAACTCTATTTGTATGGATTTTATTTATTAAGAAATTAGCAATCAGATTTTTTTTCTCCTGATACCCGCTCCCTTGTTATTCCACGACAAAATAAGCAGATAAATGATCTGGAGTTTTTCATTATTTCATGACAATTTATAAGAGTTGAACTTCCATTTCAGAGAATACTCAAAATGCAGTCCGAAGAGTTAATGATCTAAGTGAGAGAGAGCGATAGCAGAGTGTTTATGGACTTAACAAATTAACAATTTAATGCATCCTTTAAATACTGTACACTTATGTAAAACACAGTGACAAGATGAGCAACACTAAAAGGACTGGGAAATCCTGGAGGGTGACTAAAGTGGATACTCACAGAAATCTTTTCTTGGTGAAGAAAAACCTTACAAAAAACGTACAAGTCAAGAAGTCACTAGAGGGGATAGACATATTGATGTGACAGCCGAATTGTTTTCCCTCTGTACTGTGAAGTACAGATGGCTGACTCAGTCACCCAAACTAAACCCAGCTAAGCAGGTTTGTCACCCTATGAAGACAAGACTGAAGGCTAAGTATCCACAGCGAGCAGCAGTAAATGATGTCAGAGCATCTATAGTGAGGAACCGAAGTTTGGTGATCCTTGATGGCTACAAGCTTCAGGTAACCACTGATTAAAAAGCATTAAAAGTATTAAAAATAATCTTACAAGGTTTAAAATTATTTTATCTTGTACAGTTTGGAGCCTGTAGGGAGGCTTTGTAAGAAATATTTATGGGCCTGACTATGTGCAGCGCTTCAGCTGCTGAACTGCACAGTTTAATTGCAATTCTCTGTGAGGTTGTGTGTCACAAGAAAGACCCCGTTCTTATCAAATATTCCACATGATCAGTTTTTAATATTAACCGAGGATCACTCGCTGTGGCTTTAACAGCTTCACGTGTGGTATTTTAAAGACAATCTGAGAAAATATCTGTAGATCATGTTGCTAAGTTACAAGTTCTCAATATAGAATTAGAACAATGTTTTAACGTCTTTTAAGTTGCTAAAATAATATACCAGTGACATGCTAAGTGCTCTGACGTCCGCTGATCAAACAGTGCACTTTCACTGTTACTGCAGACGGGTACAGATGGCCTCTCTGCCGGTTTACTTAATGACTTTTCTCACCTTTTAATTGCAGCTCATTTAAAAGTAGAAAGAGTAAAAGCACAGACTCTGACTGAAGAGCCCTGCATGGTGAGAGGTTAGAATGTTAACGCTTACTAACAATAATTCTGCCTGTCCAGGCATTTATTCTCAAAATTGCCCACTCCCACTTAATACCACGTTGTCACAGTCTGGCTGAGGCAGACTGTATGTGTTTGCAAGAGAGGACCAAAAACTGAACGTGACGTGGATTTAACAAAAAACAAGCCGTTTAAGCATCTCAAACACACAACATGTATCGTGCCTGTTTATCTGCAAACTGCACTGTACGAGAGAGTTTGCTGTACAGAAAGCTATTTTAAAGGAACAGTTTCTTACAAAATGAAACAATTGTCTTTACACTGCAGTCCTTGTCACTGTTAGATGTAACGCTGGCTCTGGAAAGGCTGCAGACAGCTCTGTCACCTTTGTGACATGTGGTGTCACCAGCTGCTAACTTTTCATCTGTCAGCGATGAACCTCAGTGGGAGGGTGTGACATTCGTGATGTTCACTCTGTCACTCAGTTCACCTCCACACTGCGCAGGTGACCAGCCTGGGGCCACCACTATTGAAAATCAAATCCCAGTTTTGTAGAATGAAACTTGTTTTTATAATGCTTAAAAAAAATAAAATGAGCATTTCATTTCCAGTTTAAGTATCCAGATCACCCTGTCACTTGGACCCCATCAGCCAACTGTAGATTAAAAAAACAAGAAAAAAATCCCCAAACTTCAAAATTCACATCCCTCCTTCTTACTTAACTGTGCATCCAGTTTAGGGTCATGCAGTGTTGAAGGCTCTTCCCAGATGTCACAGGGTGAAAGGCAGGGTATACCCTGGACAGATCACCAGCCTCTCACAGGGCTAACATGAAGAGACACACACTCGCATTCACACCGACCAGTCTAGCCTCCACACTGAAAGGCACCACCTGGCCGGCAGGTTCCAACCAGGAGTCTTCTCTGTTAGGTGACGGATTGTAACATGTCACATTAGGAGTGAGATCATCTCAGTACTCCTCGGACACACAAATGACAGGATGAATACTAAAGGGCACGCGCGCGCGCACACACACACACACACACTGAACAGCTTTGGAAAATTAGAGCAATCCTCAGCCATTATGTTGTGACAGGGACATCAGCGCCTAATGAACTTAATGACTGATGAAAAATCACACAAGCAGCTCATAATTGCATAATTGGTAATGTAATGGCAGAAGCCTGCAGGCCACTTGAATATTTTCAACATGCTAATGGAAGTATGTTGAGCACAAAGTAAACAAAAACAACAACAACTTCTCTGATCTTATCAATTAAACGGCCTCCTTCGCTGTCACCTCATGATTCGCTGATTGAACAATCACGTTTCTCAGTTGGGTATAAGAAGAGCTGCTTGCAGTCGTAGCTGTGTGTGCAGTTTGGACCTGAGCAGCATCCTGCTGGCACAGCTGGCTGTGGTCCGTATCATCAAAGTCATGGTTAACATATGTTGAATGACAGAGCTGCCACAGTGAAGAGGCATTTTTAGTAATAACATCACCGTCATGCATTTAGGATGTCAAACTGTTTCACAGTTTAAGGTTTGTATAATAAAACAGAGATGCCCTGATTTATGCTGGGACACCAATGGTTGGTTTTCATTGTTATACGAGACTGCCACCTGGTGGTGAAGGAGCTTCAGCTTCAGTTAAATATTACAGCTGGAAAGAGGTAATCTATCTTCACTGTGGTTTTACATAAATGGGCTTCATGTTGCACCAATCTCCATAAAGTGAGGCGTCATACTAAGAATAGTTGTCTTGCTCTGATTTGTCCATGTTGTGGCTGCTTTGATCATTGCCAGAGCCCAGGTACAGTTCTACAGGATGATGCACTATGTTGTGTCTTGGTGAAACTGTGCTGTTTGTGAGCACTGTGTCTCTATTCTCTTACCCAGATCCAGTCTCTGGCACAGTGAGCCCAGCCCCTGCAATACAGCCAGCTGCAGTTTGTAGGCCAGGGTGTGTGTGTAGACAGGCCCAGCCTTGGCGCTGATTGGAGCCTGCCGTGCCAGAGAGGCGCTCAGCTTGGGCAGAACCTCTTTAGAAACCCTCCTCCTCACAAAGTCCCCACATGTTTCACCCAGCACGCACAGCACCTGGCATGTAATGCACAAAAATGTAATGTACAAAAGCAGCAAGCTGTCAAAATTCAATAAAACCTTCCCGTTGTATCCTCCTGGATGAATTGTAGTAGGGGAGACCGGGGATAGTTGTAACATTTTTGACATTTCTGTCTGTAAATTGAAGCTCTTTTAAGGTAGTGGATTCAAAATGTAATGCAAAGTATTTACATGTCTCTGCTATTAAATAGTGCAGTTATTTTCTCTGCAGCACAATTACCCATTGCATGGTATGGTCTCAAACACGAAGAGTGAAATGTTACAATTAACCCCATAGTCTGGGTTAGTTGTAACATATCCTGGGGTGAAATGTAACACAATGAAATAAGGGTACTAACAAAACATTAACATGTAATCTTTGTTTATTCAACACATGAATGCACTTACATCCATTTATGTAGCTGTGTGTGTGTGTGTGACAGAATGCAGAAATCTAGCTTTTGAACATATTCCAACCCCCCAAAAAAGACAAATTATGGAATTTTCTGCAACTGAATATTTCCTTAATTTTGGTTGGTCTTCCTTGAGTTTGGCCTCATTGGCTCAGTGGGCATTATAACCTACAACTCTTGCACCAATTTTGAACACAACAATGAAGCTGAAAAAATGTAGTTGTTCACCAGCATCGCAATTCCATTACTTTTTATCATGGCTTACCTTGGTGTGGTTTGCAAAGTGCTTCAGAAAGATGAGGAAATCTGTTTCTTGCACCCATCCTGACTTATTTCCACTACCAGTACTTCCTACTGGTCCATCTCTGACACAGTGGTCTGCATAATGTATGTGTGGGAACACAAACAGTGGAGGAATTGTGTTGCCAATGGCATTACCGCATATACAAATGCGACCAGTGAACCTCTCTCTGCTGATGTCGTTGTCCCAACTTGTTTAATATAAGTTAAAGTAATAGTGTGGTAAGTTGTAACATCTGCATTATTGTTACAACTAACCCAGACTGTTGCTGTTACAACTGACCCAGACTCCTATAGCCATGAACTAGCTAACATTACAGGCAACGGCTAAAACATTAGCACTAAAGACCTACACAGAATATATCCCCATAGACATACAAATAACATAATTTAAGTTTGATGAGTTTAACTGCAAAGCAGATAATGCTATTACAAATTGAAATAAAGTAGAAAAACTTACTTTTTGGCATACAAATTACTTTTTTTCATGTTAAATTGTCTGTGTTTGACAAAATGTGCTGATTTTTCACATGTGATAGCAGAACTGAATTGGGCATGCACAGGATGAGTCACATCATTTGAAACTTAGCCCTGATTGGAGAAATTGGAAGTGTTACAACTGACCCACGTTACAACTATCCCCGGTCTCCCCTATTTACAAAACTTGGATATATCCAAAAGCTGCATGTTGCTGATGAAACAATTTCCCAGCAGCAGCTCTGAGTGAATAAATGACTGTTTACAGACTTAATGTGTCTGTATTTGTCAGTTCATCAATGAAAATATGAATAACAAATTTAAAAATATTCCAGCTGATGACAGGAGCTGACGAGTAGCCTAATTTACACCGACAAGTTGAATCAGCTGACACTTGCACCAAAGATCACAAAAAACTATCAGCTTCATTTATCACAAAGTCCTACTTTGTGATTCTCTGAGACAGTTTGAAAAGCAGCCTCTAAGAAGGCATCCACACAGTGATCTTTCTGTGCTGATAGAAGAAATGTTAGTTTAAAGAGTCTTCACATTACAACCCAAAAAAGAAAATAATAGAACTATTTCTGAATGAAATAAGCCTGTTGTTGGGCACCATCTTTCATTCTTTCACTACTAAGAGTTTAAAACTAAAGACGACTTGAATAATTTTGACTCACTTAATGAAAAGAGAGGTTTGTTTTATTTACCCTGAAGGCTCTGAGGACTGCTAATGGGTCATCAGCTGTGAGTCTCTGCAGGAGTGCTGGCCAGCAATGAAATGCTGGTTACACCAGTTTTGCAGTGAGGTTCAGATTTCTATGAATCTTAATTACAATGATCCATCTCCTCTACACTCTGAATCTAATATCACCACCACTACAACCTATAGCTTATATTCCACTGGCCCTTAGACAGACCTATTACCTTGGTCTTCAGTGTTATAATCATCCTCTATTCCAATGCTCTCTGCCAGTTCTTTCTGTTTGCAGTAATTCAGCAGGAATTGGCGAATGCTGAGGTCTTCCTGGTCACTGGAGCGTTGCCTGTAGCTGTCAGACTTACTGGTCCTGCTACAAGTGGAAGGAAACCACCTCGCTAAAGGAAAAACAAGACAACAATATGAACATAGGTTTGGTTACAATAAAATAAGTCAGCTGATCAAATCAGTGTGACACAGACACTGATGTTTTTTGGAAAGAGCCATTAGTGACATTTAATTTACACATTTTTACTGTGAGGGCTTGTAAAACTGCAAACACCTATAGTGCCGCTGTATAAGTATTATTATGAATATTAATTCTACAGCAGAAAACAACTCAGCATTTAAACCATCACGATGTATTAAATGTTTCCAAAGATACTGATAATTTGATAACGAGCAAATTATACATCCTGAAATGTACCCCTTGGTAGAAACTTTGAAAGGCACTGCAGAAAACATAAAGTTAAGCAACATTAAAAAAATTTGGCAGAGCATGCCACGAGTTACATTTTCTTCCTTGTCCTCTTTGACTCCCAGCATATGTGAGACTCAAGCTGACATCACTGTTGAAATCTTACCCAGTGCCTTCATGAGCGCGTGCAGCACGGAGCAGAAAAGAGCAGCTGTGCGCTCGTAGCTGAGATCCAGAGCCGTCAGCACATCCTGAACGATGTCCCCGACCAGCGGCAGCAGGCTGCAGTCAGAGTGAGTCAACATAACTGTCAACACCCGTGGAGCCTGGGCAACAAGACAGGATTATAATGAAATACAGTACAAGCTCAGGGCAGCACAAAGCAGACAAAGGAGGAAATCAGGTAAACCCTCCAGCAGTGTCCATTTTGGGTTAAAAACATAACTACCTGTGGATGCTGGCTGAGCCTCTGAAGGTTGAGTGAAATGTCATTAAGCAGGTAGTCAGAGTTCTCATTGATCAGTTCCTTGAGGGAAGCGTATCCACAGGCCTTACTGATGTCCCACATGGAGCTCAGTCCCGCCTGGCTGACCAGCAGCGTCTCCTCACCAGCTTTCTCCAGCACAGGATACAGCGAGGTCATCAACAAGGGACGGAAATCGTGGCCCAGCGCCTGAGCACAGCAGGTGATGCCCTCGAGTTGGATGGATAGCTGCCAGATGTTGGTGTTGAGCTGGTAGATCGTGGATGTTGATGATGAAGGAATCACTTGGAGAGAGCTTGTATTTGAGTTGCCGGCATCACTGTTGGATATGGAGAGGAGTCTGGATGGACTGAGCAGCTACGCAAGGAGACAAAAACACATGTTAATGCACTGCTTTCTAACCACTTTTGCACATGCACTGCAGACCTGAGGTTTTCTAGATATTATCCATGCACGTGAGAACGCAAATGTCTGACACAGTTAGATCAGACATTAAACAGCTTTTAGCCTTCCTGCAAAAACAAAAACCACACAGGCTGTTATAAAATGCTCATCCTACGCACTCATATGTAAAGTGTTAAAATCAATGTGTGCCCCACCTGACACTAAGAGACAAACTTGAATACAAGAGCAGTAATAATAATAATAATAATAATAATAATAATAATAATAATGACTGAATTTTAAAAAGTTTCAATTTGTTCAGTAGCCCATTGAACGGCAGAAATTAGGTTTTCTTTTCGGAAGTAAGTAAAAGGAAAAAACAAACATGAGTACGAACTTCTCTGTGAACGTACCCTGAATGATGATATGTGATGAGCTTGAACTTGATTGGCTAACAGAAACTAATTTAGCTAGCTTAGGAACATGTAGTGTGGCAAGATAGATGCACTTAAACGTTTTAGGTAATTTAAGCCAAATTGACACCAAATTTCAACTTTGTGAGCTGACAGTTTTGGGATTTCTGTGTTTTAGATTACAAAAATAAAAGAAAAAGATCTACAGATTCAGGTTTTTACTTACCTGTGGTTTGGTCGTCACTATGGACATCACTGGCATTGATTTAATACACCCCCCAATCTTTACCGAGTACCATACATTGCCTCACATCACAGTTCTTGTGTTTCCTTTTCAAAAATTTTGTTGTGCTCAGAGAAATCAAATATATCAAATTTGCATGGCTTTCTTCGGCCTGTCAGGTGGCGCAGAGAACCCTGGCCAGCCCCTGGCAGCCTGAACCACAGACGGGCACCGGTTTGGTTCTCACTCAGTCGCTCATGCTGTAGGTTCTCCCTGATAGGGGGATTTCTGGGTTGTCTTCCCCCCTAAGGAATCCCAATTTTTTTTCTTTTCTTTTTTTGGGTGCTGGGGCCCTGTGTTTATGAAGCTGGGATTCGTGGGACGTCTTTCTTGTCATGGCTACCAAGAAAAACATCAGCTTGGGGGAGAGCGTAGCGCTAAGCACGCACTCATTCATGGATCATCACATTGCCATTAGCAGTCCACACACCAGTGAAGATGAAGAAGACAACACTACTTAGGTGTCTTTTCATTTCATTGTTCACTCTGAAAACTACACTGTTACTCTAGAACTGCTTGATGCACCAAACCAAAGTTTTCAGCCACAGCTTATGATCCAACATCTGTGTTCTCAAATGTATTTCCTCAGATTGAAGCTGGCTGGGTGAAAGAAAACAACTTGCCCTATCTCTTTCTTCTTCTTCTTCTTTTTTTTATAATCCCCACATTATTGCTCGCTCATTTTCTTCTGCTTAACCAAAACAAGTGGCAGCAACCTAAGCAGGGTATTTCAGTCAAATTCTCCCCTCTAACTTTACGTAATCTTTAGCTGATACAGGAAATACAAAGCAGTTGAGTCAACTGGCATTTCCAAAAGTACCCATGCCCACTTCAAAGCTATAATTTTCGACATTGCTGCATAATCTGTCCACTATACTAGAGCTGCTATTCCTACTGTTTTATTTCATGATCGCAGATGTTAAAAGTCAAGATCATAAGTATTCTAACCAAGTTCATCATGTAGATTATTAAGTGAATTACTGGGCACATGCATACTTCATGGACATTGAACAAACCCCAGTATTTTTCATAAAGCTCCACTCCAGGAAAAATAGCAGGCAACAAGATTCACTTTTTACATACTGTCAGATTTGTTCTGGCAGTTTTCAGGATCCATAAAGATTCACCTTAGTCATCTATTTCTTTCTTTCTTTGGGATTATAGTGATATTTTCAATAGAGAAGTATGTATACAGCCATCTTAACTATTAACTGTAGATCACAACTGAAGACAGCAGCGATGATTGATGTACAAGTAATTGGATTTCAAACAGCAGTAAATATATTCCAGTGTCTTTGAAGTCCTTTATGCTCTCCTGTCTTTACATTGTCACTTCAGAGTTAAACTGAGTACACAAAGCATTCAGATATTAATCAGAATATTGTATTCAACAAAATAAAATGCTTTATATTTATACTTATAACTTATACCTACTACTTATAACAACATATGCAACATTGTACTTGATTCCATATGTTTACCTGTGCTGTACATGTTTCTGTCTTTAAAATAATGCCACTTGCTGTTTGTTTGATTTACTAGAGAAATGAAAGACAGCAAATGAATATCAAGTTATTACAAAGGCTGCGTCATCAATTTGGGGTAATATATTTTATTCTTTTAACCTCCTAGGACCTGGCGTCCACATATGTGGACATCACATTTTGGGTTATTTAGACCAAAATACTTAATTTTGCTCTACAAGGGCCTGATATCCACTTACGAGGACATTATACTGCCACTGTTCTATCAAAACTTTAAACGAATATCCTGATATGTGGCTCTCATTATTCTTAGAAACAAAAATCAGGTAAAAAAAAAAAATCTGGTTGTTTTTACATTCATCGGGTCCCAATCAGCCTATATCAAAGAGAAATTAAAAATGCATGCCGTGGAAGAGTTCGGGTCTTAGGAAGTTAAGATGACCCTCGTCCAGGTCACGCTGCTTATAGGCATTTTCATAACAAGATAGAGCTGGAGTCATTTAACCTCTATAGAACCATGCTGTTGTTCAGGAAGCAAGTTTCATTTCAGCTGTCTTGTTGGGATTAGTCGGGCGTGTGAAGCATAATAACCAAGTTTTCATATTTATATTTCTGAACCAGGAGAGCAGCAACAAGTGTCTATAAGGTATAATTCTGTAATGGGAAGGCTTTAGGACCCAGGGGACCCAAAGGAGGGTATAAAAGAGGAAATAGCAGCAGGTGCTCTTCTTCACTCTCTTGCACTGACAAGCTGCTGTGAAGGTGAAGCTCCTGAGATGATTGAGTAGCCATTCACACATACTGGGGTTATGTCTTTACAGCAGAAAATTAAGGTACAGGCAGTTTTTCTTTTAGTGTTTTGTTTTTTTTTTAATTTGTTGAAAGGTATTTGATGTTTATTGTATTTTATGTTTTTAGAAGTGATTTTAGAAGACCACAAGCAAGTTGTGCAGCAAACATAGTAGTTAGCTGGAGGTATGTTCATTTAATGTATTTGACATTAAAACAGGATATTAATGCACTGCAATGTAATTTATATTGTATTGCCTCCTGCAGGACAGGCTGCACATGTGAATTGGTCAGTTTTTTCCTCTTTCTCCTTTTCGTTGCATTTTTCTCCCAGGTTGGTTTTAGAGTAGGGTCACCTTTTAAAACTTTTTTTTTTATTCTGGGTTTGTTTTTCTTTACTGGGCTGGTGCAATATTAGTCGGGCTAAGTGCAGTCCCTGAGCTGGTCTCACAGAGGTGCTCTGTGTGGATTTGCTGTGATTACGTTTTGTTAAGAGTGATTGTAGTGCTACCAATTATTACCTGTAGCAATAATTGAAGCGAGTCCTTTGTCTCCCAGGAAAGTGCCCACTCTTCACCACCGAAAACGGAATGGGGAAAAAATTAAGTTCCCCTCAAAGACAAAGCATAACAAAACGTGTCTTAATTTCTCCCACAGTCAAAGCACATGCCTGTTTGCTTGATGACTCATTTGGAAAACTCCAAAACACAAACTTAACAATGTGGTGTATGCTGTACAGTGCAGCGAGGAATGCCCAGAACTCTACATTGGAGAGACCAAAAAGCCACTTCACAAGCGCATGGCACAACATAGAAAAGCCACCTCCACGGGACAAGACTCAGCGGTCCATCTGCATCTAAAGGACAAAGGTCACTCTTTCGAGGATGCCAGTGTTCACATTTTGGACAGAGGACAGATGGTTTGAAAGAGGAGTGAAAGAAGCCATTTATGTCCACTGTGAGCGACCATCTTTGAACAGAGGCGGTGGTTTACGATACAAACTGTCTGTCATCTATAATCCAGTTTTGAGATCCCTTCCCAGACGCTTTAACACCCACTCACACCCTGGGCCATCTGACCTCAGGAAATCACATGATAGGGTGGGGCCAGGTGTCCCAATGTGCTCACCCAAATCCCTGGCTGATTGTGACCCACACCTGCTTTCACACCTTGGCTCATGTGATTAGGTAGAGGATCATCAGGGGGTCCTTTGTCCCTCCTTTGGGGGGATACTCCCCCCACTGTTCCCCGTGTATACCGCTTGAAGTATGCACACATTAAACACACACAGCGAGCGAGCAAGAGAGAGCCCGAGCGTGCACTTTAAATATAGGAATTTTGTATTGCTTCTACTAGCCCGTCATGTAGCGCAAGGTAATAACAGGCGGGCTCTTAGCAGAGTCGAAACAGATTTCATAGGTTTGATCCCTCGGTGTGCCTATATCTGTAACTTCTCTGCTAAGGGGAACCTGGGTGCGCTAAACTTCCGGGAACCCGACCATTTAACCAGTAAAGTAAATATTGCAAAAAAGATAATTAGATTACTGTTACTTTCCTGTAAGCATGCTGCGTTACTGTGTTGCTAAACCGTGATTTTGTTTGCGAGAGTGTCTCATGACAATGACGTAAACGAGTGCCACGTTCGTGGCAACAGCTGTGTGCAAATCAACAACGGATAATATATCGAGTGCGGGAGAGAGTATGACAGCGTTTAAAGTGTGGAAGTACTGACCTTAGTTTTTAACTAAGTAACTAATTACTTTTAAAAATAATTAATCAGTAAAGTAACGCAATTACTTTTTGGGGGAAGTAATCAGTAATTAGTTACTGATCAAGTAACCTGTCCAACACTGGTCATGTTAGCACATTACCTTCAACAGGTGGTGAGGCTGAATAAAGAGGCACACACTCGTTTCACTGCAGGGTCCCTTCATTCGTCACATAATCCATGTCGGGCAAAGTGTAAATCCCGAGGCTAAAATCACTTTTTTAAATTGCAATTTAAAAAATGGGTTTTGAAATGAGGTTTTTCAAAAACATTTTTAAAATCACTTTTTTAAAAATTGGAATTCAAAAAGGAATTTACAAATTTATTCTACAATTTATTACTTAATTACAGAATTCTTTATTTCGATGCGTGTGGCTCTTGTGGTCCTCCATAAAGGTAAGGGAAATATTTTCACTATAATTATTATATAATTATTAGCTTAAAAAAAATCCAGACTTTACAAAGGGAAATAAGGTCCAGCTACAGTGGGGCAAAAAAGTATTTAGCCAGCCACCGATTGTGCAAGTTCCCCCACTTAAAATGATGACAGAGGTCAGTAATTTGCACCAGAGGTACACTTCAACTGTGAGAGACAGAATGTGGAAAAAAAAATCCATGAATTCACATGGTAGGATTTGTAAAGAATTTATTCGTAAATCAGGGTGGAAAATAAGTATTGCACAAGACTTGCAGGAAGTTTCAGAAAGGTTTACGCTTCTTGATCTGTTGGATTGTTGAAAGGGCAGGTCGGAGGTATACGTACTGTAGATGTCTTTCTTTGGTCACCTCAAACAAGGAAAATCTCTGGCTCTCACAGACCTGTAACGTCTTCTGTAAGAAGCTTTTCTGTCCCCCACTCGTTACCTGTATGAATGGCACCTGTTTGAACCCATCATCTGTATAAAAGACACCTGTCCACAGCCTCAAACAGTCAGACTCCAAACTCCGCCATGGCCAAGACCAAAGAGCTTTCGAAGGACACCAGGAAAAGTATTGTAGACCTGCACCAGACTGGGAAGAGTGAATCTACAATAGGCAAGCAGCTTGGTGTGAAAAAATCAACTGTGGGAGCAATCATCAGAAAATGGAAGACATACAAGACCACTGATAATCTCCCTCGATCTGGGGCTCCACGCAAGATCTCATCCCGTGGGGTCAAAATGATCATGAGAACGGTGAGCAAAGATCCCAGAACCACACGGGGGGACCTGGTGAATGACCTGCAGAGAGCTGGGACCAAAGTAACAAAGGTCACCATCAGTAACACACTACAACGGCAGGGAATCAAATCCCGCAGTGCCAGACGTGTTCCGCTGCTGAAGCCAGTGCATGTCCAGGCCCGTCTGAAGTTTGCCAGAGAGCACATGGATGATACAGCAGAGGATTGGGAGAATGTCATGTGGTCAGATGAAACCAAAGTAGAACTTTTTGGTATAAACTCAACTCGTCGTGTTTGGAGGACGAAGAATACTGAGTTGCATCCCAAGAACACCATACCTACTGTGAAGCATGGGGGTGGAAACATCATGCTATGGGGCTGTTTTTCTGCCAAGGGGACAGGACGACTGATCCGTGTTAAGGACAGAATGAATGGGGCCATGTATCGTGAGATTTTGAGCCACAACCTCCTTCCAGTATTTAGTATTTAGTATTTATTTATTTATTGTCATTGTCAAGAACAATGAAATTGCGTTTGGGGCTTCCATACAACCCAAAAAAAAGAAGAAAATAATAAATACCCCTTAAAACCCAAGTGTACATATTTAACCCAGTGTGACTCCAATGCAATAAGACAATCCTTAGCAATAATGTTCGTAGAAATTCAGACAAAGACCTGAGAAACATGACAAAATACAACAATGCAACCCATTCAATATTATTGTACTGTGAGATATGATATCAGATATGATAGTTATCTATTTAAGAAAGAGGGGGGGCAGGAGGGGAAAGAGAATAAAGATATGATGCACCAATGCAGACCAGTTCATTGCTATTAAGAAGTTGGATATGGTTATTGTCCATCAGTGAGAACTTTGAAGATGAAACGAGGCTGGGTCTTCCAACATGACAATGATCCAAAACACAGCGCCCGGGCAACAAAGGAGTGGCTCCGTAAGAAGCATTTGAAAGTCCTGGAGTGGCCTAGCCAGTCTCCAGACCTCAACCCCATAGAAAATCTGTGGCGGGAGTTGAAAGTCCGTGTTGCTCGGCGACAGCCCCAAAACATCACTGCTCTCGAGAAGATCTGCATGGAGGAATGGGCCAAAATACCAGCTACTGTGTGTGCAAACCTGGTAAAGACCTATAGTAAACGTTTGACCTCTGTTATTGCCAACAAAGGTTATGTTACAAAGTATTGAGTTGTATTTTTGTTATTGACCAAATACTTATTTTCCACCCTGATTTACGAATAAATTCTTTACAAATCCTACCATGTGGATTCATGGATTTTTTTTTTTCACATTCTGTCTCTCACAGTTGAAGTGTACCTCTGGTGCAAATTACTGACCTCTGTCATCATTTTAGGTGGGGGAACTTGCACAATCGGTGGCTGACTAAATACTTTTTTGCCCCACTGTAAGTAGAATTCACAGTATTCTTGGCTATGTGGTATGAATTCTAACCAATCAGACTTCCTGTGCTGTGTTTTAACTGGGCCGCACAAGACAGACTCTTAGCGGAATTTCCGCAGAGGCACAGAAATAACGTGGTTCACAAGACTTTATTTCAATAAAGCACAGAATTGTCAAAAAAACAAAAAGTGTCCTCTCTAAACTAAGGTTTTCGCAATAAAACAACGAAACAAGGACGATAACCGAGAACTTTTGTAGAGTTATGAAACAACAATAATCTGCTACAAAGGCTAGAAAAGAAAAGCTGATATTTAAGAAAAATGCTCCCTTAATCTCATTTTTAAAATATTAGGATATACACTGTAGAGAAAGCTCCTTCCTTGTTGGCTACAATCATCACTTCATTTAAAAATAAAGAACTACACAGTGAACAAAGTTTGCTTAATCAAAAAAATGACTGCATAGACTTGTAGTCAGTCATTTGACAAAGTTTTGCAACCTCAAGTTGCCAAAAAACTACTGTAGGTTGTTCCCTGTCACAGCAGGTAGCTCTGCATGTTTGATTTGGAAGAGTTTTACACTCAGTGTCCTTCTGACATAACCCCAAAGTTATCTGCTGCTGGAATCCAACTAGCAATTCTTTATTAAGCAGACACGTTAACCACTACATCTCTGGAGGCATACAACAAAGCTGGGAAGATTTAGTGAGTTTCATTCACTATCGTGTGTAACAGTGAACCCAGAAGAATCTCTCTGCTGGGCTCAAAGCTCGTAGAGCCATCTCAAATCAGCAAAGGCCTTTAGTGTGACCATGTCTGATTTTCATAAGAATTTTAAGGTTTGTAAATTGGTTAAGTTTGGACATACATGATCGCTGTGAAATTTAAGCTCAATGTATAAAATACTTTTAAAGATTTAAAAAACAAATTCTCCATCAATCCACTTAAATCAAAGGTAAAAGCCTGAAAAAGAAAATAAATTCTTAGTTACAACATTTGATGTGTTGTTATTCCACTGTTTTAAATTTAAAAAAAAAACAAAACATTTTAAATGAGTTGCAATTGAAATCTTATGTTATTGACATTTTATTGACATTGGCCAAGCTTTTTTTATTGTGGTTTTGGGTGACAAAATTTGTGTTATATTTGAGTTCTTTATCCATTCATTCATCCCTGTCATTATTATCAGTTTTCCACGTTATTTTTTTAGCGCTTTTACTGCACAAAGGCCTAATTCACATCTGAGATAAATCATTTCAAATTACTGAAGTTGAGAGGAATGCACTACAAAAGCAACTGATCTTTAAACCGTGCTTCTTTCTCTCATAGAGATGCAAAGAAAATGTGAGTAAGAGAAGTAAGGAGACCTGTTAGTAGTGATGCCCGCTCAAAGCTGACGCTCCGGCTTGTGCGTCCAAAAAAACAACAACACACTGTATTCTGTGGTTTATAAGGAAATGAATCATTCGTGGGGTTTGATCATTCCACTGATCATTTTATTGAGAGATATGGAGCCAGCGAGGAAGGGAGGAGGTGGTTGATTTTAGTCATTCGAGTGGGTTTGCTAGGTTTCTGTTCTTGTTGTTTGCTTTTTGTTTTGTGTGGGGGGGCTTTTTTTTTATCTGTAAATGTGAAAATGTAAAATGTTTTAACAAAACAAAAATCTGCTTTTCATAGTACAAATATCATTTAAAAACTTTAGAAAGACTTCCATTTGACTCTTTAAATTTTAATAAAAATAAAATATATATTTTATTTTAAAAAAAAAATCTTAAAATGTTATTCAACAAAATGTGCAGCAATTTAATGTGTTTAGTCTTTTTAGGTGATAGCCTGTGGGACCCAGGTAGACCGTATACCTGCATCTCTACCGACTTGCATTGCAGTGTATCTGCACTCCAGCTTCTTCTGTTTTAAATTAATAAAACCAAACAGGTTAATCCTAAATGCAGCATGTTTTTACTTTACAAGTTCATAAGCATTTTCCCTTTCCCCTGGTCAAAAATATGTATAAGAAAATTGGCCTAATATAATCTTATTTATAAACATACCTGTCTCATGATTAATTGTATAAGTACATGGAGGCAGGACCTCACAGCAGAACCATATTCCATAATGTGTATCATATGTATCTTTCATCTATTGTATTTACCAACATCAAGTAG
Source organism: Aulonocara stuartgranti (assembly GCF_965226115.1). NCBI lineage: Eukaryota > Metazoa > Chordata > Actinopteri > Cichliformes > Cichlidae > Aulonocara > Aulonocara stuartgranti. Next base: position 12,233,619 of record NC_138956.1, on the reverse strand, counting down.
TCACAAGCAAAGAAAGACCACACCATGACACATGTTTAAATAAGAAAAGTTTATAGTTTAAATTTATTAATGAAACAAATAGACATATTTTTTCCCCCATTTTCAAAGCAAGACAAGCGTGACCCAATATTAGACAGAATTGGGAACTCCAGTGGAGTGGTCACTGGTCAGTCATAATGAAGCCATTTAATTTTTAGATTCAAGCTGTTCTTCATATTTGTGGCCACTAGATGTCACCAGAGATCACTGTGTTGAACGTTGAAGTAATGAGCGGCTTTTTTAAACACAAGCTTCGCTTGGCCATGATGCTACAAACACCAGAGGGTGCTGTTATTCCAACCCCATCAAACTGGATCACTAATGCTCTCTGCAGTGCAGCCAAGGAAAAGGCAACAAAAGACAACAAATCGAGTTTTCTCTGGCACAGGGGAGTATCATGACCATCACCATTAACATTTTTATTTCATCTGTAGTCTACTATCTGCACAGGATGTGCAGGATGAAACCGGAGACTATAATGAACCACACCAGGTTTTATAACTGAGAAAGAGACATATAATGAGGTGAAAAAAGAAGAGCAAGATTACAGCCAAAGCATTTATGACAGACTGACATGTACTATGGCCAAGGTCTCATACCAAGCAGGAGGCAGGGCTTTTGATCTCAGGCTTGGATTTAAAAGTGCCTGAGAGCAGAGATTCCTAAGCAAGGAGGTGACTGTTTGAGACTCCTACAGGTGAGCAAGATCTTTATATAAACATTAGCATATGAAGTGAAAACTGATTTTTGAACATTTGGCAATCTCCTGTGTAGAATATTACATCAGTTAGTGGTAATAATCAAACAGATTTGCACACAAATCTCAAAATTATGATCAAGATTATGACCTAAAAGTCTTTTATGGACACTTGATATTGTGTTATATACACCAAGACAACTCTCTCTGAACTCGCTGTTTCAGAGCACAGTGAACCTGTACAGGGAAGCAGTGAGTGAGCAGTGATTCCAGTAGATCAGTCTCTGAAAGGAAGGAGAAGTTTTCACATGGAGTCCAACGGTACCCCCAGCGTGCAATACGACCGCTGGAATGAGGAAAATATCAATATGAACGTGGAGGCTTCACAGCCTGTTCTGCGAAGGTGAGACTTGAAATGATGCATGACATTAAAGTTGCATATTTCCTAGTGGTATAGAGAAGCAAAGCTACAATGCACTGAATAGAAACAGAACTACACACATGAGATAAAACATAAAAATATAATGTATAGGTTTGATGGGGGGCATTGCAAATTCAGTTTCAAATTCAGCATTATACAAAAAATATACCCACAAGTATTGTTTTAACCTTTTAAGCCTGGACCACTAAATAATTGATTCTTCCTCCCTTTCTCTGCCATTCACAGGATCTACAACAGAATGTGCACCGGCAACATTGGAATAGCAGTGAAGGTTGCAGGAGCTGTAGCTGCACTGGTGACTGTTTACATTATAGGATACGTGACTGGATACCACATCCATCGATGCCCGTAGAATGAAGGAAGCCATCACAAGATAAAAGTGCATGGACAAACCATGAATTTATACAATGCTACATTAACAGTGAAAATCTTTGTGTTGAACAGAATTCAAATCAACTCTGTAGCTCTCAGCTGTATTTTAAAATGCAATTGTGTCTGAATGTTTCTTGCCAAATTCATTCATTCAAAGGAAATTCACTCTTAACTGACATCAAGCACTGACAGCATTTTCTGAACTCTAGACAGCCTTTTCCTTTTTTGCTGCACACTGATTTCATTAGGCTTTCCAGCCCGTAATTAGTTTTCCAGCATTATGTAGCAAAGACATACTGATTTGTACATTCAATGGTATTAGCAGCTCCTAGATGAGTGTTCCACTTTTCAGAAATGCATCTAAACACAATCATCAGTTAAACTGTGCAGGACTGGCTGATTGCACAGCTTCTTAAAAAGGAGTGACTGCAGCAGTTGACTTGTTATAGTTTGTGAAACACTCTCCACAAACATTCACCAGCAACTACACAGGAATTTAATGTCCCAGTTATTAGTGCATTACAATTATCTTAAAAAGCAGAAAAAGCAGCAATGATGAATTATCCTTATTATGGAGACTTTTAACACTCATGTAGCACATAAAATTCTGCTTTTAAAAAGAGAAATTAAGTTAATCAAAACTAACTGTGGCATCCTTGACTGATGCTTAGGTTAGAAATACAACAGCATCTAATGTAGTATTTCTGAATGAATCTGAATAATGTCTAACTAAACTCAGTTTGCTGGACGTTTCACTGCAGCTCCTTTATAATCATTCCTTCTTCTAATGCTCTGCTTTGAGAACTCACTTTTTGTTTCAAATAAATCCAACTTTTACTTTCATACAGTGTCTGTTGTTTATTTCATGCATTCGATTACCCTCTGGAAAACCTGCTCCAGATATTTACCATAGTCATATCTTTGTGTTTATTACGCCTGAAATATTAAACTATAAGGGCATCTAATCTTTCACTGACATTTTGACATTAACCTATTTGTAACATGAGAACAAAGTGGACAGGCTGTTTGGACTAGGAAATGACATGAAAGATTTGAAAGTGCACATTTAATGCTCTACATTTTTATTCTTTTACTCTGCCTTATCTATAGGGTAGCTTTTGTATGGTTCACTTTTCCATACGTTCATCCGTTTCTACCATTTATACAGTAGAAAAACTGATGGATGGATGGTTTAAATATAATCTTTATGTATCCTATAATTGCCCTCAGTGAGCTTCCAAACAACATCCACTGTTTTAGCTCCTGTCCCTTTAAGGCCATCTTTTCTTAAAAGCAGCTATTCTCTGATTGGCTGCCATAACAGAAGGCGGCTGTGCTCACAGCCACAGCTGTGTGCCAATCCTTCCTCAAAGATCCCAGGTAAACGAAAAAACAAACAAACACTTGACTTTTAGTTCTGTGTTTATTTCAAAGTGTTGCACTCAGATCGCCTTCATGTCTTTATTCAGAACACTAATATCCTACAAGTATTGAATCTACAAAAATGTCTCCACTGAAATGAGATGTAGGACATATTCTACCTAATATGTACAGTATAATCTGCTGTTTACAAAAATAAATGAGTAAAATGTAAAAAAAAAAAACAAAAAAAAAACAGCAGCACATTTCTGTTGCATTGTAAAACAGAAATATATCTGGCTGCAATGGGGCACATACTGCCACTATAACTGACATGCACATCAGTGAGTTTATTGAGTTCATGTTCTTTTTGTCCAGGTTAGCTCCGGTGGTTCCGGTGTAAATCACTTTAAGAGCAATTTAAAAGTCTTTCTTATCTATGAACAAAACTGTGATAATGAGGAAGGAGATGTAACTCCGGTAGCAATAAAGATCTCTGGATAACAAGTACAGTACAATAATTTAACAGCTTGCTGTGTCATCAATCAGTCTGACTTTCTACTACAAATGACAGTGGGTCTTCTTTATTTTATGCAATTAAAGAAGCGATCATCACTGAGAAAATATATGCTTATATATAAATATATAAGGTCTGATTATAAACATGAGCTCTAATCCAGCAAATTTTGCTGCCATATATGACAAAAAAGGACTCGAAGCTGAGGAAATTATTCTCTCAATTCAAGAACACCGATGACTTTTTCTTAGACATCTTCTTAGCACGGAGAAGGAATACAGATGGAAAAATAATGAATGAATTCATGATTTCTGAGGCTCACTAAATAGCGAGCCATATTATTTGTGCAGCCACATGGACGTTTTTACCTCGCTTTCTAATGTAAAATTTAAACCACAGATGTTAATGCAAGGGCATAAAAAGTACATGTCATTTTATGACAAAGATGTCATGTAGCACAACTGGTTAAAAATACTGACATCTGTATATGGGGTTTGGCTAAGAAATTTCACTAGAATACGCAAATGTCCTCCGAGTTCTGTCTTTATACTGTCTCTGAAAACGGTGCGCCTTTTGTTATCATAAAGCTGTTAACAATGAAGAAGTCACTGTTTTGTTGAACACAGTTCACATAACTTTACGCATAATATAAATGCTCTGTTTACCGAGACTGTACTGAAATGTAGTGTGGCCTTAAAAAAAAAAATCAGCGTCAAACTCTGGGGAAATCCGTGATCGTGACGTCACTATGTGAAGGCAGCCGGGAGGCGGACCTGAAGGAGGACGGTTCACCTAACTCTACAGCGTGTCTGAGCAAAATGTAACATGGATGAGGAGATCGCTGAAAGTTGGGAAGAAGCTGCTGATAGTGGGGTAAATAACAAATGTCTCAATGTAGCTTCGGTTAAAGACACATGTGCTTCTAGGCGATTCTTTTTAACGAAGGGGTTAGCTTTAAGAAGTTCCCATAACGCTGTTCAACGTTAACGGGTCTTACGGGCCAACAATGTGGCTAAAGCTAATGTTAGCTGTAAGAAACTTGGCGAACAAGTAGCAATAGCTTGACACTGAACCAGGCTTAACGCGGACTTTGCCAAGCAAACGACTGAAGCTGTTTGGAATAATTTCGCGTTGAATGTCGTTAATGTGCTAGATTTTTAGCTAACGTTGGCGAGCTAAGCACTATGGCTTCTGACGCGAGCTAAACCCCGGAATTCCAATTGAAATGCTAAGGTTCAAGTTGGCTAATGTAATGCTAAGCTAGCCATTTACTGCTCGCGTAGAAAATGTGTCAAAATAAAGTCAGTTTATTTGTCGGCAGGTATAGGCACTTCGCAGAAGAGCACCAGAGTCCATATTCCTATCTAAATTTGCCTCATATTCATTTCGGCATACATTTTAAAGCTTAAAACATCTTGGAAAAAATGACATCCCCGCGGTAACGTCAGAGCCAAAGCAGCCCGTGGATGGCGACAAGTCAATTTAAGGAGGAAATTTGTCAGAAAGTGAATATAAGCTTCTTTAAATAGGTACCGCTACGTTGATGTTCATTGTCGTGGGGCCTGATTGAAAGTGGTTGTATTGTTCAGCGTGTTCTCCCCCTCTCCTCACAAGGCCAGGCTGTTGCTCGACTATTTCGGCCATGTTGTCAACTAGTTCCCGGTTTGATATCTAGTTATGTCACCCAACTGGTCAGTTGGTATCACTCAGCTAACAGTAGGTAGCTGTAGTCACGGTAGTTTGGCAAACGCTCGTTAGCTGGTGACGTCACGAACGTGGCTCTTGGTTGGGGTTGGCCGGAACTTCAGAAGCTCCTCAGGTTGAACTTGCGGGTTGATTTAACGTATCTTGCTGGGGGTTCGCCGGTACCTCTGCTAACATCTACATTTAGTTTTCGTTGGCAACATCAGGCGGCTAATGTTAGCAGGCGGAACACTCACTCTGTTATGACTTGGCAGCTGCTGTGCACATGTATAAATAGCTTGTAACTGAATCCCAACTTCAATCCACTTTCCCACTTATTGCCTGCTGAACTTCTTCCTATCTTGAAAGTTTCATTTGTTTATATGTATCCCCATGCATGCTGGTTTTCCACACAGGAAATGGAAAAACGGTTGGAAGAGAAGCTAAGGATCAGCCAGAAAGAAAAGTAAGGATTTTAAAGGTTGAAGAAAAATGTTATTTGTGTTCTTATGCTTCTTGCTGTTCCCACTATACTTGTACCATTTATAGCAATACCTGCTTTTGTTAATACAACTTTTTTTAAAGACTTTAATTCTATCCTCTAAACTTATTAGCACTCATTTGTAGCGGCCTCTTCCCATCTGTCATGTAAGTAAATTTACATGGACGGCCTCTGTTGTTTTGCTTCCAGGGATTCCAGCAATTCTTCAAGATCTCTGAAGAAAACCATGGTAATACAGGACGACTCCTTACCAGCTGCACCTCCACCCCAGATACGCATTTTGAAGCGGCCTGCGAGTAACGGTTCTCTGACCTCGGGCCCGAATCAGAACAGGCCTACACCGCAGGTCAAATCCCTGGCCCAGAGAGAAGCAGAGTATGCCGAGGCCAGGAAGAGAATACTGGGCAGCGCTTGCCCAGAGGAGACGCCACAGGATAAGCCCAACATAGACAGGTAATACTCATCAAATATAACTGAGGCGTTTTAATCACAGCCTAACAAAATGCTTGCTTACTTTAGGGAGCTTAGCAGTCATTTGACAGAACAGCAACCTATGCACAGGCACAAGTATGAAGTTTGTGTTTCAGTCTAAAATGTAAGGGAGTCTCTTATCACAATTTCAAAACGGGGTTGTTTTTATTTACAGTTTTGATTTGACACTTGTAATCTATACTCTTGGATAAACAGGAGCTTTGAGGACACGGTTACTAGGATGGGTGGACTTCATGTCCTCCCGCTCTGAAGATTACGGCTAATTAATATATCTTTTGGTTTTGGTTGAAACTTACACTGATCACAGAAAGCTTCCTAATCCTTTGCATTACTTAATGTGACATTATTTGAATAAAAAAGAGGAAGTTCTATTCATTTGATTTGGGTTTTGCCAGAATCAGTGTTAATGCAACCAAAGTGCAGTGGTGTAAAAGTTGAAAGTTTGTTTTTTAAAGACAAAACTGTAAAATCGTGTGCTGGTACTTGTCTCTCGTGACACGACAGGAATCCTTTAAGTAGGACAGTTCTGGAGTAGGACGTCCATTCAAAACAAAAACTATGACTGAACGTTGCCAACTGGCAGTGAGTTGTGTGCAGTTTGTGTCAAGCTGTTGGCATATGGAAAAGACTGCTGTCTCTAATTTATTCCTGTTTCTTTTTTTTCTTTTTTTTTTCATGCCAGACCAGGGCACAATAACTCTACACTGCCTTCAGAGGACACCAGATCAAACAGTCACACTGTCCGGCAGCCAACCGGCCCAGACGGCACCCAAGGGTTCCGACAGCACAGATAAGTGCACCTAGAGGGCCCCCCAGCCCCTGAGGGAGAGAGATAAAGGGTCTCTTGAGAGCAAATGCAGTACTGTATTCTTAAAAACGTCTTCCTTCAGTTCCCTACGTACACGGGGATCTATAAGTAAAGCATCCTTGCTGTCGGCCTCTTTCACAGCCGTCTAGGACCGACAGGGAGCGAGGAACTCCAGGAAGAAGTCCAATGAAAACATGCTCTCATCTCTCCCCACTTCAATCTGTTTGGCACTGTGATTATGGACATTTTCTGGACTCACTGTGATGTTCCCCTTTAAGAAAAGCCCCTCACCTCCATCTGTCTCCCCTCCGGTTCTAAGTGGCTTCGTCAGAGGATGCCAAAAGGACAAACAGAAAGACTTAAACAGAGGAGGAAAAATGAGGGGCCATGTTAAAATGAGATGAGCTGGTACTTGTGCAGCAGCTTTCTCCCAGCAATAAGACGTCACCTTTTTGTGTTTTTAATTTTCAGTTGTTGGCTCACTAAATTTTAATCTCATCTTTCTCTCGCTTGTCTTTATCAAATCTAGGGTTGTTCTGATATCTAACAGGTAAAAGTATGTCTCTCTCACACACACATACACCGCAAGAATCTGTTTAGAGCAGCTTTTTATATTGAGTTTGTTTTTTAAAATAAACATAGCATTTGCTGTTTTTAAGAAATAGGAAATATGTTTTCCACCTTTATTTGGTGGCAAAATCTGACAATATTACATGTTGGGTTCTTTGTATGGTTTAAACACCTGGAACTGCAGCTGGTGTCTAAAATGCACACACTGCTAATGAGTACTTGACTGAGATTTTAGATTTATCAGGACACAACCTAATATGTAAATTGCCATTTGTTTCTTAAAACAGGGGTTAGGATTTATGTGGAAGTTGTATATCTGACAAGGTATGTTTACGTTTTTTTTTTTTTTTTTTTTTTTAAAGCTTTCTGGCTGTCTTCCTTAGACTGTCATTTCATTTCTATTTAAAAGTAAAGGCAAAAAAGATGAGATGTTGGATTGAAGTCCATTTTAAGTAGCTTTCCTGCAGTTTTTTCTTTAAGAAGAGGGCAGCAATGTCAGAGCAGTATTTTTTAACTAAAAAAGAACCAAAAGCCCTTTTTTTAAAATCAAAAACTAATAAAACAACAACCTAAAAATCATTATTTGAAGGTGATGTTGGCAGCAATTTAAAGAAGGGTCAGATGGTGAATTTACTGCTGTACCTCTCGAGCCTCACTGTCTTAACTCCACCTTGTTGGCGACGTGCTTCTTTTCTTCATACACCCCACTGAAGTACAGCATGTAGGAACTCAGGTCAAGTGAATGAGGCTGAATGAATGAATAAGATTGTATTTTTCCAGCAGGGTTGATTGCTCATACAGCTAATGTCCGTATTTAAGCTTGGGTTGGCACTTAGAAACCGTGCTCTATAAATTGCAATGTAACTGAAATGATGTCTATGCCCCAAGGTGTATGAATGTTGGGTGTGTTTTGTTTTTTTTCCCACCGTCAGCATTTTAGTCACAAGAATGGTGAGTGATGGTCCACTGCTTAAATGGAGCAGCTAGCTGCGATCCAGAGAGCAGTTGCCTGTGTGGCTTTCAAAGACCATTGTGTTCAATAGATTTATTTTTTTTTATTTTTTTGGAAACAGAGGAGATTTCAAAGCCATATTAAATGGTGTGACATAAACACAAAAAGTTCTTACAGTGGTTGAATTCAGCTTGTGCCTCCTGTATCACATCTTTACTTCCTGGGTTTTTTTTTTTGGTTGTGTTACTGTATTTCAAGAAACTGAGGGTGAGTTCACAGTACTGGTAAGCGATTTTTTGTTCAGGAATTCTAACGACAGAGCAGGAGACGGGTTTAGCCAAGTGCGAACACAAACTGCCTGTAAATACTTTAATAAAATGATTTGGGAAAAAAAAATGTTTACGTTCAGTGCTTTGCATTGGAAAACACATTAAATTCATGGAAATAACTTGTTAAAAAAAAAACGCAGCTTAAATAAAAATAGTTTATTATTGAAGACTTTGCATTGTTGGTCAAGTTGGGGATGTAGTTTGGGCATCTGTGGCATAGTTTGGCTCAGATTACAGTCACGGAAGGCCAAGCAGATGCTAGCTACAGCACAGAACTGTATCTGTGGGGGTCAGAGTTTGATTGAGAGGCGGCCATGATGTAGAGTCTGACAGAAGAGAGTCCAGCTGTTTATACTGTTTCTTAGACGGACGCTTCCCTCGCAGCAGTCGAAGGCAGTTCAAAAGACCCAGGTCTATCAGCACCTGGGAGGAAAAAACATGGAAGTGGTAGAATAATTCAGGGAATCTGTTGATATACAGTACTGCACAACAGTACTGAGGCACCCCTATACTTTATATTTTGCTCAGAAAATGACAAATTATTACTATCTCAGGTCTGGGCTGGATTTCTGTTTATTTTATGTTCATCTAATATAAGTTACTTTTTAGACCCAGCACTTCTTTTATAATGGGAAGTGTGTTTGTTTGGGGGTTTTTTTGTTTTTTTTTTTAAAAAGCAAGTCTGTGTCCAAAGAAAATTTTGAAAGAACTTCAGAGTCTTGAACTATTGCTCAAGACCTACTTTGCAAAACAAGCCTGGCTCCTTGAAAGCAAAGTATAAGGAAATGAAGTGTGAAGACTTTTGCACAGTATCGTATCTCACTTAAAGCAATGAAAGCATCATTATTACTATTACCCCATTTAATTTGATCCCTCTGTCCCACTGCAGCCTCCGTTTAACAGTCTACAAGATGGTATCACAAACCTTGACACCGTGTGCCCTCTTGCTTCTTATTGTTCCCTCACTGTTAATTATTTTTATTTTTTTTAAGATGCTTATCTATTTTATTTAACAAATGTGGCCACAGTTGTTAAATAATGTTCTATCAGTTACATCAATTCGCTAAAGAAAAATCCCATCTTCTTTATTCAGGCCTTCAACACCTCTAGAGTGGACTATGTGTGGTTAGTCCAAAATGCTGCTGTGCATCTTTTAACAGGCATCAGAAAGCATGGTCACATCACTCCTTTGGTCAGCACTGCTGCTTTTAAAATGTGCTATAAAAAAAAAAAAGTCTACAGTAGGGCCTTATTCTAGCAAACATGTTCACTTTAGAATATTACGAGCTTTCTATCACAGCCACTTTAAAGATGTCTGATTTCGTTGATTTTGCTGTGTAGTTTAACAGACGGGGAATCTGGGAAGCTCCGTACAAATCACTCACCTCCACGACAAAACAAATGAGGAAGTTGAGAGCAGCCAGACTAACGAGCAGCAATTTAAAATTCATGTCAGAGATGTTGTACAGTTGAAGTAACCGGCTAAAGACAGCCCCAGGATACAACACCAGCCAGGTTGTCACACCAAACTGGACGAACAGCAGGATAAGGAAAACCACTGGGAAAAGGAGAGAAAAAAACACTTGTGACTCAACTGTCCTGCATCAGTGATAAGTTTCACTAATGTTGAACTCAGTATGACTTTCATGAATAGTTCTAAATTTGTCCAAATGTATCGCCCTCCCAAACTGAAATCATCCTCCTTTGGCATTTGAACATGTTCACTCACTGTTGTGGTAGAGGGGTTTCTTGTGGGGGTAGCTCTTGGTGACCACCACTGACATGATGATGTACTGGAAACCAGATATGTCAAACACACAGGTGTTTTCGAAGTTTGGCAGATTGGCTGTTCCGACCTCAGTCGCATTGAGAGGAATATACCTAAAAATGAAGGAAGAGACAAATAAGAGTTAAAGTGCAGAACACGTGGGATGCTCTTTTTCTAAATCTGCATCTGAACACACAGAAGTCAACGTAAACAGTTTTCTTGAGGGCAGTCTGATGAGAAATAAAAGCTATTTTGCTGACCACTCCTCTGAGGTTGTGATGAAGAGCGCAGCCAGCTGGCCCAGAGCAATCATGCAGGTGTGGATGAAGAGGCTGCCCAGTACAGGCAGGGCCAACAGACTAGCCGCGGGTCTGGAAGGGTACAGCTCTTCACTAGGGCCTCCTCTTCCCATCACAATGGCCAGCAGAGTCACCAGAAGAATGTCACAATACAGGAACTGCTGGTCTGCTACGCTCGTCTTCACCTGGACACACATCAAGAATGATTATTTAGGGGAGAAAAAAAAACAAAACAAACTTGTATGATTTAGGACTTTGTTTTGTTTTCATGCAGATCAAGTCAACCGGACTGTGGTTCTGTTTGGCATTTGGTGTTAAGAGACTGCACAGGTCACATTTTATGGGCTACCAAAGTGTTCAATATTAAGTGAAAGAACATTTTCCACATTTTAAAGTTGGAGCTCCACATACACATAGTCATTTCCATTTGCTTCTAAGAATAACAGTTAAAACTGCTTTTTTTGACGAGAGCTGAACAGAATGCAGTGTGCTTTCGCTCATGCCGTTTTATTAAAGTTTTTGGCCACATTCATTTCTCACTACCTGTAGACCAGGTTGTACTGTTTTGTTTTTTGTTTTTTTTGGGGGGGGGGGGTTTGACCCTTGGCAGCGAGAAGTCCAATCAAGCACTTGTGATAACTTGCAATGAATGTTTCACATCGCTGTGGAGGAACTTTGCTCAACTTTTCTTCGGAGAACTGCTTTCATTCAGCCAAAGCGGAGGGTTTTCCAGCATGAGTGACCTGGATGACCTTCAATGAGCTCTTGGAGTATTTTTGGTAGGCTTGCCACTGCAGGTCCACCACTGTTCCGAGTTTTCACCATTTGTGGATCATGTCTCTCTCTGTGGATCCCTGGAGTCCCAAACCATCAGATATTTAACCCTTTCCAGACTGATAGATGTTGATTAATTTGTTTTTAAGCTGCTTTTTGAGATCTTTTTGCCTGTTTCGCCTTGTCAAACAGGTCACGTTATTTCTTTATCCAACAGATCTGCTAGTAATCAGGCCTGGGTGTGAAACTGAACTCATCGTTAAAAAAAAAAATGCATCTAATCACATTAATTCATAATTAATATAGAGGGTGGGATGAAGAGGGGGTAATAACCATTTCCCACAGGGCCAGGTAGGTCTGGATAGCCGGATAGCTTTTGGCTATCCAGACCTACCAAAATGCAGGTATCATTACACCTGTTTTGTGTTATCTTTGTCTTTGCTTATCTGAAACATGTGTAACGTTTATTATGAGTTATTTATACACATATTTTCATACATTTTTAGTTTATTTCAGTCATTTTATCCATAAAATGTATGTTTTGGTTTATTTCTACAATGGATGAAAAGCTGGCAATAAATTGCAGCTTCATGTTTAAGGTGATCTACGGGGACAAAGCAGAGAAAGATGAGGGAGTTGTGATCTGCTGATACTCACCGTGTAGAGGATGATGACGGAGCAGAACTGAATGAGGCTGTAGAGGGCCATGTATCTAAAGAGACTGAAGGAGGTGACCAGAGAACATCGTCCCTCTCTGAATGGAAAAAGAGTAGGACGGGGGAAAAAAAAGGACAGATCTTTTTCTTTTTGCAGACACAAATGAGAAGTTTGGTTGGTTTTCAAAAAGACTTCCCCCATCTGCTTTGTGTTTTCTAGGCTTTTAATCTCAGTCTTTACCTGATAAGCAGGGGCACACAGCTGATGTTTTCAGTTTTGGAAGTAAAAGGTGAGGCAACTGAAGCCTCAGCTTCGGAAAGAGAAACCCCGACATCAGCAGCTCTTAGTGCCCCGCAGTCATTGGCCCCGTCTCCACACATCCCCACTCGGTAGCTTCAGAAACAGTAGCAGTATTTCACAGTTAATGTTATAAAAATGATTCCCTTTCATTATATTTCTACTCTGTTTTATTTCCCATTTGTTCTCCTTATGTGTCAACTCCTTTCTAGTTTGTGTATGCTGCAGAAACTGTACTCACTTCAGTTTTTGCAGCTCCTTCACTAGCTGGGTTTTCTGGTCAGGGGCCATGCGTGCAAATATCGTGGCTCTCATCAAAACCTGCAGTGACAGCAGGTTAAAGTCATTAGCGTGCAAGTGCGGTGCACTGTCAAAGTATTCCTGTTTACACAGTTTCCATTACCTTCGGCAGATACTCAGGGAAGTGGTCACAGAGGACAGCAAAGGACTTGCCATTGATAGCCAAGTGATAGACAACACCACCCTGATACAAACCCTGAGAGAGGAGGAGAGACATCAGTAACAGTAACTCGAATGAATCCTGCCAGTTGAAAAAAAAGTAGGCCATAGCTGGACTTGTTATGCATACAACTGTCATAGAAACAGAAAGCATTCAAGCTGTTTAGAAATGTGTTGACATGAGAGAGAGATGAAGATCATACCATTTCATTTGCCTTCAAAGCTGCACAAATTTGCTTCCATTAAAAATGAACTATAACCAGGCAACAATATGAGTCCTCGACTTTACTTGAGCACTGAGGTCATTTACTTCCATGTTTGCAGGCCACAGGCACAAACACAGAAACCAGGCGTGACATCAGTGAGCAACACTTCAACCGGAACTCTTTCACAACGTAGCCGTTTCATAATTTCATAGCTGCTAGTATGACTGTAACAAACATTTTAGCAACAGAGTACAATCCAGAGTGGAGTGTCCCATTTAAGCAAGACCAACCTGAGTGATGACCTCTACTGAACTTTGGCCAGAAAGAGCCGCTTCCTCCTCCAGGCTGAACCTCAGGGTGGGCATGGACTGGGCAGTGTGGGGGGTTGCAGTGATGAATATCACCTTCTCGTCAGATCCCACCATCCCACAGGTTTTTGCTACATTAACTGCTGTTAGAACATTGTCCCCTATGGTTAAAAAGACACACAAGATGGGACAAAAAGACTTTTAAAAAACCCATCTGTGTCGATTCCTGCAACTTACTATCTTATAACAAGAAATATTATAAGTTGCACGGTCAGTGATGAATACAAAAACATTCCTCACCAGTGACCATAATGCTGCGAACGTTCGCCTTTCTCAGGATGTTGATAACTTTGGCACTCTCAGGCTTTACCAAGTTCTTCATCATCAGCAAACCCAGAAAGTGCATGTCTTTCTCTACTTCCCCTCTGTGGACAAACAGCTTGATCAGCAAACATATTAAACTATTATAGATCATTTTTTTAAAAATGGATAAGTTTTTGTGCCACAATTAAGCCAGAAATATAGACTATGTTCTTACCGCTCAATGGTGCTTAAGTTAGAGTTCACATTTAATGGCTTGTAGGCGACTGCGAGAACCCTGAGGCCTTCACTGGAGAAGCTGTGCAGTTTGCTGGAGAACTGTGCTGGAACTGGAAATGCAAACATTCCATTTTGGACAAATGTCATAAAATAGGAAAACGTACTGCAAAAAAACAAAACGTGAGTAAATGTCACTAAAGCTATAGTTATGATTTGTGTCAATTTTGAACCTGTTTGAGTCTGGCAGAGGCTCGCCACCATCTCTGGAGATCCTTTGATGAAAGCAAGAGCTGAGCGCCCCCCGTGGGTCACTGTCACCACACTCATCCTCTGCAGGGCTGAGGAGAAGGGAAACCTTTGTACAATTGCCATCGCCTCATCCGTGGACTGAGAGCAAAATGAAAGAATAAATGAAGACTTTCGGCAAGTTCTTGATCTTTCCAAATGGCAGACAAAGCAGACAAAAAAAAAATTACGCTGCTTAAGCTTACGCGTTTTCATTTATCCACCTGCCCTGGCTACATCTGCTTACCAACTGTCTTGCATTAGAAAAGAGGCACAAACCAAGTACATCTTTCATTATCAGCAGCCGAAACACAGGAGCAACTATTTGAAAAACAACCGCTGCCCATATAACAACTTTACAGTCAGTAAGCATTCGCTTTAATAAATCCTACTGATCAACCTGTATCAGTGATAACAGGGATACTCACTGCTCCATAAGCTTGTTGATCTGGTGGTCTCATTACTGCCAAAACTTTGTGGCCTCCAAACTCTGCATTTAGCACACTGCCATCTCCATCTGGCTCTTGAAGAGTCTGCAAAATCAGAAAAAAAATGAACTCCAATTCCCATTAATGTTTTCAGATTGTGAAACTGAAAGAGCCTCCAAGCATACATTTTCATCAATTATTTAAAAAAAATCCAAATTTTTAAATGAGATGCATGCGAGCTCAAGCACTTTGAAATAAGTAACACGGTAACATACCCAACCAGTGGACTCGACCATCTTAAGCTCCAAAGGGTCTCCGAGGAGCTGGCCACGCAGCAGCGCAACAGTGTGACAGCAAGCCAAGCCAGACCTCAGGTGCCCCGGAGGCAAAAGCCTGGGCTCAGGCACCAGCTCTGAAAAACCGGCAGGCCCCGCCTCCAACACTCCCCACACATCCAGACCCTCCTCTGTCAATGTTCCTGTCTAAGAAAACAGATGTACAAAGCACCAGCAACATGTAAAGTAGCTGTGGTTCATCTCTATGTACACAGCACACTTCTAGCAACACTCTCCCTCCTCACCTTGTCAAAGCAGAAGAGTGAGACCTTGCCACAGATGTTGATGCGCGGTGGACTGATGCAGAAGATGCCACGTTGCTTCAACCTTCGCTGAGCGTAGATTGTGCCAGTAGTGATGGCAGCAGGCAGAGCGGGAGGCACCGCAATGGTTACAATATCCAGACTCCTAATAACCAGCTCTGCCCAGGTCACCTGGATACACATCCAACCACATGTCAGTGATAGTATTTTACTATGCGAGCAAAACATGCAGTCACTAGAGATGCCACTTACATTTGATCTATAGAGGACCACAAAAATGTAAATGGTTCCAATGAGAGCTGCAGCAGTGAGATGGGGAATATTGGAAAAACTTGTTATTGGGTCAAAAGGCTTCATGTCTCAATGATAACCAGGTTGCTGTTAAAGCTCTTACCAACTGAAGCCAGGATGAGCAGGAACTTGACGGCATCTCGGTAAAAGCGGAAGTCGATTGGCTGAGGATATAAAATGGAGCTGACCAGGTCACCTTTGGCTGTGAAAAACCCTGTGGATAATCCACATACAAACAGAAGTGGTTTCACTTGGTGTATAAACAGTTTAAGTGCCAAAATATATTGAATGTATAATTATTTGCAACTGTAAACCCTTTTATATTTTCTTTATACTCATGTTTATTAATCACTTCAGGAAAATCTGATCCGTCTTGCCTCAGTGAAAAATATTTCTGCATGGAGTCAAAGCATCACAGGGTCCCTTCAACTTGCAAAATAAACTCTAAAAGAACGAGTCACATCATCGGTTTCTCTACTCACCGGTGCTTGTAACAACAGCAACAGCCCCACCGCCTCCTGGTCTTCCTCCCTTTGCCTGAATGAGCTGCGTACCGGAGAACAGGGTGTGTCTGCGCTCAGTGTCTGAGCTGTACTTCCTATCACTAACCTGCAGTGGAGTCTTGAGCACGGGGACACTTTCGCCTGGACACAGATGACAAGAGCAGATTACTGCACACATTCCTCAAAAGTCAGGCTATAATAAGAATTAGTAACACACCTTTATGACCAAGCGCCACGACCATTAGTTGGTCAAATAATAAAAATGTGTCTGAAGCAAGTTATGTACCCTCTTTTGGACAGACTCCTACACTAAACATTCATTGAATAACTAGCACTGACATGTAAAGTAGTTTGGAAGTGAAGAAAATCCCTTCTGATGGCCAATTTATTGCTTTAGTTACACTCAAGGTTGTGAAATGTGACTTGACTCTAGCCTTGATAACACTTTTAAATTAGTCTTGTGGGCACGACGAGCAAATAACATGACGACTGAGGAGCACAGCCAATCGATTTTGTTTTTCCACACATTAACTCCAGATGCGGAGAATCGGGTCAGGACCTGGTTATGATAGTTACATAGGGACATTGTTAGAAACTGTCGTCTCTCAAAAAGCAGGAAATTGTCTGCCTCACATTTATTCTCACTACTGGAACGACTCAGTTTGGTTTAGGCCAGGGTGCTACCTGGTTAGAACACACTGAAGGCATGATGCAAGATCTACGAATTCATCCGACTATTACCCGTTTTAAAACATCATATGGGCCACAGAGCTATCATACACTACACAGACTGGCAAATAAAATGTCCAAACATTTGCTCTCACGTGCACATCTGCAGGATGTCTTAGAAAAGTTCAAAATGGCTGTTTGAAAATGTCTTTAGGTGCTGTTAAGGTCAATTAATTACCTGTGAGCATGCTCTCATTGACAAGACACTCCCCAGCCAGCAGGGCAGCATCGCAGGGCAGCAGCATACCTTCCTGAGGGATGATCAAACAGTCGCCGGGGACCAATTCCACTGAACTCACACACTCCTCCTCTGAGAAAACACACAGTCCAGTACAGATGTCTATGCGAAGGCTTCTGGAGTGACTGGTCAGAATCAAAAACCTACTGAACATGATAATTTCACACTTCCTTTGCAAATGTTTGTCCTCGTGACCAGTCCTGCACTAATGTGCTTAATGTAGTACTTTTCTCTGTTTCTGCATGTGTAACCTTATAGGCAATGTGGAACCAAATTATATTTTCTCACTCTCTCTTTTTTTGTTACATTTCTATAGCTGCTGGATATTTTTGCAAACTAGTTAAACAAACAAAAAGCTCAGCTGGTTTTTGCCTCAAGGGAACAGCTTAAAGTTTCCCTGGGGAGTTTTTCTGTTTGCACTCAGCGATGCTTAGTAGAACATGTTTGTATATGAGATAGAATAACAAAGTTACACAACTACAGCCGGTAAAGCACATTGTCAAGGTCCTTGTCCACGTAGGTGCATAAAGAGAGGACCATAAAGGGAGGACAAGCATGTGCCAGTTAAACCGTTTAACAAATTACTTGTACACTGTAACTGGTCCAAATGATCAGACCTGACATTCTGTTTTAACAGGGTGCATCTGTGGTTTAAGAGTTAGCAACTGTTACCGACACAAATGAGTTTCATTTAGTTTGAACACTATTTTTTTATCTCATCAGCAAATCGAAGTGTTTTTAACTGATAAACATGCTCCTCTCAGTGACTGTCTTGGCTTTAACAATTAAAACTTTTTAATATTATTTATTATTTATTGAGCATATCGACTGCTCTTCCATCTTCACATGAATTACATTAGTGGACTCCTGTCAAAGTTATTTTAAGTATCAATCAGTTAAACATTCCACAAATAATTGTGTTTCTGGAAAAAAAGTAAATTCATATTATAAAACATCTGCTTAAAAAAACAAACAAACAAAAATACCCCTCACCTCCCGACTTTCTGCGAATAGTGACGGTTGTGATTAGCTGGGCCATGTTGCGAAGCGTGATGCTTTGCTGGTCACAAAAACATAAATACCATTATTCTCTCGTTTCTGTGCTTAAACACAGTCAGTTACAATTCCAGTGTGTTTCTGATAACAGGCTCACCTTCCGGGTCTCATAAAGTGAGATACCGATGGAGATGACAGAGATAATAAATATACATATGGCATAAATATAATACTGATCAACCGTCCAGAGGATGATGCTGAACATCTGGAACACATAGAATGGGTTGAGGATCTACAGAAACAAAAAAAGAGTGAAAAAAATATGTTAAAAAATATATATAACTGGATGCATCATGTGAGCTTTTTAAATAAATTATTACATCAAATATTTAAAAGCCAAATGAAAAAGAAATCGGTATGAAGGTAATCATGTATCCCACCTCCTCAAACAGCAGCTTTGGGTAAGGCTTCACAGGCACATCAATAAGATTTGTTCCATATATGGTTCTCCTGAAAGAAATCGTGCATTTGATTATTCAGCATGGTCCTCTGAGATTAGGGAATGTGTTGTGTCCATGTGTTTCCTACCTAAAGCTCTGCTCCAAGGGACTCAGTCCCTTTTGGGAGCCATGCAGGTTATTGCAGGTCCAGTCCTCATTGAGGACACTATAAAAACAAATTAATCCACTTTTTTTTTCCACAACACAACGAGTGCATTAGACTATTAAAAGAGTGAGTTTTGGGGGTATGTTCTTCTTTTTATTTAAGACACACAAACTCATGAGTCTAGTTTAGTTGAATCCCACTGCATTATAGTTTTTTCCGTACCTAACGCGACAGAACGCGCCTTTCCTATCCACCCAGACATAACGCAGTCCTTCAAACAGGTAGTACCGCAGCAGTGTTTTCTGCAACACAAAGCTGTCAGATCTTGGAGAAGTACCGTTCAGGACAAAAGGTTCTGCTGAAACATCTGCTTTACCTCCTCTTTGTACAGCTGAACTGTATCTCTGGATTCGGTATCCTCTGACTGTCCAAGCAACTCCAAACTGGAAAGAAACAACCAAGTTAGATTAGTTTTGTTTAACAGTTCTCTTAGATATATGTACACAGTTGAAAGGCTTAGGGTGTTGTGTGAATATATAGACAAGTAGTTCACCTTCCCTCCTCCATCTCCTCTGTAAGGACCTCCACCACATGCTGCTGGCCAAAACTGTCCTGAAGGAAAAGGTTACACAAATTCACCAGTTAGAGTTGGAAACTGGACACTTTCTTAAAGCAAGACAGGAAGTATCTAACAGAAAACTGCCATTCAATCTAGGTGATCAGAACATCACAAAATAAAGTAAAGTAATAACTGTTCAGGTTAGTGTAAGCAGGAGTATTTCACTAAAAAGTTCCAGTACTTCAGTGATTCACCCACCTGCTGTTCAAACCTTCTGTTTACATTTGGCAGCCAATCTGAAGACAGTTGGCGTAAAAGGAAGCTGGTCTTAATGAGAGAGGAGCTAAAAAAGCTTGTTTCAAACTGTGAATGCAGGACACCAGGAATACAAAGCTGGAGATGACGCCCTATTTAAAACTTTGGAATGGAACTATCATTGCATATATTAGCGAGCATATATTTTTTTTTAAAGTTACGTAAAGTTACGCTAGTATGCTGGATGCCCTTCCTGACGCAACCCCAAAAGGATTTTTGTTTCTTCCTGGAATCTTTTGTTGGAGAATGTGTAAACAACTATACATAATACATATACTAATACTCTATGACCAAGCCAGTTTTTGCAATAAGAAGCCTAGATTAAGTCCTGCAAGGACAATGTGGAACAAAGTGATAGGCAGTGATAATAATGCCAGCCATCAGGTTGAGTTTACTTCAGCATAGGAACTGTTTGATTATCTCACTCTGAGAAGCAGAATATCCGCCAAAGCCGGAGGGCAGGACCTGCAGCGGGCAAAGACACCAAACCGTGGGCGCCAGTGAAACACAAGCAGGAGGAGCCCTAAGGACAGCAGGGCAGCCAGTCGACACAACCACACCCGCCAGCGCACCCACTTATACCCCTGAACATCCTGGTGGGAGAGAGAACCAAACAGGATTTCAGGTTCAAAATCAGACTCATTTTCACATCCACACAGCGGTTCATTTCCATAAATCTAGTCAACTTATCATTGGTGGCATTGCATGTTAAAAAGCCACTGTAGGAAGCCAGATTGTGTCTTGTATTGTCTTTGGAAGTGATACTAAAAACCACAAATGATAGAAGTTATTTATAACAAGGCCACAGAGACCAACGCAAGTTCTGCATCTACAGGTGACAGGTGCTGGGCACAACATCAAGTCATCAGTTTCTGCACTTTCACTTATACAGCATTTGATTTTCCCAGTTTAACCTTTTCTTTTCTATATCTATCTAACTCACAGCTAGATAACAAACAACACACACCACAACAGGAATCAGAAACACTGAGTAGGTTCTTACCATGTGTGTGTCAGGACTCAGTAGGGGGTCTCGAGGACTGGGTGAGGGGAGTCCGCTCTGCGGCTCCACCACACTACCTACAGAACAGGATATGCAGGGTGAATGGTGCGTCTGTTAAAACATTAACATGAACCAAGCAGCATAAAACACACACACACACACGCGCGCGCGCCTTCAAAGTCAATATTGACAAAACGCAGTGCAAAGCTTGTGTCCGGTCCATGCCGCAAACTTGAAGACTTTCTTTAATGTGAGACATCCTGAGCAGGAATTCAGATACAAATATTAAAAAATGTTTTGCCTCTGCAATGTAGTCTAAACTGAACAGGGAGAGCTCTCCAGTCCAGGACAGTGCGGGTAAAAACATCTCACAGTTGTTCATCTGTGTACTTCTAAATAAGTAAGATCACAATGTATATGATTTTTAGGAGATTCAAGAGTCACCATAAACTCTAATAAAGTCAATCCGCGCATCTCATTAAGCTGGAAACACTTTGAGGTTTTACGAAAACATTAACTTTACAGCGCGAAAGAGGTGAAAAGCTCGCTATAAACTCATACCGATAACAGCGAAAATCAAAACAAAAGCACAATAAACGACGCTATTTTCAGAACAGACTTCCGCTTCCAAACAGCTGGCTCGTATCGAAAAGAAAACCACATTCCTTTAATTTGAAAACACAATTTAGGAATAGACTGACCTTACCGTCAAAGCGCGATTAAAATTAAGCCTTTTCCCGAAAGTTACGGATCAGACCACCTTGCAGTGGTGCTTCGGCTCCCTGTAGCCTGCACTGATCCGGGCTCTTCATGCTTACGAGTCTAACCGGCTTCTGAAACAAACCCGTCACACGAAACGTCACCCGGAAAACTGCAGACAGGACGTTCATTTTTATTTATTTTAATCTAGTTGTTTTTTTTTAATCATATCTGAGACTACGCATGCGGACAAATGGACAGGACAGTTACATTAAAAAATGTACTGGGGAAAGGGGAATCTTATCTTATTATTATAAAGGTAGCTAACAGCCAGAGTGCAACCCGTGAGGTAACCATGGGAACGGCACAGTAATTAAATCGCACCTGAGCACAGTATGAGGGCCATTCAATACCTCACAGCTGTTTTCTGGCACAGACATTACACTGCTGCTTTCCCTTGTTTGAAAACTAAAAGAACGAGTTAATCTGGTTCATACCCGCGCGCGCGCGCACACACACACACACACACACACAGCAACAGTTAGAGACAACAACACAATTACGTTTCTGTGCTTGTTTGCGCCACCAGCTATCTTAAAATACACTGGATGTTGCTGCAACACTGTGGACAGTGCTAGCTGAGAAACAGTGATTGCTCTCTGCCTTTCTTATCGTGTGCTTTGCTAAGATAAAAGACAAAGTGGAGATAGCAGAGGGCTAATCTGCGCCTTTCCCAGATCACCTACCCATCTAGTTTATGTCCCAGTACACCTTAGCTACATTTAACTACATTTCAACAGATAACAAAAGAGAGAAACTCTACGGAGGTAAAAATCAACATTTTTAAGGGGAAAAATGCCTTTTACAGCCAAATGTTTTAACTGGTTTATATCAAACTTCTGTCTTTCTATTAAAATTATAATTAAACTGAAGACAGTGCTTTGTCAAAATAATTTTCAACATGACTCCTGACTACCAGGGTTTGCTTCTAGAAAGACTTACAGTTGCTTACCTCATTTCATTTCAAGACCAAGATGATATTGATTGGAAAAACAAGAAACACACGCACATATCAAGTTATCATTAAGACAATGTATTGTGCATGATACCATAACTGCTGCATGTTCATAATAAGAATATGATGTACGACACACGCATGTACACACGCACACTACCCTGACCACAAGAAACAACCGAGTCATCTGTTCTGCCATGCCTGTACTGCAGTCATGTGGAGGATTATCCAAGTTGGGCAATTTGACCAAATCACATGCTCACTTTGGTCAAACTAGGCCATACTCAACCAAAAGAAGCCTGTAAAGTATCAGCTATTCATTCACCACAGTGGGCCTTGATTTTGAAGTCATTCACCACGGTTTTCTGTGTACCTAACTATTTGGAATGGCTCATTTAACGACATGTTGCTACTCACCAGCTTCTACCAATTTTCTTTGTAAAAATCAGTGCTTGATTTCATCCGGTTAAGAGTCACCAACTCATTCAAATATGTCACCCATGTAAGGTGTCATCTCTTTACAAAACTTAAGAAAGCCCAGACTTTCAATTTCACGATAATACAGAACTTACACAGAGTAAAATTTCTGCAGTGTCTCAAAAAGGAAATGCCCTGTGTGCAAAAAAAAAAAAAAGACTAGACAGACACAAGACAGTCATCTGAGCTGAGGATGCAAAAACAAATCCTTGAAATTAAATAACCCAATACTTTTCTGCCGGGACCAAGAGTCCGTACACCCAAAGGATAACCTTGCCATCCTGATATGGCCAGTAAATTCCTTTGTTACATCTTAGCAACTTAGAAACAGTTTTAGCAACAACAGCAGTGAAATTTACTGACTCGGAGCCCAAACAATACTTTATGAAACTGCAAAAGGGCACACAAACTGAAAGGTGCTAGTATCTGCAGCTGCAGCAGATACAACAGCAATACCATAAGTAACAGTAAATTGAGGAAACAGTAGTTTCTGTAGTGCTTTTGTAAGTAGCAAAAGTAGGGCAATGGTGAAGTCTTTAGATTGCCATGGTCTAAAGGGATAAGCATTAATTCATCTCCAGGGTATTATGTTATTGGCTGAAATTTCACAAGAACTTGACCGAAAAATCAGTGGCAGCAGGTCTTATAGAGTGAATGTTGTCAGTAAGTATGGAGGAGGTGAGAAGAGAGGTAAACAATGAGTGTCTACAGGGTGAGGCTTCTGTTATGGTTGGGTCTGCATTTCATCTAGTGGTGTTGGGATCTTGTCAAAACTGATAGAATTATAAATGGAGCAAAGTACCATCAGATTTTGACCTGCCATACAATGCATAGAATTGAAAATGTCTGATTGGCAATGGGTTTATGGCAATGGCAAGTGCAGTAAAAGCACACATTTATAGAAAAACACAGAGTAGAACACTATCAGTCATGAACTGGACTGTCCCCAGAGCCCAGACCTGAACATTATCAAAGCAATGTAGGATCATCTAAACGGAAAACAGAACAAAAAGCAGCCAACATCCAAAGAAGAGCTTTGAATGTTCTTCAAGAAGCCTGGAGAACTATTCTTGAAGACTACTTAAAGACATTTTTATGAAAGATGCCTAACAGAGTTCAGACTGTGCTGAAGAATAAAGGTTACTTCCTAGCTTGCTAGAACTGTAAAAACTAGGTTGCTGCCTTATATACTGTATTTTCATTTACGTTTGCACATTTTTCGATAAATCGCTGCACCTTTTTCCCATTTTTCTACAAAAATATAAAGAAATGAAAGGTGGTTCGCTTCACATTAGAGTTGAATTTCCAGTAATTCTGGATGCTTATCTTTATTAGCAGCCCTTTGTCCTTTGTTGACACTATACTGACATAGTACACAGTCGATCAAATGAAAAAAATAAGAAAGTGGGACCTTAGTACGCAAGCTGACAGAAGATGACCGTTAGTTTTTGCCATCAGTGGCCAACATTTATCCGTATCTAGCCGGCGAGATAACAGAGTTGTGGCTAACAGTTAGCAAACACAGTGTGTATGTTTGCAGGAAACATTCCCTTTAAAGCATCCGCACTTACCGCTCCCGTTCATCCCGTCGTCAGATCCCGCATACCTCTCATACCATCATAATGTTAATGACAAACAGTTTCCTGCTCCCGGTCATAAAAGCTTCTTTCAAACCATGCAGCGACCTAAACTACAATGACACATGTCTACGGATAGCCTCCTCGTCCAAAATTGTGACGACGCAGAAATAGCATTAAGTTAAAGAGCGTGGTACGCGAAGCGGTGATGTTTACTGCTGGTTTGGTAAGGACCACAAATATCTGCTCATTTCTTTCACGTGGCGCCTTTTTCCAAATAAAGCCGTCATGATATGCGTGAACAGTTGTTGTTTTAGGTGCAGTTCATGTGGATCACGCATATCATGACAAAAACAACACGTCATGATTACATGTCCCTAGAATGAAAATTGGCATCCAACAAATTAACTTTGGCCTTACACAAAAGAAAAGTTTACATTTTTATTAAATGGCCAAAAATAAATAAAATGCTATGACCTAATATTGGAAAACCCGTTTAATTAAATATAAATACCAACCAATCGTATTCAGCCATCGCCAAGAGTAGAGGCGGGTGGATCCAAGGGCGTAGATTTTGTTTTGGCATTGGTGGGGACGGATGATTCAACCACCGAACCACCTTTTTGTCTTTGCTTCTTGATAAAAAAAGGGAGAATATATACTTGCCTACATATGCTATTCTACATGCTTTTAAACCATTTAAAATTGCAATTCATAGTTTTATATGTTAATTATATAATGTTAAATTACTATTAAATGTATTTTACTTCAGCCATATTCCATATAAATCAGGTATCATACAAAAATAAAAAATAGCTTCAAATACAGTCATGACAATAAAAGAATATGACTTTAAGGACTTAACAACATTACTTCAGTTATATTACACCAACATCTCTTATATACATTAGCACTAAGGGAACACTGAATGACCTGGTGGGTTTTGTCCATAAAACTACTCATCTAAAATTACCACAAAGTAAAAGATTTCTCAGCAAAATTATGCAACATTTTAGGCACACTATAAAAACATTACTGATGAGTCACTCATCAGTAATGTTTGTTGGGTGAGTGCATTTTTAAAACAATTTCTGCAAACTGCACTACAAGGTGGAATATTTGCAAAATCATGGCTACTTCATGATATATTGTCTCAAAATTAACCCTATGAATATCTCAGTACCATTAGGATGAAATTTTAAGGTTAGACGTATAATTTTAACAGCCTCTGTAAACTAATATCCTGGCTTGCTCGAGGCTGCCGTTTTCTCTGACAGTTTCAATCAAAATTAGAAATGCTGCTCTGAGACTGAGATAACTAATAGTGCTGCCTGTTGTGCAGTTAGTTTCCAAAACACGTTATTCATGGTTACAATTTTAGACTGATGTGGGCCAAAGCCTAGCATAGCCTGTAACGTTATTATGACGGACACATTTTATGAGTGAACTTGACTTTAAGTGACTTACAGGTTTCTTTGAAAAATACTTTCTTATATCCAGGTTCTTCCTTTGCGCTGCCATCCTCCTCTCCTCCTTGCAGCGCAGGCTTGGCGCTGCTAAAACTAAACAGAGTTTTTCTGTACTCGAAGAGATCAAATTATTGGTGGGGAAAATTCAATAATTGCTGGATATTGGTGGGGACATGTCCCTTCCGTCCATGCCAAATCTACGCCCTTGGGTGGATCAATCCAAATATCGATACCGACGCTCTTATTGGTATAGATACCAGCGCGAAAGGACCAATACTTTGTTTCTATCCAAGTTAAATAAATTAATAATAAATTAATAAATGTGTTAAATAAATTATTTACTTGCCAATGAAATCATATACTTGAAACATGAGCTACTAAAAATATTTGAATCTTTTTGCATTGACTGTCATCTCTATTTTATTTATAGCCTACAACACATTAAAACAAGAGAAGCTGACCTAAAGTTGGTTAGAGACAGGCACATTTCAGGTCTTCAAAAAAACACATTTTCAACATACATGCAAAACTGAAAGGTGTGAATTACTGTATTAACTAATTATTATGGGAGGTAAAAAAAAAAATCTGTTTTAGTGGTCATTAGAATGTGTCTAAAATCTGCAAACTCATGACACACTGCTCTTTCTGGCATAGCTGGTATCTAATACCAATAAGAGCGTCGGTACCTTTAAAGATTAAAAGTATTGGTACTGGTATCGACAATATTGGCCCTGTATTTACTTAGTGTTGGATCAATACCAGAATGTGCAGTATGACAGAGCACCACCACAAAGGCTGGTATGGAGACAGTGTGTAAATGGCTTTAGCATAACATGGGTGTAATATTACCTGGTAACATTTTACCACTACTCATTCTGCTAAGAATATTTATGGTCGAAAAAAAAGTTCTCGTTTACACAGTGAAATCGGCTTACTACAGACCAATAACACATGCAGCCCCGTAGCTGTTGGGCAGCTTGTAGGTGTAGGACATCAAAATTTAGAATTCGGGTAGCGCTTGTTGTCATTATGACAACAGGTGCAGATTTTTCACCATAGGTTATTTCTTCCTCTTTGCCATGAGCAGAAAATTATGTCACTGTGACAAAACATTTGATATGTTTTCATCTCATTATCCTTCCCTAGGAATGCAAGTTACAAAGGTGATCAGCATACGAGCATGGTCTCCATATCAAGCTTTACTCGAGTTTAATGATTATGCATATAAATATTAACAAGCTGATACAATTTCAAGCAAATGTAGTACAGCATGCAAAAAGCAGAACTGTAGTCCAACATGTCGCAACACTTGTACGGCATTTCTAGCGTCCTTTTCTCAGAATTTCCATCTTCCTGTTCACTTAAACACACTTGGACTCATTCAAACACATAAGACACTCATCAAGAGCACAAAATGTACAGTTCTAAGCAAGGTTTACAGCTGGCCTCCTAAGTTTGAGGTATTCTCAGTGGATCTTGAGCCAGTTTCATATTCACACGCTCATGAAGCTGCTGCTTTCTTCTCTTTGTAAGTCGCCATCATTTTCTTGATCTCCGCGATGGCCTTTCCCGGGTTGAGTCCCTGTAGAGAAGTGAGTCAGACAGAGTGAGAAACTGAAAGTCTTAACTGTGAGGAAGTGTGTGTTTGGTCACATTGGAGCACCTTGGGACAAGTCTTAGTGCAGTTCATGATAGTGTGGCAGCGGTACAGCGAGAAGGGGTCCTGAAGTTTAGACAGGCGCTCCTCTGTGAATTCATCACGGGAGTCAATCATCCACCGGTACGCCTGTGGGATAAAGACACCAAATTCAGTATCAATGGCATCTCCACCAGCAGTTAAAAAAAAAAAAAAAAGAGCTATCTCCCTAACATTATAATAATAATATAATATATTACCTACCTGCATGAGGACAGCAGGTCCAAGATATTTGTCTCCATTCCACCAGTAGCTGGGACAGCTGGTGCTGCAGCAGGCACAGAGGATGCACTCGTACAGGCCATCCTGTTATGTTAGACAGTCAAATACCAGCTTATTCTGCCTGTTTAATCAAATTAGCAACAGCTCCTAAAACGTTGCTACCAAATTAATTATTTATTTTAATGGTTAAACCAGAGGTGTCAAGCATGACGCCTGGGGGCCAGAATCGGCCCAGTGTGAAGAAAGACAGAAATTTGGACTTTTAACTGCATTTCTCAGGTTTTACAGCTTCTCCTAATGACAAAAGGTTCCCCCATGACATCTCACAATACAGCAAAGTAATTACATTATAGATTTCTGTAATTTTACACATTTACTTCTTACAATTTAAGCCAAAAGAGTCAGGCTGACAGATTTCTTTCAATTTACTACAGCAGCATTTCTTCATCATGTAGAAAAACCAAGGCACACTGTTGAAATGAAGCTTCTTCATCTTATAATAAGATATCCCATTGATTAAATCTGTAGTTAAACTTCTGAAGACTGACAGAAAGTGGAGTTTCACTGGTCTGGCCTACATATAAAAGTTGGCTGTATGTGGTCAGCAGTGTAAAATAAGTTTGACATCTCTGGGTTACGCGATCAGTTCTCAGCGTGTTATACAGTACTGACACATGGCTTCAATGTTGCTTGTGTTAACCATGTGAATCACGTAGAGATTAAAAGAATAAGTTTTTTTCTTTTTCTACCAGCTTCTGTCTGTCCTCCACTGACTGGAAATACTGCTCCTTCCCCTCCTGAGATTCATCTTTCTTTTTCAAGTAGGGCTCGATGGATTTGTACTGCGCGTAGAAGTTGCTCATATCCTGGTGGTAATAAGGAGAGACACATGATGAATGTAATAAACTGTAATATACTTTCTTCCACGTCGCTTGTTTTTAAACTTAGATGGGTTCTCTCGACTAGCAGTACTTACAGGCACCAGATCTTTGACGACATACATGTGTGGAAGCGGGTAGATTTTGGTGGGTTTGCTAGTGTTGGCGTCAATCTTGTTAAGGCACGCCAGAGTGTTTCCTCCATTTATATTCATGGCACATGAGCCGCAGATACCTGAAGATATTTGAGATATTCACAGACAGTCAGTCTGAAACCAAGTCACTGATTTCTTTCATTCAGAAATTGTTCACATTATTATGTGCAAACAGAATCCAAATGGCCTCTCTTACCCTCACGGCAGGAACGTCTGAATGTGAGCGTGGGGTCTATTTCATTCTTGATCTTAATGAGGGCATCCAGAACCATCGGCCCACAGCTGTAATAATGAGGACACGTCAGTAGATTAGACAATGGCATAAAACGTGCAGTAAAAAGTAAACATACTGCTCAGCAGCCTTCTGTTCAATGACCAGTTCATGACTTACGTGTTGAGATCGATTTCATACGTCTGCATTCGTGGTTTGTCTCCAGACTTGTCGGGGTCCCAGCGGTAAACCTGGAACTTTTTGATCCTGCGTTCAGGAGCCGGAGCAGCTGCAGTCTGAGCATGGCGCACCATCTGTACCACAGATAGTAAACAAACAATCCCAAATGAACTGAACTGAACATTACCAAGGTATCTGAATAAGAACAGTACAACAGTACAGTCCGATTAAAAACATTAGATATGTACAAAGGGACGCCTCATGATGTGACATTCCTGTTGGTGGTGCCATGTAAAACTAATCTGGGAGTATCCTGGAATACAAGAGTCTATCTAGTACGAGTGCTAATGCATTCCCTCGTATGAACAACAGCAACAAGGGCATTTAATTTACAGTTATAATGACAGACAATACACTTAGATGCCCTCAGATCAGTCTTTGTCGCGTTGTGTATTTACACAACACAGTTACTTACTGTACGCTCCTTTTGTGTAAGATAGTATGGAGTCTCCCCCTAGTGGAGGCCTGAAAGAACTGAACTGAAAGCGTTACATCACCTTGCGGACTTTGGTTATCTAACTGACTCTTCCAGGACAATAAAATATCAATTTAATGCATTAATAGCTGATATATTTATTAGAAGTTATGAAGTGTATAACCTATGTGCACTACCACTCAACAAAGAGGTCTTTACGAGGAGAAAAAGTTATCCGACAGTTTTCGCTTGACAGCTGACTCTGTCAAGTACTGTCAGATTTACACATAGGCATAGGATACAAAAAGGCCTATGCTACACATAGGCATAAACACTTTGTGATAATATCCTGTAGCCTAGCAAAAAAGTAAACAGTGCACGAACCAACAAAAAAGCCATTAATAGTTACGTCAGTGAAGCCTTCAAATACCGAATTAGATGTTTTTTGTTGGGGTTTTTTTTTTCTACTTACCACCATCACACTAGAATTCCTAAAAGCCAAAACATTTCTACTCAGACACGCCACCGACATGTTTCTGCCTGGATATTTCTGACAGCCACAATAGTCTCGGTCACTTTATGTGAACTGCTGCTGCTGTCTGTGCTCCTGATGTAAGCCGAGACCACGCCCCCTACGTGCTTGACGCAGGGAACGTCTTTTTTGTTGCCTTCACGTCCCCTCTTTCTTTAAATTCGTCAAGCATATTAGTCTGCTCTAAAGCTCGTGCAGAATTACGTGAAGCATGAAACGAGAACATTTTAACATTTAAACAATCATGTATGAAACTCTGCTTAATCACTTAGCTGGGCCGTAGGGGTAGGTTTAATCATTACTCATTCATATTTTTCCGACAGCACCTGAAAGTAGCATATGTATGAGACTTTCACAACTCTCATTGTCGGGTCAGTTACATACTTTAAAATGCAAGGTTGTTGTTTGGAGTAATTTATCTTAGGTTATGGTTGTAATCAGTTCTCTTTGTCCCAAAACCCTAATCATTGCTATATGAGGAAATTAATACTATTTATCTATCTATAAAGACACCATATTTTAAGATATTTTCAAAATTTAAGTTAATCCGAAATGTTTTACGTTCTTTTACATGGTTTATTTTCGTAATACAGAGCAGAGTCACCAGAACGTCACTCCAACATGCTGGTTGCAGTTTCATGAAGCATCTCAAGGAACACCCTGCCTGTCCACCAGTGTTGGTCAAGTTACTTGAAAAAAGTAATCAGTAACTAATCACCGATTACTTCCCCCAAAAATGGAAAAGTCTCTTTTTAAAACTTGTTTTATTAGTTTTAATATTTTAACTGTATGCATCAAGCAAAAATTAAATTAAATGCAACATTCACTGACTGGAAGAAATTTGTTTAACATTTAAACCTATTTTCTGCACATTCCAGCACATAAAATAAAATATTTTTTCTGTGTTTACACTCACTCTTTCAAATAGATGCAAGTAAAACACAGCAGAAAATAAATAAAATCAAAGACTAGTGGTCCTGTTGCTCTATTTTCACCTGTAAAGCAGGAGTTGGGTAGGCGGAGGTTTGCCCTGGTGCAGGTGAGCCGCAGCGGTCAGTTGAAGAATCCGCGAGTTTCTCTGTGAATTTACCATTACGTTGTAGCGCACTCTGCGCTTGCTTGAAAGTTTAGGGGGTTTTTCGCTGTAAAAAGAAGTTTTCTTCCCACGCAGTGAGCAGCGGACGCTAATGTTTTTGTCACTTTTTATGGAATCAAACTCAAAGTAAGGTCAGTACTTCCACGCTTTAAACGCTGCACGCTCATACTCTCTCTGCACTCGATATATTATCCATTGTTTATCTGCACACGTCTGTTGTCACAAATGTTGCACTCGCTTACGTCACTGTCATGAGACATCCTCGCAAAAAAAATCAACACAGTAGTGCAGCGTTCCTACGGGAAAGTAACGGTAATCTAATTACCGTTTTTGCAATAGTAATCCCTTACTTTACTCGTTACTTGAAAAAAGTAATCGGATTACAGTAACGCTTTACAAGTAACGCGTTACTGCCCATCTTTGCTGACTGACAGGGGTCAAGATGACAGCATCTTCTTTTCAAACCCCTAATTCTGAAATTGCTGGGATGCTGTGTAAAATGTAAATAAAAACAGAGTGCAATGATTCACAAATCTCATAAACCCATATTTTATTTACAGTAAAACTGAGAAAACAGAGAAGATGTACAATTTTAGCTCATCCTAAATTTGATAGCAGCAAACAGATTTAAAGTTAGGACAGGAGGGCCATGTTTACCACTGTGTATTATCTCCTTTCCTTATAGTTTGTAAATGTTTGGGAATGGGGGAGACCAGTTGAACTGCTGGAATTCTAGGAGAGGAATGTTGTCTCATTCTT
This sequence comes from Aulonocara stuartgranti, assembly GCF_965226115.1. Classification (NCBI taxonomy): domain Eukaryota; kingdom Metazoa; phylum Chordata; class Actinopteri; order Cichliformes; family Cichlidae; genus Aulonocara; species Aulonocara stuartgranti. The sequence goes on along the minus strand of NC_138956.1, from coordinate 12,201,557 downwards.
GTCTGATGTAGGATTTAACCAGGCCAGTTTAGCACCCAGACTCTTATACTATGAACACGTGCACTGTGTGGTTTGGCTTGTTGAAATATGCAAGGCCTTCCCTGTGGATGGGAGTAAATTTTGGCCTAAAGCCTTTCAGCACTGATGGCACCTTTCCAGATGTGCCCATGAGAATAGAACAGTTTTCCACTTTACCTTAAACCATATTAAATGAGTCTTAATTCAGAGAACACAGCAGCATTTCTATATCATTTTCACATATGGCTTCTTCTTTGCATGATTGCAGCTTTAACCTGCACTTGTTGATGAAGTGAACTGTGCCTATGCAGGGATTTGCATGAAATAGTCACGACTGTGCTGCCGCAGTGCTGCCTGAAGACGTTCAAAGATCACAGACATCTAATATTGATTTTCACACTTGTCCCTTGTTCAGAGTGTCATGAATCACTGCGTGCAGGCAAGAGATTGGACCCAAAATACAGGACTCGCAACACGTGAATCAACTCAAAAAGGCAGTTTATTGTAGACTCAGGAAAATGATACAACTAATGATGAACTAAACTAGACTGGGAAAATATAACCTAAAGTTTCACAGAGAGGCACACAAAGGCTCACACAGCATGAGGGATAACATGTGTATTTATGCTGACATAAATACACAGAAGGTAACGAGGGAAGTGGAAGCACACGGAGAACACAGCTGAGGACAATTACACATGACAGAGTGGGAAGGACACAAACTGAAAATGCTGATGCCAAGATGCGGACCTTAGACATAACACAGAAAGTACACAGAGATAGCCAAGAGAGGCAGAGAGAGAGAGAACACGCAAGGTGTGGAAGCAAAGCACAATAACTCAAATCACTATATCCACAGTCACACAGAGGGAGACACAGAGGACAACACAGGGGGGGGAAATCTAATAAGCAATACTGAACAGAAAACCTAGGGATCTTAAGAATACAAATGAACTTAATACAGAATGTCAAAACTCAAAACATCAGGTCAGAAGTCCTGGGACCATGACACCCAGAGAGTTCTCCAGATTATAGAAGATAAGATCTTTTGATGATACCATGTACTGTAGAAGACGAGATACTCACCATTTCCACAATTTTACATTGAGGAACATTATTCTGAAATTTTTCCACAATTTATAGACCCAGTTTTTCTGCTGACTAATGAACTTCTGCCCATCTTCAATCCTCAGAAACTCTGCAGCTCTAATATGTTCTTTACACCCAATGGTGTAACTGATCTGTTGGCAATTAACCTACTTAGTTGCAAAACTGAACTTCAGCTGTTTCTTTTTAGTGCTTCTTACTTTTCCAGCCTTTTGTTGTCCATGTACCAATATTAAAGAGAAAATGTACGTCTGTTGCTGAGCTGAGCTGATATTTTTAACACGTCTCTGTTTAAACAGTTGGTGTGTTTTCTGTGTGCTGTTTTTACCTCTGTGCTAAAACCAGATCAGTGTTTGGGTGTAACTTCAAGTGCATGAAAAATTTACGATGTTAAATTCGGGAGGAATCCATAAGTGTCTCCAGCTTGCAACAAAAGAGATTGTTCGTGCAAGTACGCTAAGCATGAACTATTTATTTACAAAAAGATAAAAACTGTAAACTCAGTAAATCAGTGGTGTGGTATGTACACTTGAATGAGCAAGCAAACTGCCTCTGGCCATCAGCCCAGAAGCCTGTCTGCCATGTGGAGGAGAGGAGGAGAGAGAGAAATGGTGGCCAGGGTAGTTCCCTGTATACTCTAGGCCACAATCAGCCCTTGATGACAGATCCAACCCTGAATCACATGTCCCGAAAAACTGAGGAGGGTCATCATAGTGAACCTGTAGTGGCCAACCTCACCCTGAAAACCTATTTGTACATGCAGCTCACTGGGGCCATGAAAAAAAATCTAATAAACCCCAAGGATAACGTTGGAGACATTTACCAGTATTAAAGACTGAAATAATGCTGGTATGGATAAAGCTGAAGAACCTGACCAAGATGAAACAGATGGAGACAAATATCCTACAGAGCTAAAAGGACAGCTTGAAAAAACAAACAATGACTCACAGAGATAGCTCAATGAAAAAGTAAAATGTCGCACTCAAAGTGACAAAAAGAGTGCCAAGACGAGAAGAATAAAAAAGGAAGCAAAGGAAATCTAAGTCAGGTTGATGAAGGACAGCAGAAGAAGAGAAAATAAGGAGAAAATGGAAAGTGGAGGAAGAAAGTAGAAGAGAGGACGTGAGCAAGCAAGAATTTGACCTCCTTTCCATCCATCGCTTTGGCCTTTTATACCAGGTTCAGCCAAAAGTAATGCATGTGACTGTAAATGGTTACATTATGTTCCACCTCTAGAGGGCACAACTTGGTAGTCTGTGTGGCTGAGCTCAGGCAACAGTTTTCCCTTTAAATGGACACCAGTAATAAATATCAGCTAAATGGGGCAGTCCTCATTAGTTATAACACTGCAGTGAAGTCTATGATAAAAGAAAAACAATGCTGATATTTTAGCTAACTTGCTGCTGGGATCACCAAACCTCAATTGTGTTGCTTTTGGCAGCAGGAGGTGTTTTTTAGGAGAGACCTGACACCATTTCCAACACCACGACCACATTGTCTAACTAGCTGGTGAAACACGGTAGAGCACTGAGCAGTGCCATGTGTTTTCTTCAAGTTGTTACTGTACACTGCGTCAGAGGTTACATACAGCAGGTGGGCTCCCATTAAATATCACACAAACAGGGAACTGTTTGCTCTCCTTTGCACCATCATTATTTAATAAGAAAATAATATGTTGTGTTTACAGGTTATTCAACTGCCCCCAAGTGGCAAAACAACAAAACCAATTATTTATTTATTCAGAGAGAGACTGGCTATACGCACTTGTTTACAGCGACCACAACAAGATATTCATGGAAGACAACAAGAGATGCTCGATGAGGAACAGCCTTAATAAAAGCAGCCACAAAAATTACCCCCAAACCAGAGCAACTGTTTCCACTGAAATACTTTCCATGCTAAATTATACTAAAATTATATAAAAACGCCTTTTACCAATCACTTGGTGACAATGGGAAGGAAAAAACTTCCTTTTAATACAAAGAAACCTGTGGCAGAACCAGGTTCCCTGCCACAACTGGTTTGGGGGTGAGGGGAGGAGGACAGGACAAAAGACACAAATCCACCCTAATTAAAAGTAGGTCAATGCCAGGAGTGGTCAAAACATATACATTTAAATAATATCTGTTTCTTTTTTTCTTTCCAGCTAACGTTTAACATAAAATGCAGCTGTAAGAAAAAGGTGGCAGCAGAGGCCAAAACCTGTGCTCTACAGGAACCAGAAATCTGATCACAGAACAGATGAACCTGAAAGCTGCTGAACACAGACAGACTGTCCTTGAGTCTATGAGGTGAGAGAGGAAATGACTTTGTTCTTTTCTTAATCCTCAGAATGACTGCTATGTTATCTTCTAGTATCTCACTCAGCAGCGCTTTAAGCAGGAATCTCACAGGGCAGCAGTGACTGGAGCTGCCATCGAGGCAGCAGTCAGTGTGATAATTGTGCTGCGTTGCTGGCAGGACTGCAGGAGCAGTGTTTGGACAGCGATTCAGGGCCTTCATCTCAGTCTGGGACAAACTCACAGCCATGCTTAATCTCTGTCTGACCTGTCAGGCTCTGTCACACTTTCACCACAGGAGCACTGTAGGAGTTTGTGGGAGGCAGTGATCCTCATTCGTTCAAAAATGTATTTTTTTCTAGCATAGGTTGCTTGATTGACCCTGATGGCAGCAACAATTTGTGGGTGGGTGATGAATGCATCGTCTTGGACTGAAAGACCTCCAGGTTAACTGTTTTCCAAACAGGAAAAATAATTTGCTCTCTAGTTTGTACTGCTAATAAAATCCAACTGTCGCTGATCATTATCATCACAAGGAGGAATTACATGCAGGATGTGTGGCCAAATAGGATATTTTAGTGAGTTAGGGCTCCATAAATTAGCTTACACTAGTAAAGTACTGAGTACTAATATGAGTTTTTTGTGTCACTTCTTTGATTTACTGAAACAACATTTATTTATGATGTAGAAAAACTGAGATGTTCATTTGAAATTGTGCTTCTTTTGCTTATATTAAAATATCTCAGTGATTAAATGTGTAAACTGCTTTAAAATGACAGAAAGGAAAGTTTTAACTGCTCTGAAACGATTACGACACGTTTACACTTCTCCCTAAGCCAGGCGCTGTTGGAGGTTTCTTCCTGTTAAAAGGGAGTTTTTCTTTTCCACTTACTTAGAGGCAGTCGTTTGATTGTTAGGGTTTTCTATACTATAATTCCAGGGTCTTTCTCTTATATCAAGCACCCGGAGGTGAGTGTTGTCGAGATTTGGCGCTATATAAATAAAACTGAATTTAAGAAATCTATAGCCTTTCCGTGGGTTTTCCAACATCAACTTGGAAGTGCATAAAATTTCAAAATAAAATAAATGCTTTCAGTTGTCTATTCATGTGCCATGTGTAATGCATCCTGTTGATTCTGCCAAACAGGCCGACTCTGAGAGGATTTCTTGAATGTAACATAAAAAAAAAGAAGCAAACGCTTTCAGAGATGCTTTGAAATACCAATGTGTTGTTAAGAATGAATGACTACATTAATTTTAGTATATCTAAAAGCAAAGTTATGGTTATCTTCAGGCTTGGTTTGACTATTTTTCACTTCTGCAAGTTATAATTATGCTCCAAGTTCAAACATAAAAGCCTGAGTGGACATGGTTTATCATTCTGATGTACTTTTCAGCCCATATTCACATGCACATGAAATGGCTGTTACAAAAAATACCAAATGCTGCACTCGAGTCTATATATAGATGTTCCAGCCTTCTCACTATAGCTAAAATCAGATTACGCAGCTCCTGAATGTACAGAGAATTAAAACTAAATGAAGTGACGATACATACGCCACCGAGATACTCCATAGTCTTCTCTCTCTCCTCTCGTGTGTTATAAGAGGCTGAAATCTTTTATCTTTATGCATTTACTGTAAAACACACCAAGTTCCCCTGTGTATGAAATGTACCACACAAATAAAGCTAACTTGACTCCACTTTTATCTAGTTCACACAAGCAACTTTGAAAGAAACGAGAGGAATTACCTGTGACGACTTGAATCCCTGAGCAGAACAAAGTCCTGTAAGAATACATCCTAGTACATCTGGACAGGAAGCAACTCTCCTCACAAAGGTATGGCTCTGTCTGTCTTTTGAATAATTAAAAGTTTTTTTTGTTGCTGTCAATTTATGTAGTGTTGATTAACACTGCGTTTGGTTTTGTCAGGGATAAATCTATGTAATGCTATGCATTTTATTTCTAGTTCAAAATGACTCCATGAAGAAAATAAAAAAGGTTACCATGATGAGTGATGGTATCACAATACTGTAAAGCACAGGTTATGAATAAATATTTCCTACATACATCATTGGCATATACAAATTATATAAAAAAACAATGTAATCGGTCATTTATAATGCTTATAACAATAAATAAATATTTACTTTATATCTTTAAGATGGCAGTGAAATTCTGTTCTATTTTTTCCCTCTTTTTCCATTTCCTCTCAGAAACTGGCTCTCCATTCAAGCATGGACTGTGCCACTGTGACAGGTGGGGACGTGGCACCCATGGGGAGCAATGGAGTCACTGCCACAAGGTGTTTGAGCGAGCCAACACCAGCAGGAGAGGGGGAAGCACTTTATTGTGCTCCATTAACAATCAATGAATTAGATCATGCGAATCAGCTGTTAAATACTGACTCTTGAATAGGGTTGAATATGATAGACTGTTATAGTGGTATATGTGGAAATGGTATGGGGTTTATTTATTTATTTATTTTTTTACTGGCTAATTAAGTAAATGTTGTTTTTAATCTTCATTCTCTTTGATGTTCTCTTCTGCAGCGTCTTGCTGTTCGCAGATGAAGCTAACGCGTTCTTGTGTAAGCGAGCCACAGTGAGTTCAGCTGCAGTGCCATATGCATGGTGATGATGCCCTGTTTTTTTTTGATCATATATTTATGAGTCATGAGTTTTGCATTGCGGGAGTGAAGTAGTGAGGACTTCGATGGCACCCTCAGTGCATTCCTGTACTGCACCGGGAGCAAAGCGACACATTGGCGTTTTATTGGTGCTTTATTTACCGTTTACACTGTTGGCCATGAAAAGGTCACCGCTGTGACTAAAAAGGTCACGAAGTGGGTAATGACTGGGCCTTTAATGCCAACGTGGATGGGATTTCAAACTTTTTTAAAAAATGGTTTAGCTGTACTTGACAAATTTGCATTGGCCCCCTAACTGCAGAGAGACAGTTAGTGCTTGTCTTGGTTCTGGATGGCTGAGGTGATTTACCACCGCAAAGGGAAGTAATAGTCCCCAGACACTTCTTTGCTAGCTCGAGTTGCATTGTAGTGTGTATAATGCTTTCAATTGTGAAACCACAGTGGTGCAGTATCACGTTTACAGCCTTTATGAAATGATGTTTATGTCCCCAGCAACACAAGCAGATTACTTTGCTCTGTGAAAATACCAAGTTTTAGGTATGGTTAGATGGAGTTAAAGGTCAGATAGGGTTAAAGCTCAAAAGTGACTATTGTGCAGACTGTTTTTGCCAGGAATTTAAAGCTGATCTAGATGAACAAAGGGCAGGAGGGTTCAGACATTTCAAAGCACAGAGGCAGCACATCTAATTGTAAAAACCTAGCCTCACTAATTCAAAACCAGCCTGGCAACAAATGTGTTTCCTGCAAGGAGTTTTGACTTACCTTTACAATGATGATGCCATCAAGCAGCGCAGTGTTCAGAGAAAACAACCTCTGATGGAAGCAGGTGTCAGGTTTGGCATGGCAAGTGTACTCCGGCACATGTGATGCATGGTTTGCTCATTGCTTGGTCACACTTTGTACAAGTCCTACAGTTTTTCACTCCAAAATTAACGATATACATTGAATCTGAAATTAGTGCAACCCTGACTGCTTCATTCTTTTCATTCATTTTCAACTGTGTCTCGTTGCTACATCACTGCAGTTTATTTATGCACCTACACACTGCAAGGCAATGGCTAAGGAGCAAGCACAAGCTGCTTTACTTGCACAAAATTAAGACAGAACCCCAACTATACAACAAGTAGTTTTCAGGTGGAAGCAGCCACTCCATCTTTAAAGAGAGCGAAGATAATAATAATAATAATGGATTGGATTTATATAGCGCTTTTCAAGGCACCCAAAGCGCTTTACAATGCCACTATTCATTCACTCTCACATTCACACACTGGTGGAGATGTTGCTGCATTAACTGCTAGAACAACAAGCGTACATGAAACAGAACCAGCTGAATCAAATGTTGACAGGACAAAATGCTGAGAGCGGCTGAGCCTGTGAAGGATCTGACTGAGTAGGCCAAGTTGGTCTGTTGGTCCAGATATTGTTGCACTTAAGCTGAAGGACATACTGCATGCACTGAGGCTCTTATAGATGCTGAAGGTTATCCCAGGTTCCAGCATACAAGAATCTGTTGTGAGTAGAGGGAGACAGCTGCTAATGTAATGCAAGAAACCGAGTCCAGTGACATAGTCAGTGAGGAGGGCTTAGATGTTGTCCTCTCTAGAGATGATGTAGGGACGACACCAACATGGAGATTTTACTTGGGGTGAGTCAGTAGCTACTGCTACTCACAGAGAAGCAATTAAAGCTGGACTACAGTATATAGCAACTGGCAGTACAGCAGATTATATTATACCAATGTAGCTTGAATGAGTAGACATTGGCAAATTTAAACAAGCCTGAATGTACATAAGTATAGGTTGGTGATGGTGTAGCAGCTCTCACTGAGGAGATGTGGGGAGAAGAAGAAGGAGATTAAGAATTCAGCAGTTCTTCCAGAACCGAGGTTGATATAAATAGATTATGATGTCAGAATTTTAACCTGTTCACAAAAAAAGGATTTCAAAACAGAGTCTAAAAAAAAAAGGTCAGTGTGGAAGTGCCTTAAGCCTGTATTCTATAGGCCATGAGGGGACGACCCCTCTGCTGGCAAAAAGGTTTTTATTGGACAAGGTGTCTCTGGTGTCCCCCTGGTGCTATTGTTCCTGCATCGTCATAATAATGTTGGTCCAGGATGAGCATTGCTACTGACCAGTCACACTGTTGTGATGTCATAGGAAGAAAAAGAAAAAGATACCCTTGTTTATTTAAAACTCTCTTCTGGAGCAAATATTAAGGATTTCAAATGTTTATTTATTAATTTATTCAATGTAACAAATATTTTATCAAGTTAGGTTTGCTGTCAGCCAAATTTAAGTTACTCATGCTGGTTTGTTTGTGATCATTTGTAAGATAGCATTAGCTAATTCTTGGCTAATGCTAACTGATTGGTCAGACACGATGCTGGACAACACCAGCATGGGGATATCGGCCAACTCCCTCGTCTCGCTCTCCACTCTTTGATGTCTGTAAGTAATTTCCTGTTGAGTTTACAGGAAACAGTTTACAGATACAGTTGATAGTTTCAAGTCTTATTCAGTACAACATTATCATTTTGTAAATGTTTTAGCACATGGCTACCTTGCATTGGCAATTTGCTTCCATTTGAGCAAAAGCAGCTGGAAAACACGCTTGTCTGAGGGCTATACTGGACTTTCTAAACCAATGGGTGACGTCAAGGTGGGGGCGTAACCATCTTTTATGTACAGTCTGTCAGTCTGCCCTTCAGACTCTCAGCAATGAAGATGGGAAGTTTCTTTCAGCACATCAGAGTTCATAAGCTAAAGCCAACAAAATAACCACTTTGATCACATGCTGTAAGTATAGCGATACTATATTCTTTTACCAACATGGTATATTTCATGTGCTGTAAACAACAAGATAAAAATAATCTTTCGATTCTGGGCTATAGTATGTTCGAACAACTGGCACAGGCCAACTTTTGCATTCCTTATTCCTGTATTTCCTTATACTCGTGTGCTGTTTCCAAAGTCTGACTGTGTGTACACTTTAAAACAGCGTTTAACCTAATAATAACTGGAACAAAATGAATCAATAATTTGTCACAAAAGTGGAGATTTTCCGTCTTCTCATAAAACATATTTTTGGCTTCCAGACTGAAATGAAGCATTCGTTTAAAATATGTCAACTTATGCACAATTAGACACTGTGAGTGCACGTGGAGCCAGCATCTGTCGATGACGACCGAAGGACATGTATCTGGTAGCATATACATTAGGGCCAAAGTATTCTTCTAAATGTCCTCGCTGCCTCCACAAGCTGTCATTATGCTCCACTGGATAATGATGGAGGGCTTTTCTCAGTTGCATCCAGGCGTCACTGGCATTGTTAGTCACAGCAGAAGTGATGTTAGTCAGTGCTTTAGAAATTTCTATTTGAATAATATTAAACCAAACTGAAGTTGTCAGCAGGACCTCTCTGTATAATCAGTCTGTTGGTGGTGCTCTGAAATCACCCCTCGCTATGAGAACGCGTCCTCATCTGCGCTCATATGATTGGAATGACACAATCAAACATCAGAGGTCACTGTTGTGCTTCAATGGCACTTTTAATAAAACAGACATTTCATCCTCACAACAGCAATGTCTGGACAGAGAGGGTGAGGGGAGGGGGGGCTGGGTGAGGGTTCCCTCTGCTGATAGGCTGGTTGCTCCTGATAAGTGAGAGGGAATTGGATAAAGAAAATTGAACTGTGCTCCCCACAGTGAGCGGAACATGAGCAGGCGTGTGTGCATGTGTGTGTGTGTGTGTGTGTGTGTGTGTGTGTGTGTGTGTGTGTGCGTAAATGTGTTGAACTGACTCATCTTGGCTGGCATTTATTTCTCCTCCAGTGTCTACTAAACAACAATAATGTAGCAAAGAGAACCCGGATCACAACCATGCTCGCTCCCCTCTCCCTCACATATTTACAGGAAAAATTAATACATTCAGTTAATTCACTAAGTAACAAAGCTAATTAATGTGTGTGTGTGTGAGTGTGTGTGTGTGTGTGTGTGTGTGTGTGTGTGTGTGTGTGTGTGTGTGTGTTTTTAGCAGAAATCACATGGTTTCACATCCAGTTTTCCAAACAGACTCGTGTTGCTTTTCCCATTCCTACAAACTTTACCCACAGTCCCATCATTAATTTTTCTACTGATGAAAGACTCACACAGAACCCCCCAACACCCCTCTCCCACCTCCCACCCCCCTTTTTAAACACTGTCAGATCCCACTTGCCTGTTTTTATAACTATTTACAGAAGCAGCATTCTAACCGTCACAAAAACCCACCCACCCGCCAGCCTCACTCACCCTACCCTGTGCCAACAAAATCCTGGTCCCACCCAATAGAGAAAAAAAAATTATACATATATATATATATATATATATATATATATATATATATATATATATATATATATATATATATATATATATATGTGTATATGTATATATAATGACACCTGTCTTGCCGCCCCGTTCCATACACTACCCACATCTTACCCTGTTCTAAAAGAGCATGCCAAGTTTAACAATGAACACAGAAAATGTCTCTATACAGAAAAAAACACCCTTAAAAATGTTTTTTTTTCTTCTTCCTCCCACAATGGTGGACATGGACGTAAGACAAGATTTTAGTGGCAACAAATAATCGTCATCTTGCTCCATTTTGGGATTTTTTTTGTAATTAATTAATTGATAAATTAATTTTTTTAGGTGCTGACAGGGACTGGTTTTAGTCAAAAGAAAGTCCTGTCATTGGGGTTTTGGGGGGCCATGTTATGAATAGTGGGAGGGTAGTTTTCAGGGTCTCTTAGGCAACAGTTGGCCTTGGGGCAGCTGGGAAGGGTCACAGGTGTTTTAGAAGGGAGGAGAAGAGGGGTACAAGGGGAGGGGCAGGGGTCGTCTATATTATTTTTGTTTAGTTTATTCTTTTTTTTGTTTTGTTTTAAAGTCAGAGGTGGCGGGGACTTGGGTGGCCGTTGTGGTAGAGCTTCTGCTTGATGTGGACCATGTTGCCACTGGAGTCTTCCAGCTGTCTGAGCTGGGCTCGGCGACGGAGGTCTCGAAGGTTGCAGAACTGGGGCAGCCATGACCAGGATGGAGTATCTGAAGAAGAAAGATGAAAAGAAGTTACGTGTGACTGAGTAAGTCATTTATTTTTTATTGGAAGTCATAATTTAATTTGTTTGCAAAAGTGCAGAGGATATGGAATCACACGGGCCGATTTACCTGCTCATACATCAAGCTGAAAATACAAAAAAAGCAAAAATGTTGTGGGTCGTTAATAACCTTATCCCTTTCTTCATCTGATTGTTGAGAATTGTTAATATCTAATCAGCCAATCACATGGCAGCTAGTCAATGCATTTAGCCACGGTCAAGACACCTTGCTGAAGTTCAAACTGAGCATCAGAATGGGGAAGAAAGGTGATTTAAGTCATTCTGAACAGGGTACGGTGGTTGGTACCCGACAGACTGGTCTGAGTATTTCACAAACTGCTGATCTATTGAGACTTTCCTGCACAACCATCTCTAAGGTTTACAGACAATGGTCTGAAAAGGGGAAAATATCCAGTGAGTAGCTCTCAAAAATGTCTTGGTGTTAGAGGAGAATAGGCAGACTACTCTGAACTGGTAGCAAAACTTAAGTAGCTCAAATAACCACGTGTAGCCATGCATGCACCCTGAATGCACAACATATATAAAATTTTGAAGCAAACCAGCTGCAACAGCAGAAGACCACACCTGTCAGCTACAATTACCATAGCCTCACCAAACGTCGTCTGGTTAGATGAGTCTTGATGTCTGTTGCGACAAATTTAATGGTAGGGTCACAATTTGGTGTGAACAAAATCAAAGCATGGATCCATCCTGCCTTGACACTGCTGGTGGTGTAATGACAAAGTTTCTCCCTTTTTGAACAGTGTACCCATCTTCTGATGGCTGCTTTCCACCAAAATAATGCCATGTCACAAATAATGCCATTTCATGAAGCTCGAATCATTGCATACTGGTTTCTTAAACACGACAATGAGGTCACTGCACTCAAACAGCCTCCACATCTTAATCCAATGAAGCACCTGGGATGCGGTAAAACGGGAGAGTCACATCATGGAAGTACAGGCAACAAATGTGCACCAACTGTGTGACGCTTTCAAGTCAGAATTAGGGCAGTACTTTTAATGAAATTACACCGAGGTTCTGCATCAGTTGCCAGTCATTGATTATAGTACAGTAGGATACTAACAAAGTTCATTCAAAGTACTTTTAGCTGAACCACTAATCGAGATAAAACTATAGCAACACATAGATCCCCGAATTCCTATATGTAACATGTTAGTATTCCACCAGATCTCCGGACTACAAACTCTCTCTCTCTACTTTTAAATCACGTTTCAAAATCCATCTATTCAGAACTGCATACACGTCATTATACATCTTAGTCCATTTTTACCCTGCTCAGCTTTTATACTTTCATGCTTGTTTTTCCCCCTCTCTTTCTTGTTTACCTTATGTTTAAATTGTATTTTTCCATGTTTTATTATATTGTATTGTTGCTACTGTTCTGTGCTATTGTAAGGTGACCTTGAGGGTCTTAAAGGCGCCTATAAATAAAATAATAATAATTATTATTATTAGTATTATTATTATTAGTAGTAGTAGTAGTGGTAGTAGTATTGTATGAATTTTGCCCTAGATTCAGTTTAAAAAATCATTTAACCCTCTTTCTTCAACTTTCAGGTTGTACACTTAAGTGTTTCAAGACAAATATTTTTATTAGTAGTAGGAGGAGGAGGAGGAGGGGGAGGAGGGGGAGTATTCAAGTCTTATATGAAACATAAATAGGAAATGTTCAATGGGAATGAGAAATTAAATGTGAAAACATTTTTTTCTGTGTCGTTTCTATATGTAATGGAGGAACTCAGAGTTTGAGCCTTTTAAAAGACCCAAAAACATGAAAATGTCAATATTTCATATAAAAATAGCCAAAAGACTGAGCTGCTAGACAGTGGAACTAAAGAAAATGCCTCAGCGATGATGTTAACACAAAGTATGGGGACGTGAGTATGTGGTTTATTAAGCTGCACTGTCATTCGCACATGCAGTTGTGTCGATGTAAGAAGCTGAATGCAAGCGTTTAAAGACACCAAAGCCGAGCAGCTAGACGACACACTCATGAGCTCAACACACACAATAGTGTAAAATCCTAAAATCCTTCTTAGCCTGGTTTTCTGGTTCTAAATCCAGTTAGAGTATACAAGGCATATCAGCAACCAGACACACAAGCTGGACTGATCTCAGACCCATGAACCTCCTTTTATTTGACCTTAATGTCATGATCTTTCTTTCTTAAACTTTTATGAACTAGAAAGAAGAAGAAAAATCAAGAATCTGTATTTACAAAACCAACTGAAATTAAAAAAAAAATAAAAAAAAACCCCTTTGTGGTAAATGCCATTAGTTTATACTGGTGAAATTTGCCAATACAACCTGCATGATGACGCTTTGGTGTGTCTGTTTATTAGGATATTTACATGAGTGTGAGTCAACCTCCTCCACGAGGTGTTGTTTGCACTGTAATATCTGCCGACAAATACCCTCCTTATTAGAAGAATTAAATAAGACAAATAGGCTACTTATCAGGAGGAAACATTCACTCTTCCAATGTATTTGGGGCTCTTCCTGAATTATCTACAATCCAGCTGCTAAAATTGATGTGACGTCAGTGTCAGTGATATCTGATGATCTATCTGTTAGTACATTTTTGTGATTTCCAGACGTGTTCTAAAGCAGTTGTGCACGATAAACATGTTGCAATGGAGAATCATTTATCAAGATGATCCTCAGTCGACTTTTTGTTTGCTTGTTTGTTCTCTTTATAGACATCTGTGCATTAATTGCATTAATTCAGTAAAGATATGTGTGTGTGTGGGGGGGGGGGGGGGGGGGGGGACTTGAAATAAGCAAAGGTTTGCGCGTCGATTTGACCTTTAATAGTTTCTATTTTTCATCCTTGGAGATAAGATGACGAGAACCGTGATGGCTCACGCGTCACTTTTCTGCTCTGAAATGAACAAATTTCTGGGCTAAATGTTTCGATGGCCAAACGGGTAAACTTACTGTGTGTAACAGTCTCAAAGATGGACGAGCTGAATGTAACAAACAAACAAACAAAAAGAGAATCAGACGAGTAATGTTCCTCTTTTGCCTGGTATAAGCGTAATGAAAAGAAAGGAAATTTATATATATCACATTTCATTACACATAAAATAAAATAAAAGTCAGTTTATGTCTGTGAATTTTGCACAACGATGTTACATTTTTATTTTGTCTTCACAACAAACGTAGCTTTTTATTCTGTGGAGCAGAAGCGAGCTGTTTACGACGGAGAAACCGAGACGAGAATTTAAAAAAAGAAGAAGAAGAAGAAGAAAGTTTGAAATATTGCATGTGAACTGTAAATGGCGTCACTCTTCACGCGCGCCGCGGCATTGCCCTTGAGCGTTCACATTTGTGCTTCGACTGTTGCATCGGTGACTGTGTCCTGGCATCGCTGCCATACACCAAAATGGATTTCACATATGACATTATACATATTTAAGACACAACGGATCCATCTGACTCCACCCAATTAGCAGCCATCACATCACACGTACAGAATACGCGTCTCAAAGGCCGACCTGGCGTGAAATTTGTGTCTGTGCCTGGAAACAAAGTAGAATTTATTTTTTTCATTTTTATTTTTTTTTGCAAATGCGAGGTGCATAATGTGAGGAGGGGAGTGGCGGGGCAGACGTTTGTGCTTGTCAGGTTATAAACTGGAGCCGGCGAGGCGGCGCGAGGTCCACAGAGACAGCAGAGAGAGAGAAGGAGGGGAGAGCCCCAGACACCAAACCCAGTATAGCAAATGGCCCTGCTAGAGGATGAGCAAGAAAAGAGGGGGTGGTGGTGAAGTTAGGCAAGAGCTGGTGGGGGGGGGAAGTGTTCTGTGGATGAGAGGAGGTGAGGAGGAGAGGGAGAGAAAGGGAGAGTTATTTATAGCTGTGAATGGGTATGCTGTCCACAAGGACTGCTCTGAAGGGTATCCAAAGGAAAAGGGGCAACCAAGACAGGTTTCTCTCATTTGAATAAAAGGATGGAGGTGGAGATTGAGTCCGGAGGAATGATAATGGCATGGCAGGAGAAGAGGGAGGCAGAGATACAATTGTTATGCTTTAAATTTAGAGCGGGGGGGTGCTAAGTCATCGTTTTCTCAATTTGTGTGATCGTTGTTGCGTTTTTTCCGTTTGGCCTTTCGAGTTAGGCGTTCACGGCAAGGCAGCAATAACAGGAAAATGTATTTGCAGCAGGAAGCACTGTAAAGGAAACAGACAGGAGTAGATTCAATAAGTGAAGAAGAGGGGGAGAGAGGGAGGAGCTAGACGAGGAATTAGGAGGAGGAAAAAAGGGAACAGTGTGCATCTGAGTGCGCTGTGTATGCGTGAGTGCGTGTGCGCGCATGTGTTTGTGCGCATGTGTGTGTGCGCATGTGTGTGTGCGCGTTTCTCACTTGCTATTCCAGCTGCTCTTCCCCTCGTTCTATTTTTAGCTTTGGAGGGGAGTTTGTGTGTGTGTGTGTGTGTGTGTGTGTGTGTGTGTGTGTGTGTGTGTGTGTGTGTGTGTGTGTGAAGTGGGGGTGGGGATGTGACAGCATCTCCATCCTGCTCCCCACCATCACACACACTCTCCTCCCCGCTCTGTCAGCCTCACCTTCGCTCCTCATCTCGGGGAGGCTAAACGAGTGTGACCTAGCACCAGCACATACAGAGAAATGAGGGGTATTCCCTCCAAGTGCCAAAAAAGCCCCAACTATTCTCCCCATTCTATAAGTGCTGCTAATGAATATGGATGTTCTTCTTTCCCTGGGTGTTTTTTATGATGATTTTTGCACTGTTGTACTAATGCACTGCAGAAAACCAGCATTGTTCTCAATTCCATGACTGTGCAAAGCAGCAGCAGCCAGCAAACATCAAAGGTTTTACTATTCGAGCACGTTGTTCATTATAGCTGCAAACGAATGGTAAAACCTCCATCCTAAAGCCCCATATTAGTGCATTTTAAAATCACTGTCACTCTTTGATCAGCTCTTGACAGATTCCCATCCCGCCTGGGGAGCTTTTCCATGGCGGTCCCAGTATCCAGGTCACATATCATCTACTTTATCCTGAAAACTGAAGATCCAGGCCACCTCCTCATCGTGGGGCCTGCCCCAAACTCTCTGTACCCGCTACAGCATAGAGACAACAGGATAGTGCAGTTTTCTCCATGTTTCAACATTCGGTGCCTCCAAACTCGGCTGAATTGCAGCAAAAGAATTGCTAAATGTTCATGAGCGTTTCCAAACATGACTTCAATCCTGGCGGGGTGGGAAAAGGCTGAGAACCCACCATGATCGTGAGCTGTGAGGGACTTCATGCTGTCATGTCATGATTTCACACGTGCGTCTAGTGGCTGTTTAACTTTGGCACCACTGAAAGCTTTTTCATTTCTTTGCTCGAGCCCGCACAGGCGCATAGGCCTAACGGTGCCGGCGAGCTGTACAGCACATGCTCTGTCTCATTAAATCTGCCGCGTTTGCTTTCTTTTGCAAAAGTAACATGCATCCTTCATCTGTCACGAGGAGATGGGGAGAGAAATGAGACGGATATTTCAGGGAGGGAGCGTGCCGACAGAGGGAAATAAAGAGGCAACTATCACACTCAGTTGGATTTAAACACACGGTATGTGGGAATGTAGCATTCTCTACAGCGCAGCAGATGGTGGGAGTGAAGTCATCTCACTCTCTGTTTTTCAAGCCTGGTTTAAACCAGTCTTGGTGATTGCTGTGTGTGTATTCTTACACATATGGGTGACAAATTAAAAGAATAACCGACAATAAAGACTCGCTTTAATACCTGTGAATCCCTTTAGCAACATCTCCTGCCCTGTGGATTGCTTTCTTGAAGGTTGAAAATCTGGGATATCTCTGAATTGATTTGCAGTGACCCGTCGTGCTAAGTGGATACAACGGAGCATCACAGAGGCACTGGATCCCTTCATTGTAGGGCTCACAGATTCAGGCTTTTTCTTTGATTTGTCACTCATCACTGTGTATCACACTGATGATCACACCACAGCAGTGTTTGCTTTAAAATAAAAAATGGTTTGGTCAGATTTCCCTCATTAATCAGTTAACTTCCAGGACTTCCACCGCATTCATTCAGTGTAATATCAGCGGTGACAGTTTTCCTTTTTGTCATCCACTGCGCTGATGCTCCCACGCGCTTCATTATTATACTTTTAAGCAAAGATCTTGGAGAGCCGGAGATATGGCACTTGATGAGCAAAGATGGTAGTAGAAGTATCATTTCCAAAGGGGAAAGAGCTCTTTAAAACCATCATTTGGAGCAAAGTCAGAAACTTTATAAGCATTTTTATCAGATTGGATTAGTGACTCTATACATGCAGTTTTTATGTCTTAGTGACCACTGTGATTAAAGCTTATTTAGGCAATGCTTCAAAGTAACTTTCCAAATAACAGCCCATTTCAATGTTGCTTCCAAGTGGCAAAACTTGCTGCTAGAAAGACTATTAGAGTATCCATGTAATCCAACTCACAAAGTTACAACCTCCAGTTACACCTTCCACTGAAATGCCTCTCTTGTTAGCTTTCTCAAGTGCACGGTGTTGTATAGTGTGTGGTGTACACGGCAGCTCTATTACAGATACAGAATGACACACGCTAACGTGAACTGATTAGTCTGTGTGTCCGTGTTAAAAGCATCTCAGTAAACACATATTTCATGTTGCTATGTGTGTGTGTGTGAGTGAATGTCTGAATTCATGTGGAAAAAGGTACTGCCTCTGAAAAGATTGCTTTAACTGACTGATATTGATTTAAATTGAACTGGCCACCTCATATCACGCCTGGACTCCATTTAAAAAGGTTTTCCAACCTTGCAACTGCTTAATAAGCGTCACAGCCAAATGGAGCGCAGCCATTCTTTGTAGTTCATTTAGTCTGGTGACCTCACGTAAATCCTAGGACAGCTCCACCCACCTTCAGCTGAAGAGGAGGTCCAATCAGCATATTACTGGAAATACCTTCAGTGGAGGTTGTTTTTTTTTTTGACATTTTTTAATATGTCACAACCAAAATAACATGGAAGTATAATGATGGCTGAATTTGCTTCAGCTGCTTTGGTTTCTGGGCTCTGATCTTGAACGTGCTGGTTTAATATCACACTCACATGGCTAAGTGGGAGAGATGAACAGAACAGAGGATCTGTTGATGGCGTTGGCTGATATGTCTACTATGAAAGACTCATAATTAAGAGCCCAGATTCATGTTTTCTGTCAGTGTAGCTGGGAAAACACAACTACTTGATCACAAAGATGTTCCAATAGCAGATGTAGATTTTATGAACTGTTTTTCATTGTTATTGGTAAACATAATACATGTTGGAATAAATGAAAGTTATATGAGAAAATAAATACCACTATGGAGGTCACAACAGCTTCCTAAAAGTGAAGCCAAAATATTTCTGTGCTGCTGACATCAACTTCCATTAAATCCTGTGTTAAGTGCACAATGTCCCCAGTTACTACAGCGCAGACACTCACAAGTGCAAGATGGCAGCTCTTATTTCTGAGATAAGTTGGCTTCACTTTTGGACATAAACAAGAAGTGTTGATGCATCATGCACCTTTACAGATTTGCTATGGAGCTGTCATCAAAATCTTTTGAATTTTAGTGTCTAATTGTCATTCTTTAACGAGTTAAATGCTGGAGCCGCTTTAAAGCTGTCAGTGGATACTACTCCACTACCAGAAACTCTGGAAAGTCAGTACAACTAAAGTTATTTTAGTACACCTTTGCCTTTTACACCTTTGTAAGTATTTAAACCAGTTATCTGAATATTTTTAGCACCATAGATGTGGTGCAAAATGCACAAAAAGATAAAACGGTCTTTACTTTTTCTGGAGTTCCTCACGTGTCTATCCTCGGTCCCTGATTGTTCTGTAATAAGAAGCTAGACTTGGGATGTATGACTGTGAGATTCCATTTTTATGTAACTCAACCAAACTGTAAAGCAAAGTGAAAATGTCAGCACAGAAAAATTTCTCACAATGCACAAATCTCCACATAGCATTATTAACGATGTCATGTAACACAACCAAAAATGCAGGCCTGTCATTAAACGTTTTATTGAAGGAATAAAGTTTTATTTAAGAAGAGGGGTTTATTAAGCTGAGATTTCTTTTTCTCTCTTTTGGAGCCTCCATAAATGTCACGTTGCTCTAGATCTGCAGTCATTGTAGAAGAGACATCAACATATTACAGTTGTTTCAGAGCACTGCTCTCAGGCCAATCAATCAAATCTACCATATTACCTAAATCCTCATCTCCATTTAGAGCCTACCTGGAAATTGAACAACTGATGTGGTGTGACTGGTTAACCCCATGACTGCTGCTTGGAAAATCCCTGTTGAGATTGGAACCTTTTAAAGGACAAAGTCAATGCATCTCAGGCTTGCAAAGTTAGGGTTTTCCTATAGATCCACTCTGAACACTCAGCTTTATCTTTAGCACTGCCATACATTTTCCCCAAAGTTTTGTTTTTCATTTCCTCTTGCGCTGTTTACTTGTTTTGGAAAAGTGTTACGCATGTTCATTATTTATTATTAGTCTACACTTATGCTTGGCTGAACTTTCAAACAAGGAAGTTATCTAGCCACGAATGTCATAATCATAATTGTTAATTTGCCACTTTGTCTAGTCGTCCCAATTAAGTTCAACCGAATGGAGGTTTTAATTGGAGGTTGCATCATCTATATTACATATTTAAAATCCCATTAATATTCTGTTTTACTTGCATTGCTATTTTGCTCTTATAGCATCCCCAATGAGATCATTAAAGCTCTAACTTATCACAGACCCTAAACAGAACTTTTCTGGGTGAGCCGTTTATCCAAACACTTGATGTAAACCTAGCCCTATAAGGACACACATCTTCCAATGCAAAAATAAGTAAGTTTAAGTCTAGAACTAGGCTTAATTCTTCTCAGGTAAACTGAGCTTAAATATGTGAACTTTAATCCAAGCGAAGATGTCAGCTGTTCAGTTTGGCTTAATGCTAACACAACATTCGGGCTCAGAGGCCGATGCTGAATAACATACCAGCGTGCAGCAATAGACACAAGTGATTGCACTAATGTATTTAAAAATGACATACCTGCAGGGAGTTTAATGTGAGTCAGCAGTTTGGGAAAGACAACATTAAAGAGTGATTTTATGTTGTCCTATCAAGTAATGAGCTGAATACATCCCGAGCATAGAAATTACACTTAATGACAGTGCCATTACATGAGCATATGACTGCTGTTTCCTGCAAACAAATTAAGTATTATTAGTGAAATAAGGTGTGAGATATGTGGACTGTCCAAAAAAAAGAAGAAAAAGAGGACAGCCGTTTAAATTTAGCTTCAGCTCAGCTGGTTTGTCTGATGTGCCTACGTCTGAATCATCGCAGTTGGAAGGTTTCGCTGTGATTTTTTTTCCAAGAGGTCGCAGTAAACTGAGAAAAAAATCAGCAAGAAGAGCCAAAAGTGGGCCAAGCAATGGGGGTAAGGTCATTTTCCAGAGCTCTACCAACTGCTGCGTTAACCTGGCAAGCACTTAGAGATCCAGATACATTGCGGATAGTTACACGAAAAGATCTTTCTGCGTTTTTGCTAATACCCTGCAATAAAATACACGTTATTTCATTACATATTACATTTTTTCCAGTCTTTCAAGCATTTGTGCCTCAGGATGTTCAACTAAAATGAATAAAAACTTATATGATGTTAAAGTATTGCTGAGCTTGCGTATAAGCAGCAGATAAACAGCAGGCAGCGTCCATCTTACCGTAGTATCGGCTCGCCCTCCAGGCCCTGACGGCACAGTGTAGGACTCCATCCAACCACAGCAGCAACCAGCTGATGCAGAAGCCCAGTAGCAGTCCCAGCATTAAGTCCATCTCCTGCTTGGTCACACTGTCACTCACAAAGTAGTTCTCTGAAGAGTCCACCAAGGAATGGTCCCCATCGTATGGGATTACATAGTGGACATGATGCCTGGGGGCGAGGGCAGACAGGGCAAAGTGATGGAAGAGTTAATTATGCTCTATGTTTGCATCTTATATAACCCTTCTAACTAGGGGGGTGTCTGGAGATTTCTAAATTATGATAAGATTGCACAAATCCGCACTTTGCTGTTAACCCCAGAAGCCTTCTCAGGGAACCCATGGGTATCTCCGGGCTGCACTTTAGGCAGAAAAATTCACGGCGGAGTTGTGATTTTTAAATTTGGAGAAGCAGCTCAAGGACTGAACACAGAAGGGTTTCTGCCTCTCTCAGTGACGATAGTTGAAGTGCCTCTAAGCAAGGCATTTACTCCCATATTCTACCAGCTCAATAAATGCCTTCCTGAGCAAATAGGACATGTATATAATGCAAACTGTACTGGGTGCTCTGGTGTGATCTTGTAAACATCAGTTTGTTTGTTTTTTCACTTTACTTTAGAATTAAAAGTGTAATTTAAAGCCAAACCAGCTCCTGTTAGAAAGTCTCTTTAATTTGCTCCAAATAAGAGAAGCAAGAAAGAAGGCAATTTTATACCTTTACCACAAATTCACAGGGTGCCTGATTGCTACTAAACAGGTGTTCACATCTCACAGGGGAACGCATGGAAATGTTCCACCCATAATGCACAGAGAGGAAGAGGACAGCTTATGCTGCATTACAAGTAAATATATATATAGAGAGAGGTAGATGGAGAAATAGAGAGAGAGATACATAGACAGATACCAGTGCATATGTGTATATATACATGTGTATAGAGAGAGACAGAGAGAGAGTGTACACATATATATATATATATATATATATATATATATATATATATATATATATATATATATACAGATACACACAGTAGGATCTGAATAAAGAATAAAAGAACATCCATAAAGCTCTGTACATCCACTACTGTAGCAAGTAACTAGCTATGGCTATCACATTGCCTCATTGTCCAGAACTGCCCTCCCCGCTACTGTAAAATAGATTCACTTGATGTGAAAGCCTCACTATACAGGTATTGCCTGGCCTCCTGGGAGGGGATGAAGGCGTTTTCAATATAACAACACAGGCAGCTGTCTGACAAACACGGTGAGGGAACGCAGTGGGAGCTGAGAGATTTACCTGTTGGAAGTGAGTCCAGATGCACTCACGCTCTTTGGGACATTACTTTGATAGCAGGATTGGACCGAAGGAGGTTTGTGAAGACCTGCTAGACTAAAGACATGCTGCAGCAATTTAAAATAGCTTCTAACTTCTGTAAATCTGAATGGCTTGCAACTGTTTGATTAGATTTCTCTGTCTCTGACATTACTATAGTTAAGACTGTTAAAAGTGCGTTAAAAGTTAAGGTATGACTCTGTTCTCTGTATCATGAGCAGCTACAGACAAGCACAAATTTGAACTTCATTAATGTAAATTCCACCCACGCTGCGTGACTGACAGATAATCTCTGGACACTGCGCTGCAGGAACTCTACAGCACTTTAAAACACAAATAGATCTTGCAGATGAGCACTTGAAGCATCTTGCTAAAGAAGTATGACCACATGGGGGATCAAAGCAGCCTCTGAAGTCCATTAACAGGGAAACATCTAAAAAAAAAAAAAAAAAAAGCTAAGCAATGTGTAATGATAACCCAAAATGTCTATCCAGATTCATTTATTTCCCCTGAAGAAGGACCTTGCTGAAATACTTATAAGTTTCTTGTAGCACATAAGTTTTCTTGTGCACCTTTTTTCCCTCCCCCAATATAAAAAAAATCAGGTCAAGAATTTTGTGTAACACACGCAGTCCACTCCTGTATCTTCCCCATCACGGATACAGCTGTTCTAAGGCCAGGCTTGAGCCCATCATAGATCCTACAACCACATCCAAAACAGAGCATGAGCACTGCCAAATAAAATGACACTGGCTGTGTCCTCAAGCCTGATAAGGTGAGCACTGTGGGCGTCCCGACACCTCCACGCCTCATGGATGGAAGGGCAGGCAGGCGAAGTCAACGCTCTGCTCTATTCATCCACATATCCCACGTTTCTGCTGTTTGTGTGAAAACAGATGACTGGCTCTCATTCAGGAGTATTTCCAGGTCAGTGAAAGACACTGTGGTTACCTGAGCACTAGCAGGAGGAGCAGAGGTTTTACTGTGCATACTGTTCATTAGCATGGAGGTTTATTTGATCACTTATATGAGAAGGGTTTTTTTAATCATTAGTCTTTTTGCATTACTTACTGAAAGAAATCCCTT
This sequence comes from Aulonocara stuartgranti, assembly GCF_965226115.1. NCBI lineage: Eukaryota > Metazoa > Chordata > Actinopteri > Cichliformes > Cichlidae > Aulonocara > Aulonocara stuartgranti. The sequence goes on along the minus strand of NC_138956.1, from coordinate 12,178,137 downwards.
TGGCCTCTCAGCAGTAGCAAACATGACATGCCTGTCTAAATATTCCAGGAAAAAAAGCCCATCAGTGATGCATCATCTCATCTCAGAGCTGTACCCAAACATGCAATTTATTTTATTTTTTTTTTGGCCTTGAGTAAACTATATCACATCACATGTATTAGACGCCTTTCAAAACTTTGACTTGGACAAGCATAATATAATTGCCTATGATTGATGGTGACCCATTTCTGGATTTAGAGGCTAAGAAAACACACACACACACACTGTGGAACTGCCCTCTTAATGCTGCTAATGAACTGCTAACACATCAGCCCCCTCACTGCAGCATGAACACTATGGGCTGCTGTTTTCTTTGAGTGTGCATCTGTTCAGCTTGCACCAATATGAATAGTGAAAATTCTTCCCTCTAAAGCCTCTGTGTGTTCTTCTAGCTGCTTGTCTGCAGAGCACAGACCAATCAGGATCCAACATGAGGACACTATAGGTGTGCACCCGTTTGTAAAATAGGAGTCTTACTTTAAATCCTGCTCTAATATTGTTGCCATACCCTCAGGCACTGAGGAGAGTTAGGAGGAAGAAGAAAAAAACACAACACAGAGGCCCACTTGTGCCATGGCTCACCCATATATCTAGCCTGTGTCATATTAAGTGCTTAATGATGATGGAAAACACGTAATAATGCTCATTAAATCCAAATTAATACATTAATGAGTGTCATGCTGTTGTTTTTCCACACTTCAATCCCCGCTCTCACCGTGACAGCAAACAGGTAGGCTGGTGAGCAGCCAGCTCCCTCAGCCCTGTAGCACTTCCTAAGCCATAACCACCTCACTTCGGCACTTAGGATCATAATTGGCCCCAGCAGGTTATATTCTTGCCGTGTAGGCCTGCGTGTGAATAGCACGGCGCACTTGATGCTCAGATTGTTTTTGAAACGGCCTCACATCGCTCGTAGTTCATTACCTATTTATGGCTCCGACATACACCTTCGTGTATGGAGCAAAATCAGAAATCCTCACCGCCACCGGTGGTATAAAAAAAAGAAAAAGAAAAAAGCAGCACACGGCGATCAAACGTGAGATCGAGCGAATAATAACGGGTCTGACAGTCGTGTAGCCTGTGAGAGCGCCGACAGGTTTGGCTTCACCGCCGGAAATCTTCGAGGCCTCTTCAGCAATTAAGAATGGACGACTAAAGAAGAGAACACACACGCGTGCACACACACCATGAAGCACACCATGTTTAACCCGAATATCGTGCTGGATGATGGCATTTACCTTCCACAGTTGCAATGACAGACGCGGTCCTCCCCTCGTAGATGCGGTAAGATGTAGTTGTGAAAGCGATCCAGTAGTGCGTTCATGTCCATTAAACAGGCTATCGCCTGCAAAGAACCATTCCAGTCAGCTGGGACATGTCAAGCAATAGGCTAGGCTATTACCACAGACAGCGAATAATTCTTTTCATTAGGTGCTATTAGGATAAATAACAGCAGGCTATAAAGACCACAGAGACATGAGTGAAAATAGTCTTGGCAGATCCTCCCGATTCTAAGAGGGGGGACTCTTGCCTCAAACGGACTTAGATTATTTATTTATGACGGCAGGTAATTATAGGTAGGCTAACCTACTTCCTCGTGTCAGTGATAGGCCTGCTGTAGTTTCTTGAAAATGTGATAGGCCTACATTTTTGAGGCATTTCTGTCAAATCGGGAGGCTCTCAGCCCAGTGAGGAAATAAGATCGTGGCCGAGGGAGGTGAAGGTGTCTTACCATTACAACTGAAGCACCAAGAATCATAAAAATCATGGTGGTTGTGATCATATGCATCAAAACTTCCAAACTGGCCGCCGTCCTGTTGCCCGGGGTTCTACCCGCGGCGGTGGAGACGCTCCGGCTGGGCTCTGGGCGCTCTGTCCCGGCAGGAGCAGCTCATGGAGCCGCCGCCGCCGCTCCTGGCTCCCCGTCCCTTCAAACTGCCCGGTCTCCCTCCGTCCCCTCCTACACACGGCAAGCCGCTAGCCTTCACTGCGCCCTCTCCATCCAAGTATCCTGATCTCCCCCCACCCCCCCACGGTAGGTCGGATGCGGCTGCCGCTCGATCCAAGGAGGCAGTCTTCTCCTAATCACCGAGGCAAAAGTGATCCGTTCCTTCACTCGCGTCTCTAGCTGTATCCCAGTTTAAAGAAACCATAAAGAAAATGAATGAAGGATTCCCCTGATATCCTCTACGGAGTGCCCCGGTATCCTCTCTCCCTCCTTTCCTAAGTTATTCCACACCGGTTCTGCGCTTCAGATTAATGCCGGTGTCCTCCATGGGAGAAGACGGTCGATTTCTTTTGCCTGGACGTTTCAAAGAGCTGCACCAACTCCTCTCACGGCCATCGCCCTCGTCTTTCTCGGAACGCTTGACAACATCGACACGGGGTCCACACAGCTCCAGTCGGGAACTAGACCCACCCTGCGCCCCGAGTCCACTCCGTATCCAGCAACGGCAGCTGCATCAACGCCCGGAGCCAGGATTATCCCATCCTGGCTTCCAGCAGCTACACGAGCATCCACTCCCACCTCTAGTGCATGCGCGCACGCACGCTTTCGCGTTCGCGCTTCTATGCGCGCGAGAGAATCTGTGTATAGTGGGCGGTGTGAGAAGAAAGAACTGCAAGCCCGCTTTAAGGCAAAGGCCTGTAGGCTCGTTATTTACAGGACACCGGCAGAGGCACCGATGGCACTCGTCATCATGATTTAACCTGCTTTATCCCCACAGTAACCCCCCCAACCCTAACACACACACACACACACACACACACACACACACACACGCCTGCCTTGTGTTCTACTTCTCCCCCAGACACTGCTGCTCCTCTGTTTCTGACTCTGCACCATTTCTGCTCACAACATGCCGCTTGTTACATTTCCAAAATGAGCCTAAGGTTAAAACTTGTTTTGGGGTGTCATTTGGATTACTTGTTTAGGCTACAGTGGAAAGTGTGGAAATTCAGAAAACGTCGAAACTTCTGCAAAATAGTGATAATATTCTACTGGTGGAAATAATAAAGGCCAGTGGTTTCAAAGACTAGTTCTGGTGTGGCATGACATCTGTACCATGGCTCATTGAGCTCACTGAGTAAACATCCTGTTTGATGTATTATTTGAAAGCATCTGCTCTTATTGTCTCCATGGTAAAAGTTTCAAGTTGCTATATAGAATACAGAAATGAGAGGTGGACCTTGCAAGTATGCAAACCATCAAATCAAAGGAAATATATAACTGTCATATCCCAGCCTGCAGCTCAAATATGTATATCCAGATTTCCTGTATCCCTCAAGTATAGTCTGTATTGCCAACCTAGGTACCAGAGAAACAACAAACTGACAGGAAAATGTGTCATAAAAACCAAGTAATCACTCCAGGGAAGGGTGGCTGTTTCAGCACCATGGACAGCAATCATCCCAAATAAAGTAGTGAAACAGACTGAACTGTTGTACAGTATTCCAATTTTCTATGCATGCCCAAATAAAATCTAAAATACAAATACTGTAAGAAAATAATCACTAACCACTGTACTCATACCCTTTGTCTCTGGTGGAGCAGATTTTAAAAACATCTGCTGTTGTCACCCACAGGCACACTCCTGCTAGTGTTACTTCATTTCAACCTCGCCCCTCGTGAAGAAACTGCAGCCAAGATGGGCACCAGTGTAGTAGGCTCTAATTAAAATCTACAGGGGGTAGAATGGGGGTAATGTAAACATTTAACTGTTTAAAAAAAAAAAAGGACTTGAAGCCTGAATGGTCATGATTATGAGTGCAGCTTCAAACATGAAGCTGAATGCAAATTTACTAAAACTGAAAAATATTTAAGTGGCCATCCCATCCATTGTCAGACAAGTAAATCAACCTTCAACTGGATTAAAATAAAAGGACACAACTATAATGATAATATAATAAAGCTCCCGATTTTGTACCAGTGGATGCTGTGGTGATCAAGTTTAAATTCAACAAACTACAAAGACAAAGAAGTGGTGGCTTGTGGGTCATAGCCATGGTTTGCAGATGTTATCTATACAAACAACCATGTCATGTCAAAAAAGCCTTTGAGCAAGGCAGTGAAGCTGACAGAGATGGTATGCTCTCTAAAAGACTTCTTCTCTTGGCTCCTGGTGGAGGCGGTCACACTTTCTCCTTCTCCCTCTCCCTTATCTTTCCTGCTTGGCTTCTCATGTCTTTTGTATAGTCTTGCTTATTCTCTAACCCTAAGAGAGTCTCCCAGACTTGTTCTCTAAAAACCTAAAGAAGAATTGTGGATTTGATCAACTGGTCCCTTAACGAAACCGACAACTCCTTGGGAGAGCCTGATTGTCCTGCGGAGACGTTTGCTGCTGGATACTCGATTTTCGGTTGCGTCGTGTGTCTGGCAACACTCTCGATGATTCAATTCAATTCAATTCAATTTTATTTATATAGCGCCAAATCACAACAAAAGTCGCCTCAAGGCGCTTCATAGGTACAGAGAAAAACCCAACAATCATATGACCCCCTATGAGCAAGCACTTTGGCGACAGTGGGAAGGAAAAACTCCCTTTTAACAGGAAGAAACCTCCGGCAGAACCAGGCTCAGGGAGGGGCGGCCATCTGCTGCGACCGGTTGGGGTGAGAGAAGGAAGACAGGATAAAAGACATGCTGTGGAAGAGAGACAGAGGTTAATAACAGATATGATTCAATGCAGAGAGGTCTGTTAATACAATGATGGAGATTGAACGACATCTACCAATTCGGAACCACAATAACAGAGTTCTGGCTGATTGGAGCTGGCTCGGACCTGGCTTTTTATCTGGCTCGGACCTGGCTTTTTATCTGGCTCGGACCTGGCTTTTTATCTGGTAAAAGGAAATTTGAGCACATTACTCCGGTTCTGGCCTCCCTGCACTGGCGCCCAATTGAATTTAGGATTCATTTTAAAGTTCTTTTATTGGTTTTTAAATCTTTAAATGGTCTGGCACCTGCGTATCTGTCTGATTTGCTGAAGCCCTATGTCCCCACTCGTTCGCTCCGGTCAGCTGAGCAGCTGTTGCTCTCAGTCACCAAATCACGGTTGAAACTGAGAGGAGACCGAGCGTTCTCTATCATGGCTCCTAAGCTTTGGAATAATCTTCCTCTTCACATTAGGCAATCGACATCAGTGATGGTTTTTAAATCCGGATTGAAAACGCATTTTTATTCACTGGCTTTTGATTCAGTGGTTGACTGACTTGTATTTTATTGTTTTCGCTATGTTTATTATTTTATCGTATTTATTATTCTTATGGTATCTATTATGTTTCTGTTGGTCAGCACTTTAGTCAGCCTTGTGTGTTTTTAAAGTGCTATATAAATAAACGATGATGATGATGATGGCTTATCGAAGAACAAGAAGCGGCTACAGCTGTTCAAAATCCCACAAGTCTGGCCGACATGATAGATGATGAGCAGGGCTGTGAGTACTCAGACTGTGTTTTTGAACGCAATATGGACAAGATCTTGGAGAAGCTCATGGCTCTGCTATATGGATAAGATCTTGAAGAAGAACAACGGGAATTGAGAGACCTGGTGACCAGTGATGGACATTAGACCAACTGTAAAATTGGATTCAGTTTGTTCGCACCATCCAAAACAGCTACCATCTTCATCTCATGCGGCCCCCCTGGCGCCAGCTGGATGCTCAAGGCAAAAGCTGACGGGAATAACAAATTCTCCCTTAGCTAACAAGACTGTGTTGTGACTCTCTCCCTCCTCATTCAAGGCCACCCGCGTCGACCGAAGACTGTTGACTTTTGCTTAACTGGGTGAAGGGACACTTTCTCTCGGTTGAACACGGAACACACACACGCACACATACGCATGTACACTGACACAGACCTACACTCACCCCCCACCCCCTCCAAACGCCTTCGATGCTTATGTCTTCTATGTTGTGAGATATGCTGATTCATGTCCTATGTGCTGAGGTGTTTTTCTTTCTTTTCTCAAACTGATCTCCCTGTTGGAGCTCAGTCTGGGGGGAGTTATTTTTTCTCCTCGTCTTTCCTCATGTTGTGCATTTTCCATTGTTATACCTCTCTGACCTGACTTCCCCATGTGATGTTGTAATGTATGTATGGTCGAAGGGTAAGATGGCGCTGGCAAAGGTCGGCAGCCTTAACCCAACAAATTAATAAAGATTATCTTATCTTATCTTATCTTAGTCATAAATGTAAAATTGTGAAGTCAGCTAAAAATGGCCTTTTTTTCACATGATGTTCTGATATCAACTCAAAAATAGAAACTCTTATCATAAAACATGATGTGCCTTGCTGACACACACACACACACACACACACACACACACACACACACACACACTGCTCGTGCACATACAGTACAGAGTTGTTGTCCTTTGAGTCAAACGTGGCTGACGGCTCCTATGTTTCACTCAGGTAACGGGCGCTGAGTGCTGCACACGTACAAGCACGCGGATAGCCTGTAGGCCATTACATCTGTTCACACAATGCCAGCACTTACCCATGATAACCCCCACACACACAGAGCCGTATGGCTCCTTTATGTTTTTTCTTGTCTCGTTTTTTGGAAATAAAAAAAGTTTTATGCAGTTTTATCTCTTGAGATTATTTTCTTTATCTGTGTCTGTTTTTGTTGATGTTGTTTTTCTTAACGTTGCAAACATCCTGTTTATTACTTTTCAGCCCACTCCGCCTTATATTCATCAACTGCATGGAGTCATTAAAATGAGTAGGTTGTGAGTAGCCTTAGAAGACATTAAGAAGGCGGAAGGTGGTGAATTTAAAGACCACGAGATAGATAGAAAGAAAGAGAGATATATACTGGAGTCTTGTCATTTTTTTTCCTTGTTGTTTGTTTACTTTGTTTAAATGAAGAAAATTTGCTGCTACTGCAAGCCTTTTTAATCGCATTTACGGTTTGGCCCATTTCTCCTTCCGTACGTTTTGACGTACACGGATATACGTACGCGGAACCTCAGTTGTAAACAAAAACGGACAATCACAACTTTCCTATTCTGAGCTAGAACATAATAAAAACAAAAACTGGTTATCTCGTCAATCAGAGTTTTTTTTAAAGGTAAGTGTCAGCACGTCAACTATGTTAAGTTACTCGGTGTGTCATGATGTAGTGATAAAGACAAGAGGTGATTTGTTATGTAATCTCTCCAGCTGTTGAGTACTCTGCACCTAGCCGCTAATGCTAGCTAACAGCTAAGCTGTTGCCGAAAACGCTTCGTTTGAGCTAAGTAGATAGCGAGTGACTCCGTACCCACTTAAGTTTCTAAGTGTTTATTAGTTAGCTTCCATACTGCTGACTAATTGGCTACATTTAAGAAAGCAAAGTAAAATGATTTAGCTTCAGTACAAACAAAGGAAGTAAAAAAAAACTATTGGACGTTTATATCTAAAACGTACCACGTTTTAGACGTGGTGCGTTTTCTCTAAAGTGTATCACGGCTTATGTTTACAGGCCAAGAAAAATAAACAATTATATAAAATTTAAAAAAAAAATACAAAGCCGGGTTAGGGGATATCCTTCAAAGAAAAATCCAGAAAGTTTCGAAATTGGAATTGTTAATTTTCAAGAAAAAACAAAATATTATTTGGCAGAATTAAAGTCACAAAACGTCATAAATTACCTGAGATAATACTGATATATATATATATATATATATATATATATATATATATATATATATATATATATATATATATATATATTACCTGAGATAATACTGACAGAGATATATATATATATATATATATATATATATATATATATATATTACCTGAGATAATACTGACAGAGATATATATATATATATATATATATATATATATATATATATATATATATATATATATATATATATATATATATATCTATATATATATATATATATATATATATATATATATATATATATATATCTGTCAGTATTATCTCAGGTAATATATATATATATATATATATATATATTAAAGAAATGAAAATAAAAAGTTTATGCTGCCTTTTTGAAGTAAAGGTACACTACTGTGAAAATGTCTTGAGCCACCCCTCATTTCTTTCTATTTTGCTTTCATACAGTCAGACTGTCTGAAAGTTTGTCAGTCACATAACAGAACCGATAGATTTTGGTCCCAAACATATTGCCGCACTGTAAAAGCATACGTCAATAGAAAAACACATAGGGGAACACTATTAATCATGGACTGGCCTCCCCAGAGCCCAGACCTGGACATTATTGAAGCAGTGTGGGATCACAAACCCCAAAGAAGAGCTTTGAATGTCCTTCAAGAAACTATATATATATATATGTATAAAATCTAGAATGATCTAATATGCCGTCTGGTTGAAATATTTAAAAAATCTACTATTTCTCTGTCATTAAAAAAAGAAAGTTACAGACGTGTGGTAGTCTTTCATGAAGCGCCTGCTCGCTGCCACAGGGAGACGCACTGTGGTGTTGTAGGCCTGCAGACACGAGTGCAGTCAACATGTCGAGGAAACAGACGCACAAATCTTTGCGGAGCAATAAAAAGAGTGAATTGGAGCGCAAGAGGGATGAAAGGGCAGTGCGCCGGGCCATCGCAAAAGACCGCAAGAACCGCCCTCAGGATGGCGATGAAGGTGCAGAGTTTGTCAGTTTCTCCAATCAGCTGCAAGCACTGGGGCTCAAGCTGAGAGAAGTCCCTGGAGATGGGTAAGAGCCAGAATATCAGACCTGCTCTCTCTGTGTGGTCCTGCTTAAACTGATTTCTCATTTATTTCAAAGTGATCAAAATATTATGTGAACTTATTATGTGAACATGTGAACACCAGTGTTGAGTCTGTAGGTTGCATTAGCTTATTGCTGTATTAAAAATAGTTTTGACTCAGAGGGAATCGTGTCTAGTTAATGAGGCTTAGTATCACAATGTAGGTAAATAGGAGATTGTTCATATCCTATAACTTGGCCCACCACATCCCATATGGTGATATCTTAAAAAACAGTTCTGGCTTTAGATCGGAGCACCTGGATTTGTTTTTAATTTTTTTGGATGCAGTTTTTAAAAGAGCTTAAATGTATTTAATCTGTTCTAAAAATGCCCTGTCTTTATCCTTTACATAATCAGTTATGAGGGCTCAAAAATGCTTGGAAAAAAATAAGGCTGAGCAGCTCTCTTTGATTTAAAAATTCGAACAACTTTTAACTTCATTTTGGTAAAGATTGTATATTAAACCCTTCAACCACAGGCAGTCATTTGTCATTTCCTTTTGTTCTTTAGGAATTGTCTGTTCAGAGCTCTAGGCGACCAGTTAGAGGGTCACTCCCGGGGCCACCTGCGTCTTCGCCAGGAAACTGTTGATTATATGACATCCCATCGACAAGACTTTGAGCCCTTTGTTGAGGATGACGTTCCCTTTGCACAGCACTGTAAGAAAAAAACAAGCAAGCGGGTAACATTGGCTACATATGCCAAGAAAACAATGTGATTAGCTAGACTTACTCTAACTTGCAATCCACAATCTATAACGGTACCTACGCTATATTGCTAAAAGTATTTGCCTTCACACCTATACAAACTTGACTGACATCCCACTCTTAATCCATAGTGTTTAAAATGGTGTCAGCACATCCTTTACAGCTGTAACAGCTTCAACTCTTCTGGGAAGAGTTTAGAAGTGTTTACGGCAGTTTTTGACCATTCTTCCAGAAGTACATTTGTCAGGTCAGACACTGATGTTGGACGAGAAGGCCTGGCTCACAGTCTCCACTCTAATTCATCCCAGAGGTTTTCTGTTGAGTTGAGATCAGGACTCTGTACAGGCCAGTCAAGTTCTTTCAACCCAAACTTGGAAGAGAAACTTGGAAGAAAGAAAACACATGGCAAGGTCCACGTCTGTGTGCACTTTGCTTTATGCATTGTTATATAGTCACGATGGAACATCCCCAAATTGTTCCCACAAAGTTTGTCCAAAATATCTTGGTATGCTGAATCATTAAGAGTTCCCTTCACTGTAAGTAAAGAGCCAAGCCCAACTTCTGAAAAACAACTCCACACCATAACCCCCCCGCCAACAAACGTTACACTTGTCGTAATGCAGTCAGACAAATACCGTTCTGATGGTAACTGCCAAACCCAGACTCATCCACCAAATTTCCAGATGGAGAAGTGTGATTCGTCACTCCAGAGAACTGTTTCCAATGCTTCACAGTCCAGTGATGGCTCAATTTACACCACTTAATCCAACACTGTGTATTGTGCTTGAATCCAGCTGCTCTGCCATGAAGGCCCATTCCATGAAGCGCTCTACACATGGTTCTTGAGCTAATCTGAAGGCCACATGAAGTTTGGAGGTCTGTAGTGCTTGACTCTGCAGGAAATTGGCAACCTGTGTGCACTATGCACCTCAGCATCCGCCGACTGTGGAATATTTAGTAGCGAGGAAATTTCACGATTGGACTTGTTACACAGGTCCTATCACGGTACCACACTGAAATTTACTGAGTACCTGAGAGCAACCCATTCTTTCACAAATCTTTGTAAAAGCAGTCTGCATGTCTTCATGCTTGAATATTATACCCTGTGGCCATGGAAGTGATTGAAACAACTGAATTCCATGATTTCAGTAGGTGAGGGAATATTTTTGGCAATATAGTTGCACAGACAGACAGCTGAGTTCAGTGGGATGCAGTTTTGACCAGAAACTTTGCAGTGACCTCTGGTGGTTATTGCTTCTGAGTGACAGATGTATGTAAGTGGCCTGTGGGAGGGACGGGGTGTCACAAAATAAATATACGATCTCTTAGTTTACTTTTTTTTTTTAGTGTAAAAATGTGGAAATAGTAATATATACAATAGGACAGCTTTAGTCATTTTAACAGACAGACTTTAAGAGTCATGTGTTGAAAGTTCAAGAGAGCAGTTGTGGCAGTAACAACTCTGTGCTTCTTTTCCTTGCAGTGGCCAATCTTTCTCAGCCTGGTACTTTTGCTGGCAACGATGCCATTGTGGCGTTTGCTCGCAGTCAACAGGTGAAAGTGGTTATCCATCAGCTCAACACTCCACTGTGGGAGGTAGGAGCAGACACTTTCAAATTATGTCTCCTGATCTTGTGCGCTAATATAATTTGTTATATGATGTCTCTGTGGCACACCACGCTGTTTATATGTTGTGTTTTTGTTGCAGATCAACGGTTCAGAGAAGCAGGTGTGCCGAGAGCTGCACATTGCCTACCGCTATGGAGACCATTATGACAGCGTGAGACGGATAGGAGACAACTCTGAGAGTCCTGCTCAGCTCCGCATAGAGGTGTGGTGTCCTACCAGACCAGTACTTAAAGAACAGTTAGCTCTCATCTAGCATGCGTCTTTATATGTCAACACTGCACCCAATGAGCCGTCTTCTACTAGATTTTTTCTGATGTTTTTCTTATCATTGTTGTTCCCAGAATATGCAGAATTCACATGGACAGCAGCGTGAGTTTGGGGACGGTCAGAGAGACAGGCACAAAAAGTCTTCTCCTTCAGCGTCAGAGGAGGACAACGTGATCCTGAGCTCCATCAAGAATCGAGGGATCCAGGGTTAGAAGTTACATTTAAATTATTAGCTGTTGGAACAAGTAGACTTCTGTGAGGGAAAGCAACATAATCATCAGAATCATGAATGCTTTGGATTTTTTTTCACAGCTAGTTGTGTTGATCACATAAACATCCCAGCATTGAACTAAGACTCTTAGTATGACACTAACAGAAACAGATCTGATTGTATTTGCATGTTTATATCTTTTTTGCCTCAGGTGATGAGGAAAACTTACTCCAACTGAGTGCAGCGACAATCAACGCCGAGTGGCTTGTTGGCTCTGCGGTGGGCCAGTCCTGCCAGGGCCAGTGTGCCTCTGGATCCTGTTCAGCCTGCAGAGCTGCAGCCGCTCACTGCAGTGATCCCATCCAGACAGCAGAGGGCAGCAACGTTCAAAAATCCAAGGTTGTGGACACAAATTTCCTGCTAATTATTTGCATTATAAAGGAGCCTGTCTAGCTAAATCAATATTTTATACTTCACATTATACATGAAATTGATTCACATTGGTGTTCCTAACTTGTGAAATATCTTTTTGCAGCATTGGTCATGCTTTAGCAGTTTTAAACTTTACTCAATGAGAATAACTGACTTTTTCTTTTTTTTTCGCTCACCCCTAGGTCTCCAACAAGCAGAGGAAAGATCAGCAGCGGCTCGAGAAAAAGAAGCGTCAGGAGGAGCGGCATCGACAGAAGTTCCTCCAGAGTAAAGGAAGCCAGGACCAGAACCAAAACCTGCCAGACGCTGTTACTTTAGTACCAGCTCTGAACACTCTCAGCATATAGACTGGAGCATGGCCAAAAATACCTTCTGCTACTCTTGCTACCGGTGGCTGTCCACAAAGTTTTGCACATAGTCAAAATTTCAGTCACATTGGATAACTTTTCCTAAGGAGAACCCTCTAGCATCTTTGCAAAGAGTTTAACGGTGCCTGCAAACTGGTGTGTGTGTGTGTGAGAGATGGGCGAATGTTGTAAGAGACAAGCGAAAACGCATGAGTATCAGTATTTCTGTTGGGATTTTTCTTTAGTTCCATCCATTCCAGGTGTTGGTGTATGTAGAAGCTGCTCATATGTGGTTTAAGCACTACATTATCTAGCTCCTTTCTATGCTGGACATCGGGCTTTTCATGACTACAGACAATCTTGCACAGCCAGGCTTTTTGATTTGCCACAGACTTGAATTTATTCTGATGTTCGTTCTGTCTGTGATCGAAGAATAAATTCAGTATTGGGGGGGGGGGTGGGGCAGACGAAAGGATTGTTATACACAGTGTGTGTGTGAGGAACGTGGCAATAAATAATAATAAATCAGATTTACCTTTTTTTTATTCCTGTGTGAACCCAGTAGTACGCTATGTACTATCCAGGGTGACGAGCTGTTTAAATTAAAGGTTTATGAGTCAAAGTAAGTTCCTGACATTTTCATTAAGTAATGTGTTTAAAGGTAGTATTGAATTTCTTTTTTTTTTTTTTAATTAATATGGCATTAAGAGAAATGATTACATCATTTTAACAGACAAAGGAAGGATGCTGACAGCTGCTCCCTTATTCACCACAGCGGGTAGAAAATGTGCTGCACTTATACATCACCTTTCTACTCTGAGCTTTTTACTACAAGCGTAGTTTTTCTCTTTACTTTGTGTAACCCTCACACGGGTGCATCAGAGGACACAGGGGGTCCAATATCTTCCTGAGGGACGCCTCAACATTTGTCTCTCCTCCAAGAAGCATACTGAAGATTGTTTGCTTCTTAACAAAATGTGTAAACCACTACACTGTGAAGCCTTTACGGAAGCTTCTCGATATTATAAAGCAAATGCAGAATTCCTGTATTTAATTTGGTTTCTTGACATTTTCCCACCCCGTGTCACTGTCAAGGATCCCACTAATTTGTGCATAGTGCTGTAATTTAGTTAGCCAACAACAGTCTGTCACCGGATATTTGTGCACTTAGGTGTAATAAATGATCTTGCACTCAGTAAAGCTGCTGCCAATAAACGAGTCTAGTATACAGGGACATGCACGTGTTGATATGTTATTATGGATACTAACTAGCCTAATCTCATGTTTAATATTCCTTCAACCTTGTGTACACTGACTGTTTAAAAAGGGAAGCTATTAAATTACTTCCTGTCATGAACTCAAGTATTCCCTGAGAGCCTAAAGGTCAGATTTAGACTGCATTTGTTTCTGTTTCAGCTTTTTTCTATTACCTGTGTGATATTGGTGAGTGGAGATCCCCTTAAAATTGTCATCTGAGGCAGACAGCTCAACTCACCTGATGTTCTTCTGTTTGTGAGCGGCAGCCAATCAGATGGAAGCTGGTTTAACAGGAGAAGTGCTAAAGCTACTAGCTTCAGCTGAACAGTACATGAACTGAAAGACTGAACTGTAAGAGTATTGTGTAAAAGAGCACACCAAGGCCCCCTTGTAGGAGGATATAGCTAACCAAGGCTGCTGTGCCTCACAGGAAAGAAGAAACTGGTGTGTTTTATGATTTTAAATTAGAATAAAATATAATGGATATCAGACCAAGTTTAAAAAAGAAAGGGAAATATTAAGAGTTCAATCAAATTCACACTACAATATAAGAAAAGTTCAATTTATTAAAACCGCTTTAAAAAATTACATTAATTGAAGTCATGCTGGAGCTCATAAAGATGAGTCTGGCTTCAAACAACAAACTATGTACATTTTTCCAAACACACTGTTGAGCTGGAAGAGAGCTTGAAGAATCAGGTCGATGTAAACTTCCGAAATGAGCTCATGTGACAAAACACTAATGCTATAATATCATTAGCATTTACAGCCAACAGACTAAATAATGTCACATGTGATATTTCATCTGCCTGTCCTACCAAACCACGTGAGGCAACAAAAGCCGTTTTATTGTGTTCGACTTTCCGTTTGTGAAAAGATGATGTATTGTGTCGTGTTTTTACACTGGAATAAGGTGTACAGTGGTAAACTGTGTGCTGCAAATTGAGATTCATGGGCGCATTTGGAACGCGGCAAAAAAACTTCAGTCCTAAGGTTGCTTCTTAGTCCTGTTAGCCTCACAAGCCAAGATGGAATCCGACCGCGGGATCAGTAGCTCCTAAAAGTCCTGTCGGATGTTCTCCTTGTTTTCGTCTCCCTGCTGTTGCCGGAGTTGAGCGACTTCGTTTTCCAGCTGAACGATTGCCCGCTCGATCTCATAGTTCTTACTGACGAGTGACACCCAGCTGTTGAGGGCACAAATACAGATGTTAAAACAGACGGAAAACTTCTGTGCGTCAATGATACAAACGTAAACTCTTCCAACAACATACTTAGACTCCAGCTCTCTGAGTTTGGCTCCTGCTGCCAACTGATCATTCTTACGCTGCCAGTTCAAATCCTGAATTTGCTTCCTGTGTGGCAGAACAAACACACCAACAGATAAATATTAAAACACATTAAACACCGTGTTTTGGAGCAAAAGGTTTGAGGCAATGAACTCACCTGAATTTGTGAAGTTCCTTTTGTGCCATCTCGATCATGAAGGCCAAGTTGCTGAAGAAAAAAAAAAAATCAAACACGACACGTGTTAGCAGTATTTCCCCACAGACATCAACACTGTGCAGACTGGATCTGGAGACTGTACGCACTCGTTGTAGGCCTTCCATGCGTTGGTTCCATAATGCGACATGAGCTCCAGGTTCTCGATACGGACCGCCTGGTGCTCCAGCTGGGCCATCGAGTTGTTCACGCACTCCTGCCACGCTGTAATGTCATTCTTCTGTCCTGATGAGGGCGCCGGCAACTCATACCTCAATGAGGAAAACATTTATTAAAATACTGGTGATCACCAGTGCTACTCCTCTGCCTAGTAGACACGCCGATGGCATCAACTTGAAAATCCTACATCGCTGGGTTCTTCAATTATCGCTCTCACAAGGTTTTCAGAAAACTTGACCTCTGAACTTGAGGTTGCGGTCACCGAGAACTCATGAGATTTTTAGTAGATGCACCTATGATAGCGTCTGTAGCTGCTATGTTGCTTTCTTTCTTTAGTTATTGCATTAACAAACTTAGTGATGATAATACCCCAACAGCCTTTTACAGCAGAGGGTTAAACTTTAACGTGTGAAACAAACAGAAATGAAGGCAAAAAATAAAAAAAATAGCAGAAAAATACTAAGTTACATGTGAGTGAAGTTGCCCCCCCCACCTTCTTCAAAACCAACAAAAGTGGTATCAAACGTTTGTGCTGCTAAAATTTTTGTTTGTGCCGCTATCATTTTAAAGATATTAAAGAAAATTTAAAGGCCAGAAGGTCAACCAGCCCCCCCACATTACCCAAATCAGACAAAATTGATGGCACTGCAAGACTGCTTTTCCACCAGAGACTGGGAGATCTTTAAAAAGGCTGCCACACACGACAACACCACAGACTTTCAGGAATATACTGAAACTGTCATTGCCTACATCCCAAAATGCATCGATGATGTCACAGAGACCAGAGCTATCACTGTCCGGGCCAATCAGAAACCATGGCTCACAGGTGAGGTCCAAGGCTCCTAAGGTTGAGAAATGCAGCCTTCAGAGCCGAGGATTAGGTGAGCCTAAGAACAGCAAGGGCAAACCTGTCACGTGGCATCAGAGATGAAAAGGCAGTAATCCAGGAGGATTTTGCAAAGCTTCAGCGATAGCAGAGATACTCAGAGGCAGTGACAAGGAATACAAACCATCACAGACTACAAGCCCACTCTGCAGACCGTGGTGATACAATCCCCAGACAGTGTGTGGAGATCTCTTGCCAAAATCAATACAAGCAAAGCTCCAGGTCCTGATAACATCCTTGGACGAGCACTGACAGACTATGCTGTGGAACTCACAAAGGTCTTCACAGACATCTTGAACACATCATTAGGGTCAGGCTGTCGTTCCCACATGTATTGAAGCCTCCACCATCATTACTGTACCAAAGAAGTCATCTACCTCCTGACCTTAGATGACCTCTAGAAACTTTTATTAATATCTTTGAAATGATAGTGGTACAAACAAACATTTTTGCAACACAAACCAGCACAAACATGTGACACCACTTTTGCTGGATTTGAAGAAGGTGGGGGGCCAACTTCACTCACATCTGTTACTACCCCGTTTTCCAAAGATTTTGGAATACTATCAACAACGTACATTAAAAAAAAACAACAACAACAACAAAAGCTGAGTTAACCGACCTGTCTGAAAATGTGGAAATCATTTAAGTGCTACATAAAATGTTGAATTTCTTTTTCTTTTAATGTGGTGCCAGAATCATGTATGATACGGCATGTGACTTGAACAGTTGTGTAATTAAAGAAGGGGAGGGATACAGCTACTACTGGAAAAGCAAGTCAAGTTGTATAAAAACAGTTTTTTCACAAGAATCTATGAAATCCTGTGAAAAACTAAGTACATCCATCATGCTTGCATATGAATTATGACTGTATCATGCCACTCAAATGTAATTTAGTAACTACTCATCAGCACCTGTGAGCACCTCTATAAGAGCTGAAGTTTTGACCGTTTGTTAAAACGATGCTACAATCCTAGATTAGCATGTTAAATGTTAAAGTTTATGACAGTAAAATTAGAAAAAGTTGCATTTGAACAAACCAAAACACTTCTGTAACAAAGGAAAAACCAAACACAGCACATCAGCACAAGTGCCTCACATCAACTATCAAGCACGGTGGATTTGTGCTTGTTTTGCAGCCACAGGGCCTGGGCAGCTTGCAGTCACTGAGTTGACCATGAACCCTCTGTATACGAAAATATTCTTAAGTCAAATGTGACCAACAGCTGAAGCTTTGGACAAAAACTCACAGGACTGCACAACAGCAGATCAACAATTTAAGGACCATATTTTGCATCATCCTTGACAAACTTTAAATGAATGGTTGTGATCTTTGGGCCCCGAGACTACACTGCATTAAAAACACAACTTTACAGTGTAAATCAGTGAATGGGTGAACAGCCTAGAAAGAACTTAGAAGCAGTGTAGTAGGTTGACTATATGAATGCATCTCTCTTCCTCTGTGGCAAATAAGCAAAAAGCTCAACTTGCAGCTAAGCTACCATCAGGCTCTTACAGCTGGCAGGATTTACCTCTTCATACTCAGGAGTTCCATCGGCTGCCGAGCTGCCAACCGCTCAAATTCATTCCTCATTATTTCTGTCTGAAGGGGGTGAGAACAAAGAAGAAGCACCATTATTTCCTTGTCAGCAGCTGAAACCACTAAGAAGGTTTTAAACTTCTGATGAGTTCATCACCTCAAAAGCAGAGAAATCAGGAGTAGGCAGGTAACTCAGGTAGTTTTTTGTAGGTCGGTATCTTCTGGTCTCTTCTTCGACCAACGCTGCTGCCTGAAGGAAGAAACACGATTCGTGTTTGGCACGGGGAATATTTTGCAGCCACTGGGAAATTCACTTGAAATGAATTGCATTAGAGTTGCACAATTCACTTCTTGTTATTCGACAACTGAAACTCTTTGAGGTGTAGCCTTTTAATTAGGAATTCATCAGTTTTGAAACTGTGGGGTAATACTTATTGGTTAAAAGGTACACTTCTCTTTTTTTCATACACATGGAAAAATGAATCAGACCCTTAGAGAACATAACTTCTGATAACAGACTAGTGGAAAATCAAACATTCCCATTGCTGCCATATTCAAATATTCTACTGCAACAATATGTACAGGATTTGATGTCCCTTTTGAGTGTTATCCAAATGTTTGTCTTGTTGATCTAAAGACAGATGCAATCTTATTCTTGAGCATGAAGGAGATCAATGACTGGACAAGTACAGTCATTGAGTCATTGAGCTGCAAGTTGAGAAAAATATGAGAAGAAAGATAAATGTTGCTGTAAAACTGTACTAGTCTAATGGACTCCGACTTACAGCAAATCAAGAAAACATTAAATACTGCTCACATACTAAGAGAATCAAATCCAAACATATGCAATAGATAGATACCTTCATATTTTTGTAAGATTTAAGAAAAATCTTTAAGTGCTGAATGAGTAACTGTTTTTTGCCAAATGGTGTTGCACACAATGCCGTGGGAGTGTCAGAGTGCTTTTCTGTTGTCAGCTCTCCTGTTATGGCACTGCTCTTACTACAGACTGTACAGGGAGTGCAGAATTATTAGGCAAATTAGTATTTTGTCCACATCATCCTCTTCATGCATGTTGTCTTACTCCAAGCTGTATAGGCTCGAAAGCCTACTACCAATTAAGCATATTAGGTGATGTGCATGTCTGTAATGAGAAGGGGTGTGGTCTAATGACATCAACACCCTATATCAGGTGTGCATAATTATTAGGCAACGTCCTTTCCTTTGGCAAAATGGGTCAAAAGAAGGACTTGACAGGCTCAGAAAAGTCAAAAATAGTGAGATATCTTGCAGAGGGATGCAGCAGTCTCAAAATTGAACAATCAAGCGTTTCATTCAAAATAGTCAAGAAGCGTGTGGAAAAACCAAGGCGCAAAATAACTGCCCATGAACTGAGAAAAGTCAAGCGTGCAGCTGCCAAGATGCCACTTGCCACCAGTTTGGCCATATTTCAGAGCTGCAACATCACTGGAGTGCCCAAAAGCACAAGGTGTGCAATACTCAGAGACATGGCCAAGGTAAGAAAGGCTGAAAGACGACCACCACTGAACAAGACACAAGCTGAAACGTCAAGACTGGGCCAAGAAATATCTCAAGACTGATTTTTCTAAGGTTTTATGGACTGATGAAATGAGAGTGAGTCTTGATGGGCCAGATGGATGGGCCCGTGGCTGGATTGGTAAAGGGCAGAGAGCTCCAGTCCGACTCAGACGCCAGCAAGGTGGAGGTGGAGTACTGGTTTGGGCTGGTATCATCAAAGATGAGCTTGTGGGGCCTTTTCGGGTTGAGGATGGAGTCAAGCTCAACTCCCAGTCCTACTGCCAGTTTCTGGAAGACACCTTCTTCAAGCAGTGGTACAGGAAGAAGTCTGCATCCTTCAAGAAAAACATGATTTTCATGCAGGACAATGCTCCATTACACGCGTCCAAGTACTCCACAGCGTGGCTGGCAAGAAAGGGTATAAAAGAAGAAAAACTAATGACATGGCCTCCTTGTTCACCTGATCTGAACCCCATTGAGAACCTGTGGTCCATCGTCAAATGGGAGATTTACAAGGAGGGAAAACAGTACACCTCTCTGAACAGTGTCTGGGAGGCTGTGGTTGCTGCTGCACGCAATGTTGATGGTGAACAGATCAAAACACTGACAGAATCCATGGATGGCAGGCTTTTGAGTGTCCTTGCAAAGAAAGGTGGCTATATTGGTTGCTGATTTGTTTTTGTTTTGTTTTTGAATGTCAGAAATGTATATTTGTGAATGTGGAGATGTTATATTGGTTTCACTGGTAAAAATAAATAATTGAAATGGGTATATATTTGTTTTTTGTTAAGTTGCCTAATAATTATGCACAGTAATAGTCACCTGCACACACAGATATCCCCCTAAAATAGCTAAAACTAAAAACAAACTAAAAACTACTTCCAAAAACATTCAGCTTTGATATTAATGAGTTTTTTGGGTTCATTGAGAACATGGTTGTTGTTCAATAATAAAATTATTCCTCAAAAATACAACTTGCCTAATAATTCTGCACTCCCTGTAGAGCTGCATGACACAAACAGCAGTAATCTGTGTACCTTAGATGTGATGAGAGCCAATGGAGGATCCAGGGGAAATGTCTTGATCAGGGAAGTGTTTAGTAGTGACCACGAAGAAATTATTGAAAACACTGACACCAATATATATTAGGCTTTGTGAAGATCCTTCAAAAGTTTTCTTTGGACACGGGCTGCTTTCTCACTTGTTTTCAGTGAGAAAACCCAACTTAAATTGTATGTTTAAATACTTTGTCACCAGCAGCCTCTTACGATAACATCTAATTTTTTCCCCCATTTCTTTTGTTAAATCTACAAAATAAAAAGAAATTAAAAGAAAAACCCCGAAGGAATTCATAAAATATTGTTTTGGGTCAACAAGTTGATTGCCAAAGAGCTGTTAAATGGAGATTTGGTATTTCTCTGCCTGTTCTGAAATTTGAAGAAATTGAACAAAACAAGAAGTGGCAGACCTAAGAACTATCTAGTGAGTCTGAAAGTCATGTCTTTAAGAAATTAGAAAAATATAGCAAAGACCTGACACCGGACCTGAGAGATACATCTGGGCCATCACTTGACCAATCTACTGTTCACTTCATGAGAAATTATCTCAGTCGAAGGGTGGCTGTCAAGAACCGATTCTTAAAAATGGGAAAAGGGAAAAACTATTCAATTAATCGACACATCTATTTCGCTTTTTTATAACATAAAATATATAAAAAATGGGTTTTTCAAGACTTCATTTAATCTATATAATAAAGACACTGTCCTGACACGAGTCTGGTTAACAGAGCAAATGAACCAGCTTCAGATATCAAACTTACAGTGTCCGCTGAAACATTGCAGTGTGCCATGTAGCATGGTTAGCTAACACGCTGTGTTCGAACTGCCCGCTTACTCACCGCTTCTCTCACACCTGCCGCATCGTAACCTTGGTCGAAATACGGCAGAGCATCTACAAACACTTCTCCAGCTACTGAAGCCGTCCCGGCCATTTTTAATCAGTCTATATATCGTTCAGTTGTTGAACTGTCTCGCTTTCTGCTAAATAAACTCAAAATCCAAGTGTCCCCTTTCTTCTTCTTTAATTTCGCGTCTTCTTCGAATTGGCACTTTAGCGCCACCGCATGGTATGGAGTGTTTATCTTGATGTTTCTTCTTTGAAGCGTGCCATGAATTCATAGTTAAATGTGCAATAAAACATTAATTAGTAAATCACGTTTTCAATGTCCTCTTTTTATTTTGTCATTAACAAAGTAATTCATTATTTGATCAATCGATAGGGATTAAAAATACATATTTCTACAAACTATTAATCCATTATGAAATATCTCAACCTGAAAAGGGGTTTAAAGAAAAATATATGAAATGCTTGTTAAAACATAATTTAAAAAGTAGCCTGAAATTAAAAATTTAAAAACAGATTTTCATAGTTGAAAAAAAATACGATTTAATAAGAGAAATGGGTAAATGGAGTTAAAAACTTTTCTGACATTTAAAATGATGATACCATCCCTCCTTTTTAATTCAATTTCCTTTCCATAGCTATTGGATTCTCCATTTTGGAAACCCTGACCTCCTCAGCAGTATGTTGAGTCTAAACAATAAATCAATGATCTTATTATTACAGGATTATCTATTTGATTACCTTCTCCGTGTGACCTTTCCATGACTCTTTTGGTCTTTGTGAATAAAACAAAGCAAATTAGTCATGGTACAATGTCACATCCCAGTTGTGCAATCTTAACATGACCCTACACAACTTGTTAGTGCTCATATTATTTTACCAAACCTTTGACGCCTCATCGGAGAGGGTAGTCCAATAGCTAATGGGAAACGAGAATGAATCGAAAAGGGAAACAAGCATTATTTTAGATTTCAGAAAAGTTTGGATTCCTAATTTAATTTAGGAATCCATTTATTTATTTCTATCTTTAAATTTTATTTCATAAGACATTTTGAAAATCTGTTTTTAACATTTTAAAGAGTGATTTAACTCCTCTTTTTATTGAGCATTGAATTATCAAATAATTAATTGTTTTATTGATGTCTTAATAAATAGAATACATTAAAAATTCATTTGAAAATTCATTTACTGATGAATATTTTATTGGGCAGTTAATTATTAATTCATGAAATGCTATAATTCTGTGTGTGTGACCCTCCTGGTGCTCTATGAAATAGTCCCAATGTTCTATTAGCCGAATTAGCTTGTCTAAGATTCTGACTTACTATTACTCATTTCTTGAGTACTTGAGTGTAAAATATCTATCAGATGCCTCATATTTCTGACAGTGAGGCAACATTCTCTACCGTTTCTTGTCCATGTGGGTCACATCTATTTGTAAAGTTTAACACATTTTGAATATTATACTATTTAGTTCAGTATGTCCAAATCTGTAAATTAGTCTATTATTTCTCCTGTATTTTTAATCATAGCTTTCCTTTTATCACTCATGTTCCCTTAAATTTGGTAAACTTAAAGACATCATTCTGACTGTTCTTCTACCCCAGTGCAGTTTCTTAACACTGAATTTAAAATGTATTTGTTTGATCCAAAGGGCCCTATCATCCACCAAAGCAGAAACTGCATCCCATTCCCTTTTAAATTATTGAGACAAGTAATAGAGATTCCTTGCAATGTTTAATTTTCAAAAAACAATTTCTTCCATACTTTTTGCTTATTCAGACTTGCTTAAGTCGTCTGCTTAAAGAAATGCCTTCCATCCAGTCTTTGATACCTAACATGGCTTAATCATTAATGTTTGGTTATCATTCTTTCTGTATCACACTATTGGCCAGAATTTAACTATAAATGTTTCTATTATAATAAACAAATGACACATTTATTGCCCCTAAGCCCTTTAAAACCCTTCATAAAACCATACTTTCTTAAAACGCCTGTTTCCTCATTCTCCTTCTCACATGAGCAGACCCCACCTTGTTATTGGTAATATAAAGACTTTGAAGTAAATAATTTACTTTGAAGCTTAGGTGACAAAAGTAAGGAGCTAAATAACTCTGTTCTTTTAGGCAATTTCATCTGACTGAGGATTTATGAAATCATGATTTTTTTTTATTAAATCTCGAGATGGAATCTAAGCGACCCATTAGTCCTCCAGTGCGAATGGTGTTTTCATTTGGGATTCACATCATAAATAATAGTACTGCAGAATTTCTCAGTGGCACACGTGGATTGTTTAAATGTGTATTGTTCTTTAAGCCATAATAGTCTTACAGACTCATAAACTGGACACAGTGAGGAAACTGGATGAGTGGTGGAGAAGATGGTGGAGACAGAATGTCATTTAATGAAGATAGGTGTAAATTTGTGGTGTGCTATTAGCCTGCTAATGCAGATACTCCAGCTCCACGTCAAACGTGTTTTTACTGACATTAATGACTCTGCAAGATAAAGGCAGATTATTTATGATTTTGGAGATTGTCAGAACTTTGTGGTCAATATTAAAGTCAGGTCACAGAAAGATAAGACAATAAGACAACAAATGAACCAAGTTACTTGGTTTTCAAAACAAAGCTATGTTAATCAATTTTTAAAAAGAAGAATATTACAACACACTGCTAAGTTAAATGTTACGTCATGGTGTCAAGTGTTAAGAGGAAGTTCAAAACTAACAACAAATAAAACAAATTTAAAAAAGACAGAAAAACACACAGACATGCAAGGAAGATAACAAGGAATAGGTAGACACAATTAGGCCCTGACAAATAATAACAAAGGTGGGTTAAGAACAAAGACAGGAAGAGAAACACAAGATGAGATACAAAGGCAATGACTTCCACAATAAGACAGGATATAACTGAAAAGAGAGACAGAACTCACTCACACTGACAAACAGGAAGGCACAGGCAGGGAAGCACATGGAAAAGGCAAACATCCAGAAACACAGAAACACAGAACATGGCAGGATGTCATGTTCCTGTCTTGTTTGCAGATATTCATCTAGTTGATGCAGAAGCTGATCAGTAAGATCCTCCAGTCAGGATATTGTCCTAACATCTGGTGTAAAGGTCTCATTTCACACATTCATAGGAGAGGAGACAAATCAGACCCCTACAGCCTTAGCATCAGTGTCAGTGATTGCTGAATCATTCAGCTGTATTCCAACAGTCAAATAAGATGTATACATATTATATACACACACACACACACACACACACACACACACACACACACACACATATATATATATATATATATACATATATATATATATATATATGTATGTATGTATATATATGTATGTATATATATATATATATATATATATATATATATATATATACATACATATATATATATATATATATATATATATATATATGTATATATATATATATATATATGTATATATATATGTATGTATATATATATGTATGTATATATATATATATATATATATATACATACATACATATATATATATATATATATATATATATATATATATATACATACATATATATATATATATATGTATATATATATATATATATATATATATATATATACATACATATATATATATATATATATGTATGTATATATATATATATATATATATATATATATATATATATATATATATATATATATATATATATATATATATATATATCGGCTGTCAACAAACTTACATTTGTTTGTTAATTTACTTTATAGTATTTCTCTACTAACGCCTTTTTAGTTCTTTCCGAAAGGGACGATCTGATTTCCTCGTGTCAGCATTGTTCCCACATCATCATAATTAATGTTGTTCCAGGTTCAACATTGCAAATGACCAATCACCTTCTTGTGACGTCATTCCTTTGCGACTTCGAAATACCCGCCTTCGATTATTTCGAAATACAAGTGAAGAAGTGTGTGCTGAATCTATGAATCAAACTATCACCTGGAAACATAATTAACTGGTCCATAGCTGTGAAACTGGACATGAGTTCTTGATTCTATGGAGATTAACAGTAATCCAGAAATTTACAAATTTGTCCTGGTACATCGCGTAAATGTTGTCCCTGGGACATTGTGTAAATGTTGTCCCTGGGACATCGTGTAATTGTTGTCCCTGGGACATCGTGTAAATGTTGTCCCTGGGACATCGTGTAGATGTTGTCCCTGGGACATCGTGTAAATGTTGTCCCTGGGACATCGTGTAAATGTTGTCCCAGGGACATCGTGTGATAGCTTGTAAATAATGGAATGAAAATTATTGATTGTTATTAACTTGTGAAAAAGAAGTGTAACAAATCCACATGTTATGTTCTTACACCCTTACAGAAACTGTGACTCCTTCACAATGTCAGGTAAATGTCAACTGATGTTGAATAATCAACCAATCAAGCCTTTTATTATCACATGCAATGTTACACGTACAACTGCAATGAAAATTTCACCCCCTTCTGACCATACATATATTGCTTAAACATCACATTGGGAAGACAGGTCGGAAACAGTTAGGAAGGTCAGAAAACAATTTAATTAATAGATGAGGGGAGAGGAGGAGAAAAAAGAACTACAACCAGACAAAGCTCCTAGAAGACTGAAATGGATGATGGTTGCAGCATGCAAAAAGAAAACGATATCTGTTAACTACAGCATATGCTTTCTCACAGATTACCTTGTGGGAGTAGCTGGACCAAACTCTATTGGTATTTCAAGTTTGAAATCCCTGTTTGACCAGACTAACATTTCAGATGAGGTACCTCTTGACATAAAAATCCTTTTATGTTGTCATACAACTAATGTTAAATTCTGCTTTAAATACACTTTATTGTACAATTTACTTAATGAATCGTGTTCCTTAGTTCTGTTTTTATTTATATGTATTTATTTATTTGTTTTATAAGGTAATAGATGGCCTAATCTATTTGCAGTGTGAGGTATGTTGAAAAGCTTGTTTGATCATAATGACATAGCATGTTTACGTTTTTTGTAATGTATTTGAAAACATAGGTGTATTTATGTTATTTTTATAGAATTTCCCTCACATTTATCCAATACCAAGCCAAATCACTGGAAAAATTTTGGATGGGTCCACAAGAGCACAAAGTGCATACTTTTTGAAGGTATGACTTGGACTGTGGTAACTATGTTCTTATCACAAAGGGTTTATAAGTTGCCACTATAAACAAACAGCATTTTCCAAAATTGAAGCCTTGTCAGAAGAACCTGAAAAATACCTTTCTGAAACCTTTTCTGTGTAAAGACTTGTTCAAAAGCAATGCACACAGATTAAAACATTTCTGTCTTGGCCAACTGATAAAGAACACCAAAAATTGAGTGGTGCGTGTTGAGTCTGTGGTCTTGATTTGTTTTGTACACACTATAGAAATTAATTAATGTAAACCAAAAATGACACTTTCTATATGTTTGTGTATCTGCAGAATTAATTACAAGTCTCACCTGAAAAGCTTTTGCAGTTTTGCAGTGTCATTCTTGACAGAAAAACATACTTGTCACATTATTTTTATTTCCAGAAAAACATCTTTCAGATGTATGAGAAATTGATTGGAGCCTGTCTGGAAAACGGCAGCCACTGGACCTTGTTTGTAAGTTGCACAGATTTTGCACTCTCTCTAGTGCATGATACTTTTCAGTGTCCCTCATTAGGAATTCTCAAGGCCCAAGCCTACCATATCCATCTTTTTACAAAACAGTTTTGTGACATACCCAAGAGGACCATAGTCTATATGAATTCATTTGGCGAGTCGGAGGTCAGAAAAAGTGCGGTGTTGAAAAACTGGAGGTAATTAATTAACATATTTAACATAACATATTTAATTTAATTGAAATCATTACCGAACGTGGTTATTGATTTCTCTATATGCTTTTTATTTGTAATAACTGCGATCTCTCAGCTCATTTGCTTCAGCAAGAGGCTGCGCTGGGGAGTGGACCTTGTCACATGTGAGCCACCCACATCAACAGGATGGGAACTCATGTGGAGTGCATGTCATAATGGTACTGAAAACTATAGCTTTAACCTATATAAGTAATGTTTACATTTTTGCCTATTCAGTTTTTAAAGCCTTAGAGGCAGGATGGTAAAATCTCAATTTTTTTTGTAGATTGAACCATTTCAGCAGTAATGCTTTGCTTTGGTTGCTCTGTTGTTGTTTTTTTCTCGGGGGGGTTAAAAACAAACAAACATTTCTTTGTTAATCTAATTCTTTTTGTTCTTTTTTTTTTTTTTTCTTCGTCAATTATTAGTTTGCCCAATCTCTCATTGACGGTAAAACACAAGTGGAGGAGTACAACACTGAAATCACAAAGCTCAGGTCCCGACTTTGCCACTACTTATTTTCCTCAATAGGTAAAGATAAAATTAGCTGCCTTCTTTTTCTCTAACATTGGAAAATGTAACTTGTACTTAAACAAATTATATTTTGCAGATCGAACTAGGAAGTGCAGTCAGTGCTGGTGTGTGATTGCAGCCAAAGACCGGGTACACTATGACATGTCCTTAGCCATATAGATTGTTTATATAATGGACTTTGTTCATTTGTTTTTTGTTTGTTTATTTCTTCTTCTTTTTTTTTTTTAATTCACAGGTGCAGTGCCAGAAATGTGGTGCATACAAGCACATGCGTTGTTCAAAGTCTGTTTGTGGCATCTGTATCTTCTGTGAGAGTAAGTCACAATATAACTAAACAACGTCCAAAAATGTTTAAAGTGAATTTTTTTTTCGTAATTTTGCCTTTGCACACCAGGACTGTGTAATTAAAGTGGACGTTTCAAGATCCAGTTTTTACACAAAACTATTTTAGACATAACTGTGTCGTATTGTGGGGATTTCTCTTCACAATTAAATTGATATAGTGCTGTTTATATCATTCTTCTTTATGTAACAGCACAGTGCAGCACAGCAGAGGGAAAGGAGTTGTGCAGCATAGTGGGTGGCTATACAGGAGGAGCAATAGAAGTAGCCAGTGAAGAATGTCATCAGGGAAAGCATCAGGCAGCGAATGACAAAGGAAAAGTTCCTAAGGGAGAGAACATCTGCAGCAAATCGACAAGTAACAGTGAGATAGGAAGACTGACAGTCAGAGATGAAGGTACACAGACTGAAGACAAAGAAAAAGAAACAGAAGTATACGGCACAAGTCTGAGTACAGATAATGCTGCTGCTGATGATGTTGACAGGATCGATGCAGATACAGAATTCCAAACTGATTCAGAAGGAACTAGTACAGTTTACAGAGTGCATGGTCGCTTATCTGTACCAAGCTCAAAAAAGAAAACCTACACAATAACAGAAGACGAGATCAAGCGCAGAATCAATGCAGAGAACATGTCAGTTCATGTTTTCAGAGGTTTGATTGGGGTAGGTATACATTTCGTGATTTTGATGTCACCTGAAATAAATCCGGGTTACTCGTATCAATGAAGTGACAATGTGGCTGGAAATTGTGCATTTGCTGCAACATATACACAATTACACCATGTAAACAAAAGCATTTAACTTTGTGCGCGTGTGTGTGTCTCTCTCTGCTCTTTTGGTGTTTGCACTTTTTCTTTTTTAGGGCCGTAAAGCCAAACTGCCCGCAATGATTCTTGACAGGCCTAAGAAGGCCAAAACTAAAGTAACAGTGTTTAGTGTTCTGAGTGAAGAGGAGGCTGGGGAGCTAGCCCTCGGGTTTGCCGGAAGATTGGCCTGCGATGTCACAACAGACATGGTCTGTAAAGGCATCGACCATTCAAGTGCTGATATGACAAAGTAAGTTAGTAAAACAATATGAAAGTTGTATCTTTTTTGGTATTATTTGTCATTTCCCCGTATTTGGGTTATTGGTGTAACATTGTTAATCTTACTTTCTAATAACAGACAGACTCTTCTCAAAATCCAACACAATCTTAAACATGAGCTGACTGATTCCTCAACCTTCAGTTTGCTGACACACACCTTTGGCCCCGCTGCACTGGATTCTGTCATTTCATTCCTGTGTGAAAAACTTGATCTTGTTTCTTAAATAATGAAACCTTTTGTGACTTTTGTTTGTTTTGTAAATCAGAATCTTGAAAATTGTTCATTGTTGTTCTAAGTTTGTGTTAACTACTTGGCAAAAATGATTGGTTCCTAATCCAAACAGCATAATGACTGTTCTAACACATATCTTAAAAATGCTACAAAGAAAGAAAATTATCACATATGTTTCAATATGAATGTAATTGTGTCACACTCGGTTTGTAGTAGCTTTCCTGTTTTATTTTGAGTTTTGGTATGTTTACACTGTTATTTTTATTTCCCGTGTGTTCGTCTTCCCTTATTAGTTTTACTGTATTTAATTAGTCTGATTTAATAACTTATAATTATTTACTTTCCAGTGTGTATATATGCTCCTCGTTTGGATTATTGTTTGTTTGAGTTCTGCCTGTCTTTTCTATTAAAGATTTGGACTTTTGGACTATTAGTGGACCTCGTAGGTTTTTATTCTGTTCAATTGGTAATTGACTGGGTTTAATTTAGTGGCCTGGAAAACAGGCCGGAGGGGTCTGGTCATTTTAACCCCCTAAGACCCGAAATCTTCCATGGCATGCATTTTTAATTTCTCTTTGATATTTGGGCCGATTGGAACCCAATGAATGTAAAAAGAAAGAATTACCAGGTTTTGTTTTTTTTACCTAATTTTTGTTTCTGAGAAAAATGAGAGCCACATGAGGACATTAATTTGAAATTTCGATAGAACAGTTGCAGTATAATGTCCTCATAACTGTATATCAGGCACTTGTTGATCAAGATTTAGTATTTTGGTCTAAATAACCCAAAATGTGATGTCCACATGTGTGGACGCCAGGCTGGAGTAAAGTGTTAGAGCTATTTATACCTATGTAAACTTTTATACACTGGTTTTTACCTGTCTTGTTTCAGAAAGGTTTAAAAGGGTAATGTCCACAGTTTATTTGTTTATTTATTTGTTTGAATTCAACATTTTATTAAAGTAATTGAGCTTGAACACAGAAAAAACTGAATCAAATAATCATAAAATCAAATCACTTGCACTATACTGAAGTCTAATCTACTCTGAGCTAATGCCGGTTTCCAACACTAATGATCGGGTGAAGGAGAGAGATGAGGGTGTGCACGGCCACTGGTGCTCTTATCCCTGTTCTTTGTGATACAATCCAACAGGAAAGCAGTCAAACCCTTGGACATTAGCCAAGTTAACGTTCACAAATATATACACACAGAGGAACTCTGAGCCCCAATGTCAGCATTAGCACAAACATGCCACTTCATACCAAATCTCAGTGTGAGGTCAGGTGTTAGTCTCATTCCATTATTCTGGCTATATTTTCTTACTCATTACTATTAAACTTATACTTAAGACTAACTATTAACAAAATCACACCCCAATAACTCTGTTATTACACTTTGTATTTAATCATAAAAAGGCTGGTTGTTGAAACCTTTTACTTCTATTTTGTATGAGCCAGGATTCTCAACAGCTGATACTCTATGTCCAAAAAGTGACAGGTATCGTTTTATGGAGCAAAAAACTTAAGAGCGCATATTTTATAAATAATACCAACAATTACAAATGCAGACCTTTAATAGTAATAAGTAATCCTTTATTTATAATGCATAGCAATATAAAAATAGTAACATATGAAAATATTACAATGGGCACAGATGAATTTGTATCAAAAACAGCAACCAAGCCAAAGTAATGAATAACACACATAAATAACAACTGCTTGAGAGACCAAACAATTTCTTTTCAACTGTTCCTTGGCAGAAAGTTAAGACAGCTATTCAGCTTTAGGTTTCAATAAACAGAAGTAATGGATGCAGTCCCTTTGAAATGTCACACAAAAGTCTACTTATGCATATACTTAGCTTTAACTCTTCTCTTTTTTGTTTTGTATTCCAAAAGGTTTTCATTTTCTCCAGAGGATGTCTCTCTTTCAGTGGTTATCGACTGTTCACATTCATTTTCACAGACTGTTGGAATGTCGATGCTGGCCGAACGTTTCTTGCTAGAATACAATGGCCTAATTTTGCGTGCATTCTCTGTCGTCTTTATTTCGTACTGGCATATACTTTTGCCTACTTGTTTTGTTTTTAAGACATTTGTATGCAGTTCATCTATCATTGGAGTAATACCCTCTGGAATGAATGCCCACTGTTTAACTGTGTCTAAAACAGCATTTAGTTTTCCAACTGCATCTTCTGTGCATTTTTTGTCTGTGCTTTCAACTACAGGAGTGTCATTCAAAGTTGATAGAGGACTTTTCAGAGAGTTTTTCATTTTTTTTAAAATGGCTACAAGCCACCTTCAGGCAAGCACATGTGTTATAGTGAGAGAACGTACAACAAGTGCACTGAAGTGTTTCAGCCGATGCAAAAAAACACAGATTTCCAAACAAACTTGGCATTTTTATCACTTTCAAGTCCTCACAGTGTACAAAGTAATGCCTTTCTTTCACTGCAATTCTTGCCAAGGTAGAAATGTCTGTTTCCATGTTTGGATAGATGTCATTGTCAGCCTCTGCTAATTTTGCAAGTAACACTAGATGCTTGCAAAGAAGTCCTCGTAAGCCATATGTACAGTTGCAGTAGGACTCAACAGGGCAGACGTCATACACCATGTCTTCTCTTGACTCAGATGGGACTTGATATGCATTAACTCCATGGCTGTTCTTGACTGTAATTTTAAGAGCCCAACCACTTTCCATCAGTCTTGAAGCAGAGTCTGAAACTTGAGACAAGGTGTCAGCAAACCTGTTTTTCATGCGGCCCACATCTTGCAGGGTTTTTATGACTGAGAAGTAGTCGTCGGCCTTCCCTAGGAGCACTTCAATCAGATCATCCAGACGCCTATTCTTGTAGCCAGATAAAAACTGGTATTTCAGGCGGTGGAAAAATCTGAAAAACAGTTATTTGAAATGATTAGTAACTGTAATTGAAGGAATTTAAAGTTTTAATCAAGACTGTATTATTTTTTTAAAAATTGGAATACCTATTGCACACGTCTTTTATAAAGGAATGCTCTGTGCCGGTTTAGCTGATTTAGGCAAATCCACCTACTCTGTTTTTTGTTGTGATAACATAAAAAACGCTGCTAGAATTTAAAGGATTTGCCTAAAACCTGTTCTGGCAATGACATGACGAACCTACTCAGTTTAGCCTCTTGGATTAAAGCATAATATCTTTTTTTCAGCAATACAATTGAATGAGGTCAAAATAATAAATCATACCTTTCAATCACATTGTTTGTTTCAGAACGAGCGTGACTGAAGCGACGGCCGTAGTCACACCACATGTGGCCAATGCCTTCCCAGTGCTTCTGAAAATACTGGCACACCAAAGGGTATTGCTTAAATGTCTGGCAGAACTCTGCTGATGTGGCTTTAAAGTCGTCCTCCTAAGAGAATTGGATGCAACAGAATATATTTCAATCCATTTAACAGACCTATTGAAATCTTTAATATTATGTATTGAAGCCCTTTTCCTTTTATTGAATAACATTAAGAATTTTAAGTTATTAATAATATGTCGTGTTTTTGTATTAAGAAGCAATTATTTCTTCCCATACAATGGCTAAGAAGGAACACTAAACCTATAAGCATATTTGGTTTCAGCATCTGTCTGTGAAAGAATCCCACTCACAAGTTCTACTGCACAGTGGGTGACACAATGATGTTCTGCACAGCTTAAGTACTTGTTTTGATAAGCAAGATAAGAAGCCAGTTTTAGAAATTGTTTCAAAAATCTATTTTGTATCTCTCTGTAACTTTTTTTAGCAACTGAAAGTTATTATGCTCTTAGTGTAATCAAGAAATCAAAATGTGAAATAGACAAATTACACTTACAGATGTGCAAGCTTTCAGCTTACAAAAGAAAGAAATGATTTCATTTCTCTTTTGGGTGTTAGAAAGCCCATGGACCCCGGACTCTGATTTTGAAAGCCATCGATTAACAGCCTGTGAATGTAAGAGAAAAAAAAGTTAATCTGGAGAGAGAGACAGAGGAGCAGCTGTACAAAAAGCATAAAAGAAAGCTGACGTCCAAAAATAACTTTGTCACTCACTGGACAAGAGGACCTGTGCATTACAGAAATCAACCAGGCAAACATATTTTTAAATGTCAAAAAGAGCTTTGGGAAGCAGCCACCAGAAGATGAGTGCACTGTGGTCTTAAATGGATGGACATAGTCACTCAACATTTTATCCCTTTATATTCATTAACCTGAGTAGGTGAATATCACAATGAGGCAAATCATGACAACAGGACCCTGTTGTAAAAATGTGTTTCAGGTGCATCTTAGACAACGTGAAAAGAAAACAATGTGGTTTACCTGCAAGACATGGTACCAGCATAGAAGGATAGCTGACTCTGGAAAAACCTTCTGCAAAGCATTTATTTCCGCAAAGTCTTTGTCAACCATAAATGCTCTACAGAAAAAAAGAAAACACTAAATGAGATTAAACAGTATGAAAATGTTTTTGCTATCTCAAAGCACCACTTCAATGCCAAATTAAACATTTCAACTCACAAGTAGATATATAAAATACTGCATACAGCCTATAGGAATAACTTTAACAACTGGAAAGGAAAGTTTTTTGCAGCCCATGCTGCAGCTATAGCATTAGATTCTGGCATGTTATAACTTTTTTGAAAAGGAATTATTTCAAAATCAATAGCTGTCAATGTATTATTTACCTCGGGGAAGTTGGGAAATGCTCACAAACTATTCCAAGAACAGTTTCCAGGGTTTTCTGACTTTCGTTGCTGACAATAGCATAGGCCACAGGGACTCCATGCCCATGATCATCTCTTACAACAAGTGTGAATAAGGGAAATGAATACTGGTTAACGCAGTGCGTGGTGTCAACAAATACTAACTGTTTTGCATAGTTCTCCATGTTTGATTTCATTACAGGTGTCTGCAAAACAATCATTAGTTCTTGGTCAGATGTGTATGGTTGATAGAAGAGAACATGTTCTTGATGTTTTCCATTAAGTAAGGTATGTACACTTTGACTGTCTCCACAGTTAAAGTGCTTCTTCCTCATCATGCAGGTTCTAACACTGTCAATGTCACGTGGTGTGACAAAATGCTCTCTGTTGTGAAGATCTCTGTGTCCATGTTCTTTGGCCCATTTATGACATTCGGTTAGTATGATGGCTGGCTTAGTTCCAAGGGAAAGCAGTTCCTCAATCTTCCTCCTCAAATCACTGGAAATATTGTTGAAATGTGCGTCTTTTGGGTCCGAAGGATCATGCCCATCATGCTTATCATATGTACGCTGCACGATGACTGTGTGGTCTTTCCAACATTTGAGTACTTTAAATGAAACATAGGCCTTACAGCCCACTGCTCTGTAGCTGTTTCGACTTTTTTTCCCAGCTCTGATGCAGTTGAATTTGTAATAGTCTCTTTTCCTGTCTTTACCTGAGGCAACATTTAAACATTTATAATGTCCATGAAGGGTTAATGAGTTCAATTTTTCTAACACAACACTGAATGGGTCCTCCTGGCATTGTGACACATGCACACAAAGTTGTGTGTCTTTTCCAGTTCTTTTTTTTTCGTCATTCAGAACACTTCTTCTAATTATGTCGTCCATTTCTGGTGGAAAAATAACGAAGGTTTAATTAGTCAATATTCATTAATTCATTTTAACTTTGTACAAACAATGTAGCATGCAGAAGCTGCATGTTGCATATAATGATGCGATGAGAATCCTTTGCAGGATACCTAGAAGTGGTAGTGCCAGTCAGATGTTTGTAGCTGTGGGTGTCTGGACTTTTAAAGCACTTTTAAGAAAGTTAATGTTCAGTTTTAGAGAACGACTGGATGGTTCGAGTAACAGTATAATTTTAGCACTTACAGATCCGACAGTGAGTGGTTCCCGTTACTCATCCAGTCTCAGAAAGCACTGGTTAAAGTGTTTGTGTATTTATTGATTTATTTTAAGTAATTGTGTTTTATGTATATTATGGTTTTATATTTTTACAAATGCTTTATATACTTATTTATATACATATATTTAATGGTATACCTTGTGTTGTGTGTGTGTGTGTGGGGGGGGGGGGGGGGGGGGGGAGTTGTGTGTGTGTGTTTCTTGTCTTGTTTTTATGGACATGTAGTCTGCCAATAAAGATTGAATTGAATTTTATATATATATATATATATATATATATATATATATATATATATATATATATATATATATATATATATATATATATCGGCTGTCAACAAACTTACATTTGTTACATTTGTTTGTTAATTTACTTTATAGTATTTCTCTACTAACGCCTTTTTAGTTCTTTCGGAAAGTGTTTCAGCCCATGCACAGATCCCAGATTGCATCACGTGTGCAGAAAATCAAAGGGGCGTCGACGTCATGACGTCCACACGTACTCCTGATTCGAGAAGTTACGCAGGATGTGCAGCGGTTCTAAGAGGAAGGAAGATGGCGGATAACAAAGGCGAAGAGGATATGGAAACGTCTGCTAAGTCGGACTCCGTGCCTTCACTTCAAGATACTGAGCCGCCAGAGACGAAAACCGATAATGCAGTAATAGTCATAGAAACAAATACAAAGGGGGACGAAGAAGGCGAGCCCCGTGAGAACGCAAACGAGGCTCCTACACCCAGCAGTGAAGGTGGAGACGTTAGCAGCAGCAGTAGCAGCGGCAGCAGCGGGGCTGCTGGTGCGGGAGGAGAAACCAACGGTAGCGCTAGCCCGGCTGGGACCAGTAGCACTAATGCAGAGCCGACTGCGGCTGAAGCTGTCGGGGATGCTCCTGTCGGTGGACTCGCCGCTAAAATGTCCCCCCCTCCCGCGGCTTCTGCGGCCACGCCGGTATCCACTCCTATTAATTTACTGGATACGTGCGCAGTGTGTAAACAAAGTCTTCAGAGCCGAGACTGTGAACCAAAACTTCTTCCTTGTCTGCATTCCTTTTGCCTGAAATGTATCCCGCAACCAGACAGACAGATAAGCGTACAGGTTCCTGGACCACACGGACAAACGGACACGCACATAGGTGAGTTTATCCCCAAGTAAGCAGGCCTCGCCGCTTTTTGGGTCGCTCATCTGTTCTCAGTTAACGCTGTTCATCGGAAGTTTGGGATTCAGCACCTGGAAGGGTAAACGATCGCGATTGAAGTGGACCATGTGGCACCTGTTTGCTTATTTTGACTCTTGACCTTTCAAAACGACGAGCTTGTTGTTGGGTAGGTAGTCAGTCTGTCCGTGGTGAGAATCCTAAGTGCCACGAATTAATAATGTCCGCCGTAACAAACATGGGAAACAGCAGTAAGCAACACGAATTAAAACCGCTTGAATTACAAGAAGGCGGCGGCTATGCAGGGGTCTCGCTTCCTTTCAGCAGGCTCCTTTCTATACTTATCAGTAGA
Source organism: Aulonocara stuartgranti (assembly GCF_965226115.1). NCBI lineage: Eukaryota > Metazoa > Chordata > Actinopteri > Cichliformes > Cichlidae > Aulonocara > Aulonocara stuartgranti. The sequence continues at coordinate 12,141,480 of NC_138956.1, read as the reverse complement.
CAGCAGCTAAAACATAGGATGGATGCTGATCACAATACTGTGGGCTGCTGCTTCTCATGCACCACTGCATACTCTGTGCATAAGAAGCATAACAGGAATGACTACTCTACCGTGGTGTCTTCATATGTCCGTGTCTGTGTCCGCATCCGAGTATAATCGAGGCTTCGGTTACAACTTGTAACAAAGAAGCATTCATCTGCAGAGAGTGAGTTGAAAATGTTTATACGCGTGTATTCTGATTTCTAGAAACCCAAATGTTTGTCGTGTGTACAGCACTTAATAGACATGTGAGTGCTAAGTTGTCATTGAAATGCAACTGCAGGGACTGCTATAAAGTGGAATTTATCTTTTCATGTATTTAGCTCTCTTGATAATGCTATTTTCCCTTATCTTCCCTGATTAGCTCACTTAGTATGTGATGTAAAAATCATAATTCCAAGATAAGGTCCTGTAAATGCGGTGCAACATAATGATGCAGTGAAGGTGTTTCTTGTCACCATATTTGCTACCTTTGTAGCTGTAAGAGTGGACACATCCTAAAGTCTGACTAATGTAGGCTCCTGGGTTCTGATAGATTTTTGGTAAGCCTGATTGTCAGATGCTTAGCAAGAGCACCCCTGGGCTGATCGTTTCAGCTGGTGTACCAAAAGCTTTATCCTGAGAGCAGAGTTAGACTTTTGATCAAAACTGCAGCTGTGCCATGTCTGCTTAGTGAAAACAGGAAAGCAGACCAGGCTTTGTGTTGGTAGACTCTGGCTAATGATACCTTGATGGACAAGACTCGCTTTTCATCTGCTGGGTTTTATCCAAAATCACGAATCAGCATGTGAGGATGGCAGTGAAATAATCTTCAGACACAGTTTCCTTGGTGCAAAAATGTTATAGCTTGTCAAGGGCTCTGGGTTGGCTGGTCTTCCCAGACTAACACTTTAACAACTCACCATATGCTGGTATACAGCTGTAAACATGCTACTACAGCAAACTATACACAGGCTGTCAAGAATTTAACAACTGTGTGACTTTTCTGTCATTGTATGACATTTTGTTGGATGGATTATCTGGTACCCTATTGGATTGGACTGATTTTTATATGAATTTGAAGGTCATCCATGAGTTACTCTAATTACCGAAGTTTACTGTGCAACAAAATACACTGTGTGGAAAAAAACTATTGAGCCACCCACAGTGCTGCTCAGCCATGGAATCCCTTGCTGTGAAGCTCCAGTGCTGCTCAGCCATGGAAGCCCTTGCTGTGAAGCTCCAGTGCTGCTCAGCCATGGAAGCCCTTGCTGTGAAGCTCCAGTGCAGAGTTTTTGTACTGATGTTAATGCCTGACAAGGTTTAAAAGTCTGCCAGTTCAAATCTTTAGGAGTAGCGATTTCTTTGCACCACAGCACTGTATGACCCTGCTCTGTAACTTTACAGTCTTCCCCTTTCTCTTTTTGGTTAAGTTAACATGGTTCCTAAAACCTGCCACTCTGCAATAATATCATTTACAGCTGATTGTGGAATGTCTAGGAGGGAAGAAATGTCACAAACTGACCTGTTGCAGTGGTAGTATCAACACACAGTACTAGGGCTGCCACAAACGATTATTTTGATAGTCTACTAGTCACCGATTATTTTTGCGATTAGTCGACTAATCAGATCATGCATCCATTGGACGTAAAACGTACAGCATATTGCACCAGCATGCATCTGCTCTTATATAACTATCATTAGCTTACAGCTTTATGTGTTTAAGGTATGTCTTAACTAAAAATAAAGACAAGATGATAGTTTATTAAATTTTAATGAAATTTACAGATTGTTTCGATGAAGTTTAATAAACTCCTTGTTATCTAAAATATAACAGGACACTGGAGTATATTCTCGAACATCTCACACTTCTGATAATCAGTTGTCTGCTTGACGTTTATTCAGCTGTGTAAAAACTATAACTTTAATCTCAGCCAAACCGATTTACTCAGGAACAAATAAAATACAAAAAAAAGCCAAACAATAACATGTTTAAGTTATCTAAGTGACTTATGTATGTTTAACCTCAGTAGCGAAAGAGGCGGTGGGTTTGAAAACGATTTGCCGGGAGTCCGGTGTTCTCACGGGCTCTAGTGAGCCTAGCCCCCGGCTCGCTATCGAGCTAGTGGGTAACTGACGTCTCCGAAAACGTCGGCGCGTTTTTGAAAATATGTGGTGTCTTGATAAACTGAGCAGATATTTGAGGTTTATACAGTTACATTCTCGCCTGGAAATATGTTCAACGTTTATTTTGTGACCCAGAAAGAATAATAAGAGTAATTTTAAAACTAACTAGCTGCCGCCGTCGTTTGAAACTGAGCTGGGCTGCGCTATGAATTCTTGGACACAGCTGCTTCTTCTTCTTCTTCTTCTTCTTCAGGGTTTAACGGCAGCTGGCATCCTTGTACATGCAGTGTTGCCCTCTTCTGTTTCAGTCCGTTATTACACTCTTAAATCCTACTACTCATTCCTGCGTCTTTTGTGATCTTACAAAGCTTCAAATGACGCGTCGACTATTAAATCAGTCGTCACGATTTTGATAGTCGACGTAATCGTGACTAGTCGACTAATCGTGGCAGCCCTACACAGTACCACACTTTAACTCACTGTGATGTTTTTAATGACCCATTCTTTTACAAATGCTTGTAAAGCCAGACTGCTTGGCTAGGTCCATGAGTTTACACATACATGGTAATGGGATTGAAACACCTAAATTCAAACCTATGGCGACAGTGTTGTCCAATACCTTTGTCCATAGAGTGTATAACTAAACCAATCACTTTCCTGTCAGTCTACGCTAGACAAGTGTTGTATTTCTTGCTTCATCCAAAAGACCTTACAAGTTATACTCATATAATTCTTCATTTATCTTTAGCTATGTGAGCACAGTTTTATCTCTTACAATACCTGTCACCAAGCTCTTTTTTTTTTTTTTTTTCTTGAGTCATTTTTAATATCACATTGTCTAAGTTCTGTTTTTAGGAGTGACCCTAATATTGCCTTCTGTATCACATGGCCTCTCACTCATCAGGGAATATACTGTTGTTCAGTGGGACTTCTATATTTTCAGTCTTGAATGTTCCTTTTGTGACTCTAGCTGCCACACTCAGTCATACCTGGGCTGGTGTTTAGGAAAACAAAGCAGGGTTGCTTCCCCTTGTTAACATATGGTGCCTTTTAGACCTTGTGTTAAGAAAAGGTTTTATAGCATGTGGAGGAAGTGCCCCCCCCCCCCCCCCCCCCCACACACACACACACACACACACACACACATAAATTTCTGTGTCTGTGCATTGGAGGAACTAGGAATGGTTACAGTTCTTAGAACCCTTTTTGTTAGGGGGAGGTCCTATTTTAGCTCCTTCTGCTGTCTTTCTGCTGTCCGGAACAGGAGGAACTATTGAGAGATTTAAGTGCATGTTCAGTGGTGCAGTATAGGCACGTCTCAGAGTGACGACTGTCACTTTAAGAGGTGCATCCTGTAAAAAGTTTCTTAGTAACCAGATTTTAATCATTGATTCATGTGATATTAATATATAAAACATTACAAATGTCCCCTCAGCCCCAGTTACAGCACTGAGCCAGGTTCAGTGATGGATAATAAACTCTCTGCTCTGTGGTTACAGGGAAAATTCTTACTACTACAACCAAATATTTTATAAACTTTGAGGTTATTACATTGCATCAAAACAGTTTTTTAAAGAGATCAAAGCTGAAGAGGGTTTTTTGTTGTTGTAGTGGTTTTTTTTATTTATTTATTTTTATTGATTTTTAGTTTTAGTTTTATTTTTATTTTTTTAGTGTTCATCTGTGAGTCCGTCAAGAATACAGTTTTCCTCTTTTTTCCACTCACTTTCAAATTTTGTCTGATGGTAGATGCCAATAAGAGCGTGAGCTAATTTAAATTGGGTCAAGATCACACCAAATGTGAAAATTGGTTAAATTTCTTACCCAGTGTTCTTGATGGATCGCCTTCAAACTTCACAAGAATATACTAAGCCTTGGGGGACATGAGTATCTAGGTTAGCTAAGGATTTGACCTTAATTGTCTGCGCAGAAGGTCAAAGTTGAACTTGAAAGAAAATTTCAAGAAACCATATTAAGTAATCAGTAAACTATCTCATATGAAAGGTCATGCAGAATCTGTATGAATCAGTTGTCTATTGTTATCACAGTGATTTGTTAAGATCTGCTCTTTTTGTGCGCAGGGTTACCCATAGGGCCTGATTCATGAATATGACTATTTTTACATTTAGCAGGCTGACATCAGTGTATTGTAATAAAAGCGTGTTGTTATAAAAACGTCATAAAACATCAAAGTTTTAATTTAGGCATTGCTTTTTAGGGGTAGTTATGCTGTCCAAACACTCTTGTATGTAGAGGTTACAATATATGCAGGGGTAGAGATTTTAAAAGTTCAGAATCGGTGGTACAAGATATTGTTAAATGACAAAACTTGCTTAAAACAGATCACCTTGTTTTTACAAGTTTAACTGTAGCTGTAGTAAATTACGCATACAGGAAGAAAACAGATGCTTCCAGTCTGATACAGTTAACCTAAACATAAAGTTTCAAAATCTATTATGAATTTGTTATTATAATAACAATAGTAATAAGTGTCAACACCAGTTTGCTTAATGGTGAGGTTGGTTTCATTCAAAGCAATGGGTAAAAGAAAAGAGTAATTGGTTTGGCATGTCTTCTTCTTATTTTATTTCCGAAGTCACATTCACCAATGTGGGGAAAGTTAATAGATAAGTATGCTGATGAATTCATTCATTCATTCTTGTGTCTGAACCTTTATACTTCTTATTTATAATGTTGGCTGTAATAGCTGTTGTAATTTATTATGAATTTTTTTCACACATGAACATAAGACAAGTTTGGGAGAATCAGATTGGGATAGTATCCACAGTTTTCCTCTCTCATATCCAGCACAAAGCAAGAAAGTCTGGTCTGTTTCAAATGTGGTCACACATTACTGGAAATACTCGGTTTAGGTGAGTGAGCTGCCTGGATACAGCTTTAAAGAGGCAGGACACAGGATGGTGGCTGTGCTGGAGTGTTGTCTCATATCAATACAGACTATGTACTAGTTAGCTGGCAAACCCAGTAATGAGACCCAATAATTTCAGACATTTGCATTTCAGACCCTTGTTGGGTAAATTGACCTGAACTATATTTGTGTCTGTAGGTGTTTGGCTCTCCAGAGTGATGGATGCAGCCAATGCAAATGTGCTTGAGTGCAGTCTTCAAAATAAATAACACAAAATAAACAACCAGGAAAAACGATGATGGCAAAGTTCATATTAAAGAGGTCCAAAATGCCAAAAGTCACATATCAGAAAGTGGTTACAGTGGACTGTGTTTTTTCTTGCTCGGTTTCATTTCACTGCAAAGAAGTTCTTGGTGCATTATGACTTCTCTGTTGCTCTTCTGAGCAAAACCACAAGACGAGCCAACTAGAGCAGGGCGATATGGCCAAAAATATTTATCACGATATATATTTGAAAATTTGCGATAACGATATAACCGACGATATAATTGATGCGAGACAAAATACAACTCCACAACATTACTAGCGCAAAAAGACAACCTTCCATTTATTTTCACTTAAACAAGAAGCTGGTTTTTATGTACATTAAAGCTTTATAAAAATGTAACAGTGCAAATGCAAATTCCTTGCTGAAAGTTTAACCAAAAGGCATTTCCAGTAGAAATGGGCTGACATATCCTGAGCATAACCATGTATAATATCCACTGAAGTTAAAAAGAGGTGCTTTGCAACATTAAACTGCAGTGTGCAGTACGCATTTTTCGGACCATAAGGTGCACAGGATTATAAGGCACATTAAGCGAAACAAAGCAGTCAGATAAATCAAACTTTATTAAACTCATTCTTCTTGCTTCCTCCACTTCTGTACCATTGATTCATTAATGTTGAATTCTCTGGCAGCTGCTCTATTCCCATGTTGTTGCAGTATATTAATGACTAACCTCGTATTGTGGATGGATTATCTCAGTTGTTCTCCTGACTGAAGTTTGGTCCGTTTACAGTATCCTGCCATGCGATTGCATTTGTTTCTAACCATGAAGAACCTTCACGTTAACTTTTATAAGTGGAAAAGTGTTAGTGTTCGTCCTCCAGCTTCACTGTTTATGTTATGCTAACATAGCTGTGTCGCTAGCGATCACGTAGCACATCATTATATACCAGCTAGCCCAACTTCAGTAACCCTACAAACGTCACTGCTGTTTAGTTTCCTGTCTTCATTTATGTTGGAAGTGATAGCAGAGCTGTACGTTTGATTTTTTTCAGAAATCTCTCCGTCAGAACATGCTATATCATGCTTAGGTAACTAGCGAAACTAGCGAGCTAACTTCCGCTAGCTTCCTGCTAGCTTCTAACTCCGTTAAATGTAATAACTTTTGTTTTCATGGATGCCTGGAAGTTAAACTTTATAGTTACACCTGGTAAAGCAGCAATGCTGATCGTTTTATTAAAGATGAAAGAATTTAGACAGTTTTTAACTCTAAGTGATGCTGCAGTGTTGTTTGACCTGAAGCATACGGAGTTTAGGACCCAGATTACTCCCAGATTTAAGGGCATCTTAGTCCGACGGCCGCTTGCATGTTCTGCAAAAAAATGTGCTTTGTGTGTATCTGACGGACAAACACCAAACCAGTTCCACATCACTGAAGTTGCACCATTTTTACAAACCAATTCTGGTTCATCTGTTTCACTCAACAATCGGCCATGTGCGTATGAAAACAAAGGCACTGCGCATGCGCGTTTTACTCATATTCTATCGCGATATTTCATTTTCCTATCGTTGCCTAACATTATACCGGTATTACCGTGAACGGTATAATATGGCCCAGCCCTAGAGCCAACATTAAAAGTTGTTCCAAAATATTTTTTTTAACACTGCCCCCTGCTGACAGTGCACATGTAGACGATGCTCTCTGCATGGCACCATTGCCAAAACATGCTAGCACCTGCAGTCTGACAGAGGGTCAGGGCTGCAGTACAGTTGTGAACTGTGCTGTAGTGGTTCTTGCAGATGTAATTACTGAAATATCCAAAAGTAGCTGACGGTGTTACTGAGTAATGCTTTATCTGATGTACAAAGTTAGATGTGGACTTTTAAGCTCAGCTTTGCTTCATACCCAGACTTAATCTTCTTGGTATGGATCTGTTTTGCCTGGATCACTTGTGGTTAACCTGTTGTTGTCTACTAATGCAAGTTACTTCTGCAGGATAATTTTGGATTTGGATAATTAATTTAATTAGTTGAATCAACCTGTGTGTGTTTTAGCATGCTGTAGCTTTATTTTCCCCTCGCATTTTCTTTTTCTTTTTCTTTTCTTTTTTTTTTTTGACAGAGAGCCCTGTCCAGTTTAAAATAAGCTTCTACTTGTTTATGCATATATAGAGTTGTGGAGCTGAGGTCCAGTTCAAAGTGACATCAGTGTGGTGCATTTGTTTTTGTGTGTGTACTTTTGTGTATGGTTGTGTGGGTTTCTCAACACAGTTCTAGTCCATCTGTTCTCACAACCAATCACACAACAACTCATGCAGCTGGAGCTCACACAAACCGGCCATATGCTGTTCAAGTCAGTGTAGACCAGCTCAAACCGGTTTACACTGGTTATACCTCAGCTGGCTTGAGGGAGGGTGGGGGGATTTATAGGTTTATGAGGTAGAGGAGGGGTATTCTGTTACACAAATTAATTTTAAGTTTCATTTTGTGACTAATATTAGATTTAGAAATTGTGTGGGAAAGTGCTGAACTAATTATTTGTTGGCATCTGATTATAGCAGTAATTCCATTAACAAAACCAGATAAAATGATTAAGTGGAACAGTCGTTGTTTTCTGGCCATGTGATTTAATATGCTAATAAAATGCCAAGAATGATGAGATTGAATCTTCTGCAGACAAGCACTAAATCAATTAGCTTCCATGAATAGGCATGGATGTTCCAGTGTGCCAAGAATTCATAATAACAACAGGAATTCACCTAAAAGAAATTATAAGACAGTCTGCTGAAGGACGGTTATTATTCCCTTTTATTTGAAACAGGACTTTTCTTAGCTTAATAAGCCAGGTCATAAATTGGATATGGGCCTGTCCTTGATGGTGACTGCTGCTTTGGCTTGTTTCCATTTTTTTTCCCTAAATATCAGCCAGTATCACTTGTTTTGCTTAAGACCTGATCTGCAGTCCAGTGTTTGAACGTTTGACTTTCTTTGACCCCAGTCTCTCCTTGTTTTCTCTCTTCTGTCTTTAGTTAATGTCATGCGGTGTTCGGTTTGCCACCAGGACTACAAGCAAAGTGATATTATTGACAACTACTTTGTCAAAGATACTACAGAGGCCACCAGCACATCAGATGAAAAAGCTGCACAGGTATGTAGACATGGTTGGTTGGTTTGTATTTGGACCAGTGCTCGAAGACTTTTGTCTGCTGTTTGGCAAGATCTCAACTGAGGTTGAAATTTTTAATTTCTTTAAAATAATCTCAAAAAGGATCCAGTCCTTTTTGTTGTGAACATATAAAAACTGAAAATTACATCACGCACATACAGTAACACTAACTCAAGTGAGTTGGTAAACATGGATAATATAGACTCATTACACATTACTCATTAATGGGTTGTATCTCAGACCCATATTCAACATGTTATATTTTGCTCATTCTGTGCCACAAGTTCGTCTGAGTAAGAATACATATTCAACAACTAGTTAAAAACTTTCATCTGATTATGCAGAGTTGCCTTTGTTACACCAACTCATTCCTGTTGTCTGCATTTGGATAAACAAAATAACAGAAATAACTCAGTATCGTTCAACCATTTTCACATCCACCACAGGTTCCACTGTCCCATTGCCTATGAATCGTGATTCAAAAGTTATCCATAGGCAGCCATTTGCCACTGCAGCAATAATTTGGGCCAACTAGTTACAGATTTCTTCCTTTTGCAGGTCCCTCCTATCCGACCTATTACCCATGTTGTCACAGTCGCACGTCATGCCCCTCACTGTCCCAAGTACAGTCCTCCTTCACGCACTATACTGGATGCACATATTCAGTTTTTCGTGTATGAAAATGTTCGATCTTTTTCTAAGCTGCAGTTTCTAAACACAGTTGCTCATTGATGTTTATCAATAAATAGTTGGAAATGTCACATAAGTAGCTGTAAACAGTCCTGAGGTGGCTGCCAAGCAACAGTCACACAGATCAAGACGTGCACTGTTTAAGAGTTGCAACTTTAAATCTCCAGGCTAGCATATCCACTTCAGGTTGCTGTCATTTACCAAAATCAGATGAGTTCATCTGATTGCTGTTGTGCAGTAAATGGCATGGCTTTAAAAAATTCTTGTGACTAGAAGGATAGTTAAGGTTCATTCAAGTTGTATACATTGACACTAGGGCTGTTCGATATGACAATATTAAACTTCTATTGTTTCATATTATACGCTATTGTTTATTTTGTGGTGTCGCAAAATTCACTGTTTACAGCAATATTTTTTCATCATTTTGATGGTCAATGTAGTGGCTATATTAATTTATCAAAGTTCTCTCTTTCTCTTATATTTAAAATAACCACACTATGGACAGATACGTGACTGTTTTATGCGTCTGTTTTCACAATAAAGCTCATAATCCTGTTGAGATTTTTCCAAATAAACTGAAATGATGACAAAATACAATATTCTCAAACATCAAATTTCAGGACAAATTACCTCAAATAAAAACATGAAGTAACTATAAATGGCACTTATAGTCACCATGAGAATACCAGCATGGCCAGTAATGATGAGGAAGAACCGGGTAGCTCCAAACAGAAGGACCAGTCAAAACAAATCGAGAACCTTATTTCCAAATGAGGGGCTACCTCTGTAGCATGGACATGGTTTGGTAATGAAAAGTCTGACACGGACCAGAAAACTGTACTATGCAAATGATGCCACAAACCGGTCCCCACCACAGACTCAAACACGGCAAACTTCTTCAACCACCTACGAAAGTATCAGTTGAAAGAGCATGGAGAGAGTTTACGAATGAGAAGCAAAAAAGAGCTATCAGGTGGTAAAAAAATAAACCTTAGACTCAAATGTTAGAACAAGCTTTTCCCCGCAACACGCCGTGTAATAAATTCTCACAAAGAAAATGGCGGCAGTTAGAACTTACGTCTAAAAATATATAGTTTCATGCATCGGTCAAAACACTCAACTCCAGGAACATGACACCCAGCTGAAAACACAAGTCAAGATGCCGAAGATTCACTGAATTTACAGAAAATGTGAAATCTTTATGATATATATCATTATCGGGATAAGAAATGTTTATATGGGGATATGAGATTTTGGTCATATTGCACAGCCCTAATTGACACCTGTTCTTCTGGTTCTAGTTAATGTTCAACCGTCTGTTACCCACTTTGGTGATTTTTTTTTTTTTTTTTTCTTTTTTGTTTTTGTTTTTGTTTTTCAAACCAGTTTTTGTGAGACAGTAAACCTGTTCCTGAAGAACTGTGGGCTGCGATGGTACCTTCTAGTATGCTTTTATTTTAAATCCTTTGTGAATGTTCATCTGCTTTAGCACTTATCCAATTTGGGGTTGTAAGTGGGGGAGCTTGAACTTGTCCCAGCTGGCACTGGGTGTGAGGCGGGATTTACCCTAGAGAGGTTATCAGTCTATCACATCACTAATAGAGAGAGATCATTCAATCATCCATGCTCACATTCACACTTGCAACCATTTCAGAATCTCCAGTTAACTTAACACACGTGTTTTTGGACGGTGGCAAGAAATTCGAGGAAAGCCAAGCAGGCACAGGGAGAACATGCAAACTCCACACTGTGACCTGTGACATGATAAAAGCCAAGTAAAAACACCAAGGCTCCTTTCAGAAGCTTTATCTTTAGATGTTAGGGAAGTTGTAAATATCAGCTGGATTTTAAATTTCCCCTACCAGGGTCCAGTTTTTCAAAAGTAATCTGGTAGTATTAATCCAATCAGACAGGATCAAATCCTGAAATCTAGTTCAAAGGAACAACAGGATCATGTAATCAGATAGGATCAGGTGACCCAGCTAATTTTTTTTTAATCCATATCAAATCTCTAGTTTGAACAGGATAATGATTATTGTGATCCAGAATATCAAGGATTACCATAATCCCTGATTCAGACTGGATTACAATGGAAAAAATAAACCAAAGTCAAAATCAAAAGGTTGTCAAGAAAGAAAACTAGAACTCTTAAACAGTGTTACAAGACTGTCAAACTGATACATGTCCTTTAAATGCAAAATTTAAAGGACACCTACACAGCCCCCCCCCCCCCCCCCCCCCCCCAAAAAAAAATATTTTTTTTTACATAAAATTTCTTTTAGCAATATTACACCATGCTACATGTTGTTCTCCTCAATATTTTCAACTTGTCATGATATAAATACAATAATTCAAAGTAGATGCGTTCAAGTTAAAGTACTTGTAATCTGGGTTTGGTAATATTTAAAAGTCCGTACATGAATCAGAATGATCCTATTTAGTTCTTGTTTAAAACTGGCAAGTGACAAAACTGAGGTGCATTACATGATCTGTGGAAGTGCAAACAGCTTACCAAAACGAGGTAATTTTTATCTGGATTATACCTTTTCAGGTTCTAATTTCACTCCGGCTTTCCATCCTCGTGCCGTTAAAAACATATGAAAATGGCATTAGTTCAGTCTCCCAAAACAAGTCTTGAAGAGTCATTTAGATTCTTCAAACAGGAATTTTGCCAGTATCTTAATGTGGAAGACTTAGTTAGTTGTAATCATATTATTTTAATTTTCAGTTATTTGTCAAAACAAATGAGTATCTTTCAGTGATGACACAAAATTGACTACCAGATCATACTTAAAACTTAAAAATGCAGATTTATGTTGCAGTGAAGAAGCTGAATATTGTTTGAATTCATTGGTTTTCTTTTACTGCTGCAAGTAAAACCACACTCCTGCACCTCGTGACCCACTAAAATGACCCACAACATTTCAGAATTAAATACCCCAACACCTTTTAGAGTTGTGTATAGTTCACACTTTTCCAAGATTAAACCTTCACTTATTTTTAATGTTAGTGTTAGAAAAATAAATTGTAAACTATTGTCAGTTTTAACAAGTTACCTACAAAACAGAGTTACTGTGAGAATAATTCTGTATTAATATATCTTTGGTGTATTTGCGCCATAGAGCGAGAATTTGATAGTTCATGCTTTGTCAAAATATGTTTTATAATGGTGGATTATTACTTTTTTTTTCTTTTTTTTTTTGGTAGCACAAAATGTTACATTGTCCCAAAAATGGTGTTTAAAAAAAAAAAAAGAAGACTAGATTATGATGTTGGTATGATATCACCACATTTTGATACTTTGTTTTAGGTGCTAATTGGTGTTGTCTTTCCAAGGTGTGCACAAGTTGTGAGGACAATGCAGGAACTATAGGGTTTTGTGTGGAGTGTGGAGAGTGGCTGTGTAAAACCTGTGTGGAGGCCCACCAGAGGGTGAAAATCACAAAGGACCACAAAATTCGTACAAAGGAGGATGCTGATGCTGCGTCTGGTAAGACTCCGACTCTTACAGTGAAGTTTTGGCTGCTACTTAGTGAGGCTAACATTACAAAAGACTGAACGAGGCAAACAGTAGTTGACATGCAGTGTCTGTGGTAAAGCTGATTGGTTGTTGCCATGGTAATAGTGCTGCAGATCTCATGGATTCGATGGAACCCCTCAGGCTGGAGAGAGGATCCAATCTCTAGTTTTCTTATAGCTTCTCTCTTATTTTCTCTTTCTTTGCAGTCTTGTTTGATCTTCCATTGACTTGTGTTGTTTTGTTTGTTTTTTTTCCTTGTGGTCATTTTCACTCCTTGCCAGTATCACTATTTTCCTGAGTGTTCATGATGTCTTCTTCTGGTGTGTATTTACAGAGTCTGTCAGCACCTCAGAACAGAGGCCCGTTTTTTGCCCCATCCACAAGCAGGAGCCACTGAAGCTTTTCTGTGAGACATGTGACACTTTAACCTGTAGGGACTGCCAGCTGCTGGAGCACAAGGAGCACAGGTAGCTCAGCATGCACATGCCTTTTTCATCTGTCAGCTGCTTGTCTTTCAGCTTTCTTATGTGGTAAAGTGTCTCTATCTTGTGTGACTAATTGCACAGTGTGTTTTTGTTTTTACCCCAATAATCCTAACATTGGGCTACTGCAGTAACCCAGCACACTAAGGTTTAAGAATGATTGCCTACTTTGCTGGCAGCCACTGGTGTCTGGGCATTTTGCACCTCTTTCATATTGACACACCAAATTTAATGTACATACTGCCATGAGGCTTTAAAATGTTTTGTTTACAGGTTAGCAGGTTAGGATTCAGTAGTAATATAATGAGAATATTGTTTTTGTATCAAATTATGCTTATCAGTTTCAATTATTCCAAAGAGAGACTCACCTTTAGGAACACCAACCCTTTTTTCCATTATCTGCACAAAACTAATAAATCGTCTGCCCTCTAATTGAAAGTTGTTTGCAACTTGATGGTATCAAAGTCTATCTAGAACAACCATTCCCACTCAGCAGCTATCTTAGCAACCCCCCAGGTATTTATCTACACACTTATTTTGAAGCAACTGTGAAAATGAATGAGGAGCGATACTTTTAATGTCAGTGGTCATAAAACAGGACATGAAAACAGGAATAGAATAACTTAATTAATAAATTAATTTTCCCCACAAGGGGAAATCCAAGCATGTGTAGCATGCTCCCCAAAGCTGGTGCCAGGAGTCCAGCGGTCCACCTAAACAAAGGGCTCTTATACTTAAACATATACAGAGTAGGTGTCCCTCCTATACCATAAATCAGTAAGAGAAGGTACGACCTCTCTCATGACCTTAGGATGTGTGTGCATGCCAGAACCCTGTGGAAGGCACACACAGTCTTTGCAGACTACTAAGGATCAGACATCCTATCAATATGCAATTGATTATATAACTCTAAGCATGTATGAGTATATATTTCTAAGCATAAATGACAATCCACAATATAAAACAGTCAGCGTCTCTGGCTTCTTCTGATGAGCTCTGAGCACATGTCTTGCTAATTCACTTTAAGGGTGCAATAAGCCAAGAAGAACGACAAGTAAACATGGTTCATGGTGATTCAACCTGCCATGAACCCTTATTTTGTGCGTGTATGATTTGGTGTTCTTTGAGTACTGTGTCATTTGTTATATTTTTTTTCCTGATGTTATCTTTCAACTCCCAGGTACCAGTTTCTGGAAGAGGCTTTCCAGAACCATAAAAGCATCATTGAGACCACTATGGCCAAATTACAGGAAAAGAAGAACTTTGTCCATTATTCTGTCTCTCAGGTGCAAAGCAGGTGCGACTTTTTCATAACCAGTGCTATCTGTTGACACAGTTGGGGGATGTATATACTTCTGGCTGGTATTTCTATGTAAATCATTTGTGTCCTCTTTTTGCTTACCTTAACCCAGGTTAAAAGAACTTAATGAGACACACAGGAAGGTGGAGCATGAGATCAAAATTGCAGTTTTTACTCTTATAAATGAAATCAACAAAAAGGGCAAGTCTCTGCTGCAGCAGTTGGAGGTAAGAGAATATGAGTGGAAGCTAGTCTGGATCAGAACTTAATAATTTGCTGCAAATTCATAATTGGTTTGGTGGAATGGATTGAAATTACAGCAGCAGTACTTGAACGAATTTATGAGAGCTCAGGCTGTGCCAGGCGACTCACTGTAACAGCGTTGAAACATAGTAATTTCACTGAAATTGCACAGTTAAAGACGTGTGGTTGGCAAAAGGCTTTTCGAGAGTTTTTATGTCTGGAGCCCGGCTCATAGATGCAAGCATTTTGTTAGCGGAACCTTTTTCACATTGTGTTTCTACACTTCATGTATTGTGCCTATTTTCTTATTTTTTTTCTTTGCTATTTTCTGTTAAACTCTACCACAGTAACCCAGGCAACCTGCAGGGATTGTTAGATTTTAATCTAATCAAATCTAAGGATCTAATCCTTTTCCATGCATGTGCTTTATTTTTGCCTTGAGGGAGATTTGGCTTGATCATGACTTATTCATTCAGCTGGAGTGTTTAGACTCTTTGAGTAGCAATTTCTTAACCAATATAATCTCTCTTTTTGTCTTAGAGTGTGACCAAAGAACGCAGTATGAGGCTTGTGGCTCAGCATAAAGACACTACCCAACTGGCACAACAGATTCATCATGTGCTCAACTTCTGCCACTGGGCCATCACTACTGGCAGCAGCACAGCACTGCTCTACAGCAAGAGGCTGGTATGTTTCTCAAGGGCTCCAGATGATCAGCAGTGGAGATGGTGGAGCTAACTGTATGGCCTGAACAAAGCAGACTTGAAAAAGCATTGGATTTGGCTTTAAGCGGATGCCAAAGCCCCGTACATCCAAAGAATCATACTATATAAAGTGTTTGATCTTCTTTTAATGAATATTTTAGTCACATGACCTAATGATCGTGATCACGTGTGAATTGCAATTAATATAAGGAGGTAGGGTAGCTTGTATGTTAGTGTTTTTATTGCCTGTGGTTCTATGTAATGGAGCAATTTAAGAAGAGTATTTTTGTCCCTGTTGTACCCTGCTGGCCAAGCTGTATTGATATAGTTGCAAAATTAATCCCCTTGTATGTGGATGGATGGCTCTGCCATGTGAATTTAACTGCCTACCACAAAATAGCCAGCAAATGTGATAATTGAGATAAATTTGTTGTGGGATTGTTGAGTAATGCTCCCAAAGGGCCTGCTGATAAACATAATATTTGTTGCTTGCTTAGCCAGGCTCTGTAACTGAAGAACATTGTTCTCTGTGTGTGCATGAATGCATGCAGATCCTGTATCAGCTACGCCAGCTCTTCAAAGTTAGACTGGAGCCAGCACCCCAGGCCAACGGAGTTGTGCGCTTCTTCTGTGACCCCACCTTCTGGGCCAAAAATGTGGTTAATCTAGGTGAGAGAAATGTATACCCAAATTATACCTCATCAACTACCATGTCAGTGCATTAAGTATTGATTTGTTCTAGTGAATATTTCGTCTAATGTTCTTACAAGCTGTTTATTTCTACGTGACAGACACTGCTCTAAGTAAATAAAGGGATCGTTTATTCCGTGTGCTTCTTTAAATTCAGCTCACTGGCCTCCATCCTCTTGTTTTAGGTAATTTGGTTATTGAGAAACCACCTCCACCTGCACAGCCGCCCGGCGCCGTGATGGTAAGCGGACCACCTATATCCCCAGTTCAAGGTCTCCCCAGCAAACACCCAGGACAGATCAACCTGGCACAACTCAGACTGCAACACATGCAGCAGGCAGCTTATGCACACCAGAAGCAGCAGCACCAACAACAACAGCAGCAACACCAGCAGCAAATACAGCAACAGATGCGCATTGCATCCAGGCAGGCTGGCCCATCCATGGTTCAGCAGCAGGTATGAAATCATTCCCAGCTAAGGGGCCATTTTGGAATAAACTGTAAATCTAGTGTAGCAAAAAATAATGTGTTACTAAACCTCTGTGTCAGCATTGTGGATGGATGCTGCAATACCTCTTAAATACTTTTATTGGCTTCAAATCTGGCAAAAAACATTTACTTAGACAAAAAAGTTCAGTGAGACTTAATTTAAAAACATGTTTCCTGTTGGGAATAAGTAGAATTCTAGAAGTTTGAGAAGCTGTAGTAGTTGAAGTGTCTCCGTAGAATAAATGATTGAAGTGATTGCCATATGAGCATTAATCATCATCATTGACATGTCTCTGGCGACCATGTTTGCTAGAACAGGAGTCGAATATGTCTGTATGGTTTCTGTTTTTGTTTTCCACCAGCCCCCAAGACTCATCAGTATGCAGCAGATACCACGAGGGCCTGGGGGTATGAATGGGGGGCCGGGCCCCCCATTGTACCCTTCCTCACACCATATGCGTCTACCTGGCCCATCGCCGGGTCGAATGCCCACCAGTCAGCCGAGACATAATGGACAGCAGTATCCTACGATGATGCAGCCGCAGCTACAGAGACAGGTCAGTACAAAACACACTCTAGTTTCACTACATGGAAATAGCTGAACAGGTGTAATTTTATTATGTAAGGCACATTTAGATTAATTTATTAAATGTGACTGGTAAACAGCTGTTTGACCAAAAATGCCATTCTATATTAAGCAGCCTGATAGCTGACTTAAGAAAGTAGTTTGAACAATATCCAGTATATTATTTGGGGGGGGAGCCCCTGCAAGGACATGACAGGAGTGGCATCCAGTGTGCTCTGCTGTTGCAACCTATCTACCAGGTGGTCAGGTCTGCTTGCCTGAGCATCTAATAAATTGGAGTGTGTGTATGTAGTGTAGGAGTGTAAGTAAGAAAGTCTAGTATTAAAGAAATAAAGGCATTTTTGAGGTTAATAATTTTTAATATTCTCAAACATTATTAACCTCACCGTTTTTTCTATAAGACACTATCAGGACTTCCTAAACAATACAATTATGGGTGTTTGTCCAGATTCAACCTTTACCAAAGAAAACATCAGCCCCACCTTTATCAGTCTGAGTTTAGACTGATCTTGATGGGTGTCTTTGTACCTCTGATTCATTAAGCTAATGGGTTATTGTTGTCACCCTGGCGGGTCTGCCTCATGAACTCCCAAGTTAGTTAATGTGATAACTCCAGAACGAAATGACATATGAGTTTCAAATTGATGCCAAAGGTGTATCTACTAAAAATCTCTGACTAGTTTGAATATCATTGACCTGGGCCTCTAGATCAGCGAGTCACCAAATCTCATGAATGCAATAACTTGAGAACAAGCTGACGTAAGATTTTGAAGTTCATAGAAGTCTGAGGGGTACCACTGGCAACCGCCAGTATTTTTGTAAAAGTCATTGATTCATAGATGGATATTCATTTTAAATTAACAGCCGATGGTGCAGCCGTCTATCTTCACTCTTCTAATAGTAGCATGGTTAAATTACATCATTTAATCAAAGCTGAAGTTCAATTTGCAGTATGTGCAAGAAGAAACTGAATTAGAAAAATGTAACTACCATTTTCATGTAAGAATATAAAATATTAATAATCTAATTACACTGCAATATCCACTGATCACATTACATAGAAATCTCTTCATTTTTATGTCACCCACTAATATAAAAATGGACATAATTTCACAGATGCTACTTCTTTTTTTTTATTGTGGGGCAAACAAAAGTTTCTGTAATCTATCAAATTATATGCAAGCCATATAGAAAATAAGGATAATATCTGTGAATGTCAGATTTTTATTTTTATTTTTTGTATAATCATCATTTAACCAGATGAGCCCAAAGAGAGCGGACCACTTTTTCCTTTTCTCTTTTTGAATCCAAATTCACTTCATCCCTTTCTTGCATTCTTACTTCAATGGTTTCAGACACCAGACTTGATATATTGTGTACTTGGCCGATTTGTGATGTGATGACACCTTTTAGTCATGCAGTTAACACTGGAAACAAGATTGAAGTCTCAACAAAGGTTCCTGTGAGGGAAACGGGCTGTTAGATGTGTATTTTCTGCCATCTGCTTTCATGTATGACTGTAACAGAATCACTAAAGCTTATCTGGGTGAATAGTGGCGTTAATTTAAGAAATGTAAACTCTGTAAATGTTAAGGTTTTAGCAAAATTCAAAAGCAAGTGTTGTGTATATATGTGTGCACTATTAAATGTAATATTTATTTTCTTTTTTTGCTAAAATGCATAACGTATTTTATAGAAGCACAAGGAATTCACCTTCAGGAGAAAATTGACATTTATTTTCGTCAATTTTCGTTAATTAAAAGATTATTGTCTCCTAAAAATAAGAAATCTGCTGTTGGATGATGTTGGATATAAAGCCCTACATAAATACTTATTTAGTTGTGAGTAGAGCTGCTGGATTGTGACCAAAATCGTGGTTATTGTGGTCGATGTTAAGACCATGAATAAGTAAGGCAATTATTGAGTCTCTTCTTTGACTTTGGCTTTAAGAGATGCTACTAGTGTAGCATTGTGGTTAGCACTTTGAGTTTTCATGTTCTCCTTGTGTCAATTTGGGTTTCCTCTGCGCACTCATGCTTCCTCCCACATGCATATTAGGTTAATTGGCGATTCTAAATTGCAGTAGGTGTGATGTGAGTAAAAGATCACCTGTCCCTCTGTATTAGCTTGTCACAGACCTGTCCAGCGTGTACCCTGCCTCTCTACCTGCAGCCTCCCTGCAATGAACAATGAGCAATGAACTGCTCTTTAACAGTAGATTTCCTTGAACTGAAAATAAAATTGAATATAAAAATATAAATAATAAAACTCAAAGCCTGTAAATTGAATTCTATATGATGCATGCATTGCAGGGTATAACTGGGTTTTTAGAGAAGGTTGAAAAGCCACTGTTAAAGGAAAGGAACACGTTAGATTTTTAACAGATACACATGTAAAAACCTTTTCTCATAAATTTAACAGTCTTATTCATTCAGAAAAGCAGCGAAACATTTTTTTTGTCCTGAAATGAATGCAGTTAATTGATTTTTAGAATAATTAAGCCAGGGTTATTATATAAAGTCCATTTAAAACTGTTTGTCATTCAGGTTTTAATTTCAAATTTAGCTGTGCTATTATGGAAAAATGAATTTTTAAATTCAATTTTCTACACACAAATGATAATTAAATTTGATGAAGTATAACATCCAAACACACCATTAATGATTCCTTGAAAAGGAAATCTGAAACTGTTGTTCCAGAGAAGGCTGCAAAGGACTTCCTCAGCTCTGCTTAACACTACCTCTCCAGTGTATCTGTACACATTAATTTTCTTGAATACCATTTACTGTATAAAATACCATTTACAATATAAAAATGTACATTTGCTGCCTGCATGCACGACTAGGTAAGAGAAGCTCCACTATATCCAGCCCCTTTTTCTTTGTGTCCAGATGTCTATAGAATCTGAGATGAGCCACCAAAGGTTTCGTTTCTTACTACAATCAGGGGTTTGGCACTTTTTTCTTACTTTGTCATTAATTTGTCTTGTGCAGCATGTGTGGTCATTCAAATGCATGATGATGCAGCAATGTTGTTTGCACAACAAAGATTTCTTTTTTTCTTATTTAAACCTCAGTGAGTGACCTGCTTCCCTCCTCTCCTCCCTCCTTTTCCTCTATACTTTCCCTTCTCTTTTTCCATGTAGCATTCTAATCCAGGGCATGCGGGACCTTTTCCGGTTGCATCCCTGCATAATGCCAATCCCACGAGTCCCACCAGTGCTAGTATGGCCGGCGCCCACGCACACCGTAGCCCTGTAAACCCTGCCATGGGTCCTATTGAGCTCATCCCATCCGTCACCAATCCCGAGAACCTGCCCTGCGTACCTGAGATCCCTCCCATTCAGGTAAGCACATTTTATTGTTGTTCAGTTTTCAAAATAAAGTTGATTAACAGTCAACATTTCTTTACATTACATTTCATTACATTGTGTTGTTTTTTTTTAATCAGTATAAATTATATAAAATGTGTTAACTCCATCCATCCATCCATCCATCTTCATCCGCTTTATCCGAGGCCGGGTCGCGGGGGCAGCAGCCTAAGCAAAGAGGCCCAGACCGCTCTCTCCCCAGCCACCTCCTCCAGCTTATCCGGGGGAATACCAAGGCGTTCCCAGGCCAGCCGAGAGATATAATCTCTCCAGCGTGTCCTGGGTCTGCCAGGGGGCATCCTTGTCAGATGCCCGAACCACCTCAGCTGGCTCCTTTCGATGTGGAGCAGCAGCTGCTCTACTCTGAGCCCCTCCCGGATGGCCGAACTTCTCACCCTATCTCTAAGGGAGAGGCCAGCCACCCTTCGGAGGAAGCTCATTTCTGCCGCTTGTATCCGCGATCTCGTTCTTTCGGTCACTACCCACAGCTTGTGGCCATAGGTGAGGGTAGGGACGTAGATCGACCGGTAAATTGAGAGCTTCGCTTTTACACTCAGCTCCCTCTTCACCACGATGGACCGGTGCAGCATCCGCATTACTGCAGCTGCAGCCCCAATCCGTCTGTCGATCTCCGGCTCCCTTCTCCCATCACTCGTGAACAAGACCCCGAGATACTTGAACTCCTCCACTTGGGGCAGGAACTCATCCCCGACCCGGAGTGGGCACTCCACCCTTTTCCGGCTGAGAACCATGGCCTCAGATTTGGAGGTGCTGATCCTCATTCCCGCTGCTTCACACTCTGCTGCGAACCGTTCCAGTGCGAGCTGGAGGCCCTCACCCGATGAAGCCAACAGAACCACATCATCCGCAAAAATCAGAGATGAGATTCTGAGGCCACCGAAGCGAAAGCCCTCCGCCACTTGGCTGCGCCTAGAAATCCTGTCCATAAAAATTATGAACAGAACCGGAGACAAAGGGCAGCCCTGGCGGAGCCCAGGAACGGGAACGAGTCCGACTTATTGCCGGCAATGCGAACCAAGCTCTTGCAACGGTCGTATAGGGATCGAATGGCCCGTAGCAATGGGCCAGACACCCCATACTCCCGCAACACCTCCCACAGGACACCCCGAGGGACACGGTCGAATGCCTTCTCCAAGCCCACAAAACACATGTAGACTGGTTGGGCAAACTCCCATGCACCCTCGAGTATCCTCGAGAGGATAAAGAGCTGGTCCAGTGTTCCACGACCAGGACGAAAACCGCATTGTTCCTCCTGTATCCGAGGTTCGACTAACGGACGAACTCTCCTTTCCAGCACCCTGGCATAGACTTTCCCAGGGAGGCTGAGGAGTGTGTGTTAACTCTTTGTTAGGAAATTGTGTATCGCAGCACTAAAAAAAACGCAAATAGTTGCGCAATAAATATTAAAATGTATAAAGTTTGTATATGTTGTTTTCTGGTTGTATAATTGTTAGAGTGAATTGTTAAATGTTGTCATTTTTATGCTTACCATCTCTACATTGTTTTAACTCTGTGATGAAAGGAATTCATTCACCCAGATTCTCGAGGTTCTGGGCGGGGGCTGTAGTGTTTTATCACAGGCACATCCTATCTGGAAGATCTGTTTCTTGTGATGTTGCTTCCTGCTTTTATGACCCTTTTGGTCAGCAGGAGGTATCACACACACACACGCACACAGATGTTTACACATACACACGCATAGTGCCTTGTCTTTGTAACCATTTGGGGGTTTTACGTGGGTGGTGCTTTTGCTGTGATGTGTATTGTGTGAACTGTTTTCCCAATAAAAGGCAGCAAGCAGAGGCCATCGTTGGGGTCATTTTGTGGTAGACGCCAACGAGGCCTCCCTTGCAAGTACATCGATCGATCGCTGACTGTTTTGTTTTCTTCATGATGAATAAGTCTCTAAACCAGCGGGGCTTGTGGAAACACAGACCCAACAATAATCACTAGCACTGAAAGATGTTTAATATCTGTGAAGCTTAGATTAAAAAAACTCATAAATTAGATATTTGAAAACATGATGAGCAATGTGTGAATTTGTATAGTTACATAAAATGTGTCATGTGACCAGGAATGGTAAAGTTAGTTGCGATTACATGTGTCTGTAGCTGGTGGTGTTTACCTTGGTTGGATATCACTATTTCATTATTTGTTTATTTTTATTTTTGGCCTCTTCACTAACTTTTCTCTATCGCTCTACTTTTTTTGTAGTTGGAGGATGCAGGTACCAACTACCTTGGAGACCTTATGTATCGCGGGATCACAGCCAGCAAGCTTCAGCTGGGTTCAGTGGACATGAACCCCTCACCCGGACTATCCACACACTCTCCTGGATCTTCAGGTATCCGCATGTCTTTTTAAAATATCATTTAATGTTTTATTTGTAACGTTGTTGCAGTTTTAAATCACATACAGTCTATGGGATATTCGGGCGGCATTAATAGCTTTGGATTTTTAGCCTTTGATCTAAATGACACTGATTTTTTTTTTTCTTCTTCTTCTTTCTTTTCTTTCCCTGCTTAAGTGCTGTGTACATGTTGAAGAGCTTTAATGTGTACCCAGAGAAAGAGGTGATCATGGATGTTTTGTTCCTTGTTTCATTTATGTCTGCAGGTGTGTCTAATTCCCATACGCCAGCACGGCCTTCCAGCAACTCCAGCACAGGCAGCAGGGGCAGGTAAGACAACATAAGTCAAAATTTTATTAGCAAGGAGAAAGGATTTACAAGTGTTTCCATGACCTTTAGCATAGTGTTGGGTCCATAATAATGTAAAATTTTTCATTTATATCATTTACATCTGTAGCGATAATATAATCATATAAGATCTACAATATGAATATATTGTGGTATTATTTTAATATTGAAAGAACTGTGTGGGAAAATGCTTTTTATATGTGCAGTAATCAGCTCAAAAGTAATTGGACTAATCGACACTAAACCGGTCCAGCTTAGGTACAAAAAGGGGTCGTTTAGATTAAGATTGAATCCTGATGCTGTGAGGAGCTTAAGTAAAAATCTGCTGTGGATGTATTGACTATTGTTTCTGTTTTATGGCAACATCATTCACTCAGGAGAAAATGTCCTGATAAATGGGTGTGATAAATTGCTTTGTAAAGAAAATGACTGAACAGAACAGTCAACAATGCTTGATGAGTTGTTGTTTGTACAAAGATGTGAAGTAGAATTGTGGATTTTGGCTGATGCAATAAAAAAGCTACCTCTGTAAAAATGATGGACAAAGAAAACTGTGGAGGATAAATAGCAACTACTCTTTGTACCATCTCATCTTTCAAGATAAGCGGTGTTTCTGTTATAGTTTGGGCAATCAGTGGAAATGCTCGCACACTGATGATTTTAGTGCCGATGGAGGCAACAGGATGAATGCACAGGATGAGTGTACAGGAGTCTGCTGTGTGCTGAGATTCAGACAAATGTATTAAAACTAATTGAAGGACTCTTTAGCATCTTTGAAATGCTGACAACACAACCACATTAAAACAAATACATCTTACTGGCTGATTTAGTCACCTGTTGAAAGTCTGAGCTGCACTCAACTTGATATAAGATGATGCTCCTATCAGAGCATCACCAGAAAACAAATAGTGTCTCCTCTGTAGATCCAGGATTTCAGGAAGTCTTTGCTTCTCCTAGGCAAGATGTATTAAAGGTGCTCTATTTCACAGTGTTTTCACTGTTAAATGTGATGTTAAATTTGGCAACTGTAATTTTAATCTTTGCTATGTTATTTACATCTTAACATGAGAACTGTATGTGGTCTGGAACGGGAGTCAGACAACTTTGCATTTTCCTTCTTGTATCTCCATTCTTCTGATTCAGAAATCGTGCGTTTTTGTTCTGCATTTATTAATAGAAAGGTTTGTTTGGACAGAGAAAATAAGAGTGCAGAACAAATAAAAGTTATTTCAAATGAAATAACCCTCTCTAGCCTATCTATTTAAAAAATAATGCTTTACAAAAACGACTGGGTCAGAACAAAATTCATGTTCTTTTCCAGTTATGCAGGTTTATTCATAATAAGTCAATTATATATAAATGAGGAAGCATGATAAAATTTGGTTTGTTTTTATCTGTTTCAGCTGTAGTTCTGCAGGAAGGGGAGGGCCAGGAGGTGGAGCAGCAGTGGAGCAGGTGACGGTGAAGCAGGAGCCTGGTACAGATGACAGCTATAGCTGTCCAGCTTCTTCTCTGAAGACAGAGCGGGGGAAAGATGCTGGAAGGAGTGCCTGCATGGTATGATATATACAGTTGTAATGTGATAATATCATATTGCAGTACAGCACTGCAAATTCAACAGAAAAGTGATATGATAACACTGTTGACAAAGCTGTATTTAGTTAGAGTAGTGTCTTTATTTTGTCAAATATTGTCGTTTTGCATTAAAACACTGCTTTGTGTGTGCTTTTCCCCTGAAGATGAGCAGTCCAGAGAACAGCCCCCATCCTGTAGTGGGAGCTGTATCTGCAGGCCAAGACACTCTCAAGGCTCTAGGCGAGCGCATCAAAACGGAACCTCAGTCTGAGACACCTTGTTCTGGACTCAATGACTCCAGTACAGCCGCGTCATCTTCTTCCACAACCACAATGACCTCCACTACCTCGTCAGCCACAGAGAGCAGCAGCACCACGACAGTCGCTCCACTCACTAATGGAAACTCAAATAAGGGGGGAGAAACCAAAAGGAGTGAGGCTTCTACTGGAACCGGGAATGTTGAAGGGAAAGAGGATGACCCAAATGAAGACTGGTGTGCTGTTTGTATCAATGGCGGTGATCTGCTGTGCTGTGACCGGTGCCCCAAAGTGTTTCACATGAAATGCCATGTACCCACCATAAAAATATTTCCAAAGTAAGTGATTACAATGGAGTTTTATTTTATTTTATTGATTGGACGTCCCCTAAAAAAAGATTACAGATCTCCCAAATGCTTTAGATTAAAATCTTATTTTTACAAGGTCACTCTGTGAAACATAGATGCAATAAAACTTCAAAAGCACAATAAATTAAAATAAAAAGTAGTTGGGTGGATTTCAGGAAGTCACAGATGCAACAGAAAAAAGAAAGACATTAGTAATAGCCGAATAATAGTCACAGGCTGTGATACCAGCAGACGCGTTGATCTCTTTAAACCCCCAAACACACTTCCATGCGATTCTGAATGTGCTGTGTGTTATTTGTGTGTCACAGGGGCGACTTTCTCTGCACGTTTTGTCGGAGTATAACCAACCCTGAAATAGAGTACTGTGATGATAGCAGGAAGGGCAAAGGAGAGCCGGGCCTGAGTGCTGAGGACCAAAGGGTCAGTAAAACAACCACAGTAATCCACATTGATGTGACTGATACAAGGCAACTAATTCTCTCTTCTTACGTCCTCAGAAATGTGAACGCCTCCTGCTGTACATCTTCTGTCATGAGCTCAGCGTGGGCTTTAGGGAACCTGTTCCTAGCTCTGTAAGTAGCACTGTGTCAGCTGTGCTGCACCACCATTGCTGCTGTGAAGATTCTACTTCCTTGTGTTGTTAGCAAAATTTAATTGTTCCTCATTTCGTGTGTTGTTTGACATTAACTCCTGTGTTTTCTGTTTTTCTTCCAAAATTAATAAATGTCCGATTATATGGGCTCAAAATGTGGTCATAAATATTTTGTACTTGTAAATCGGTTTTGTACTTGTAAAAAAGATTTGTATGTGAAAAAAAAAAAATTTGTGCGTGTGTAAAAAAGATTTGTATGTGTAAAAAAGATTTGTGTGTGGACTTAGCCAAAAAAAACCCTGCAAGTTACAACTACGAATTTTGACCCTATTTTTCTTCCTTTCATCTGATTGGTGAATGTCATGTCAATCACAAATGTAACAATCCAATCAGAGAACAGATGGGTTTGGCTGTCGGAGGGGCGCTTTTTTTGAACTGCAGGTCTTTGAAGGGAATAAATGCCCTTTTACATGCCAACCCAGCGTTTTCCTTCATCACCACGAAGGAAAAAAGTGTGGTCGTCCGAGTTTGGTGATTTTTGTGTCACAGGACTACGTGTTTAATACAGGGACTTCCACAGCCTTTTCAACAGCGCTGCGGACCGCGGGGTGGGGGCGGGCAGTGTTTTGGAAATGACAGTCTTCATTACAAAGCTTTCTTCGTTATGAATTAGCATACATGTTTTTATTGAACATTTAAAGAACTAGCAAAAAAACACCACAAACTATTGTAGTTCACATAAAGTCAGAGATAAAAACGACAAGGAGCAGGTGCATCTAGCACAGGTAGAGCTGCTGCAAAAACTCACAGAGCTCAGCAGCAAATTCTGGATCCTTTGCTTTTAGTTAGCAGTTAGCATTAGCAGCACATCCTGCGTCCGATGTGAAAGGACTTTTATGCTGCGCGCTGTGACTCACAGCAATGGTCCCGGGTCAGCCCTGGCGTTGTGTTAAACTAATCCTAAAGTAATAATGTATTTCTAACCACTGATATACCACAACTTTTTCCTTTCAACAGCTGCTGAAAGTAAGGGGACCTAACTGCTATCGGATATTTATATAGAGATTACCCTTCAAGGACCTGCAGTTCAAAAAAGTGCCCCTCCGACAGCCAAACCCATCTGTTCTCTGATTGGATTGTTTAATTTGTGATTGACATGACATTGACCAATCAGCTTAAAGGAAGAAAAATAGGGTCAAAATTCGTAGTTGTAACTTGCAGGGTTTTTTTTGGGCTAAGTCCACACACAAATCTTTTTTACGCATACAAATCTTTTTTACGCACACAAATCTTTTTTACGCACGCACAAATTTTTTTTACAAATACAAATCTTTTTTTACGCACGCACAATTTTTTTTTTTTTTTTTTACACATACAAATCTTTTTTACAAGTACAAAACCGATTTACAAGTACAAAATATTTATGACCACATTTTGAGCCCATACGATTACTGTAGAACTGACGGTAGCTTGTGGTCTCAGTGGATACACTTACCCCACTTTTTTGCTTAAAATTTTTTTTTCTTACAATTTTTTTCTGATGTATTGAAAAATTTCTGTTCTTGTCAGGCTCTTATTACCACATATAGAACCACCTTTTATATTTTTAACTGATTCTTCGGGAGGGATCTTCCTGTGTTCTGGTGGTTTGCAGCACATGCCAATGTGACCACAGCATTTATATGTCCCAGCCACCTGCCTTTTGCAGGTCTTCCTCTTTGCTTTCGCCTCACATTTCTTACCTGTCCTTACTGTCAAGCTGCAAATACAGGCAGAAATGCTGAAAGAAAAAGTTTAAGATTTTAAAAGTGAAGTGGTATTTTGATTTTCATGGCCAGAGGCCATCTAAAAACTGAGGTTGTCCTCTCATTGCTCTTTCTTGTCCTTAGAATTTTAGAAATTTAGAAGTTACGACACTAGGTCCAAAGGGTAGGATCTCCTGCGACAGATATCAAAATCCACACAAGTTTGTGTAAAGTAATGTATTTGTACCGTATTATTTCACATGTTCTTTGGCATGTATTCGGTATAAGTTACTCAAACATGCTGTGCTAATAATGGGTTTCATTTTGCTGTATGCCCATTTATATTGGACTGCACTATAGCATGGCTGCAATTTACTGCTACCACAGTTGTGGGTTATGACAGTGTTTAAATGCATCTTTGTTTCTAAACGTCTGATCTGCTGTTGGGGTTTGGGGAAATCTCTAAATTCTAAAATCTTTACAATCTAAAAACGTTGTTTACGTCTCACCAAAAGAAAAATATTTGGAGTCATGTGAAATAATTTGAGATGTTATCTGACCTGCTTTTTTAGGTACCCAACTATTACAAGATAATCAAGCAGCCCATGGACCTAAAGAAGGTGAAGAAGAAGCTGCAGCTGCGGAATTCCCAGTACTACCAGTCTGTCCAGGAGTTTGTGTCCAATATGCGCCTGGTCTTCAAAAACTGTGCGAAATACAACGAGGTGAGCAGCATGAGTCTTGAGACTGCTTCAGGGAATGGCATCTGCTTGTGTGTGCATGCAGACGTGGGTTAGACTGATATGGTTTGATATTTGAATTGCCTGCCGATTCAAAAAATTGAATTATTTGACCATTTTCATGGTCAAACAATAAAAGGCAAACCGTCATATTTGTCTAACCTGATTATGAACACTGCCTGGTATTTCGAGGGGAAATTGGGTGTTTAGGTAGAGTGTGTTCAGTTTCGTACACTAACACTGGCTGTTGAAGGATGGAGTGAGTGTCACTGTGCTCTTTTTACACTGGCTGCAAGAACACCGTGTGACTGTTAACACCGTCTGCGTTATAATGAAACCCCACATTTTTTTTTTTTAATGGATGGCTGTGATTACCTGTTTATTTTTAATACAGTTCACATAATGTTCATCTACATTCTCCTTAGGAGAAATAATGCATTTTTACACATGGATGTATTTATTTTTGTTGTTTCGTGGCACTGAAATGCTGGTGGTTTATCAGGAAGTCTGGACTACAGTTCTGGCTAATATTGACTGTGAACACTGAGCCTTGTAGCATGGCTTCACTATATAGATGCAGTGTAATATAATGTGACTGAAATTAACAGCAAGTATGGTTCTCATCTGTGAAGGATGTTGGTCAAAACATCATGTGATTAGCTGGAATGTAATACTTTCTGGTTTTCAGTGAGAGTTGCCAAATATCAGTGAGTCATTCCAGTGATTATGATAATCGCAAAATATAAAGTTAGGTCATTCATTTATAGTTTATCGTTTTTGGCATTTTTTTTTTGTCTTCATTTGGATAGAAGTGAGTATAGCTGGGAAACGGGGAGAGTCAGGAAAGAGGAAAATGGTAAAGGTGTGACCAGCTAGGAATTCACTGCTGCTTGATGGCATATGTGCCCATGTTAAATGCTGTGGTCGCTTCCAAAGATACATTTATTACATACCAGTGGTTGAGACATCAGAGATGCGCTTCTGTTAGAGAAAGAACACCAGTTTAAAAAATGTATGGGATGCTGTGTAACAAAAAAACCAAAACAAAATGCATTTATTTGTAAATCTCATAAACCCATGTTTCATTCACAATGGAACATAGAAAACATAAAATGTTTAAACTGGGACTTATTTTCTCATTTTCAATTTGGTGTCAGCAACAGGTCTCAAAACAGCTTGGATGGGGCCAATAAAGGTCTGGAAGAGAAAGTGGTACTAAAAATGGTGATGACATTGAAATTGACACATATGGAAAAAAAAATCATATGAACGTGATCCAGAAACTCTGTCTCCTCAGGGCCAACGCTCATTTAAAATGGAGTGAGACAAAGTGGAAATGAAAATGACAATGAAATTCGAGAACTGTTGAGCAGGCTACAGTCCTCCATGAGATAAGAATGGGACTGCTTATTCCTCTCCCATTCCTCTCCCCAACATCCAGCAGCAGCTCTCCTCAGTTCTCATATGTTTGCAGATTATTGTTGAAACACGAGGGGATGCTAGACAGTGGTAAACATGGTCCTGTCCTAACTTTCTTTTTTTCTTTTTTCTTTTAAAAAAAAAAAAAGATGTGTTGCTACCATCAAATTCAAATTGAGCTAATATTGTTTTGTGGAACAGTAAAATGCCTCAGTTTGAACATTTGATGTTTTCTGTGTTTCACTGTTTGTGTTTATGAGATTTACAAATAACTCATTGCATTCTGTACGATTTACATTTTAATGTAAACTTACATTGAAATTGGGGCTTTAAAACAAGAAATGTGACTGTTGTTGATACAGGAAAAAAGATGCCAGAGAGCTAAACTTGTATTCACTAAAGTTATCACTAGCTGCGTGTGGCTTCCTGTATCCTGTGCGATCTTTACCTGCTGTTAATTTCTGCAGTAATGGGGATACGCACTTTTGTATTCGAGCACAGAAGGCCCGAACAGATTTCTGATCTGTTATTATGTTACCTGCCTATGCTGTGAACTCTTTTCTTTCCCCCTGCTGCTTCACTGTCTTTGTTGTAATGTTATTGCCCCTTTTTAGATGTCTCGAATAATCCAGGTTTATGATGAGGAGAAACAGATTAATACACAGGTAAGCCGTTTCAAATGGAGTGCAGATCTCCTGCCCCCTCCCACTGAGGCTCCAAGAAAAGTTGTACCCCTTTATTAAAGAGAAGAGAATTTCCTTAGATGATGTATGAAGATTAAAGTGTCATTTTGATTGCGCACTGTTTAGAAAAGTATGTCAGATGAGAGGGTGTTTGGAGAATCAAAATAAATCTGTTTAAAAGTGTTTCTGTTTGACTGTTGATGGCTTTAAGTCTGTTTAGTTTTATCGTGTAAGCCATAGAGCATCCAGTGCCTATCTACTACTTTTTTTTTATTGTTTGTTTGTTTGTTTGTTTGGAAAGGGTGGAGGCTGTTACATTTCGGCTTTTTTGTTTCTATTTGACATGCACGTGTGTGCCTTGTGCATATAGTGAGCGTCTGAGGATTTCAACA
This sequence comes from Aulonocara stuartgranti, assembly GCF_965226115.1. Classification (NCBI taxonomy): domain Eukaryota; kingdom Metazoa; phylum Chordata; class Actinopteri; order Cichliformes; family Cichlidae; genus Aulonocara; species Aulonocara stuartgranti. Next base: position 12,110,468 of record NC_138956.1, on the reverse strand, counting down.
ACCTTTAAATAGTCAGATACTATATTTGACCCTACTGGCTGATTAGATCACTAAAACTTTGCAACTTCCATTTATTGTGGAAATGCTTCAGGGAGCCACAGTGGGACAGGGAGGCAGGAAATCCTTGCTCTGTACATCAAGGTTGAGCCGGGGTTACCCCGCCATCAGGAGTCTTAACCAGATCTAATTTGTCTCCTCATTCTCCTCTTCCCCTTCCCGCTTCAACCTATTCATTCTTTCTGCCCAATGGCATTCTCACACAATCTTCCTTCATGTCACTCCTTTTCCCACCTCCTCCTCTTCCTCCTCTGACAGGTGGGATCAGAGATGGCGATATCCGGCAAGGCAGTGAGCCTGTACTTTGAGGAGAAGTTGCAGGAGATCTTCCCAGGCCAAAGCTTTCCTGAAACAGCTGAACCCGAATCTCCGCAAGAAAAAGAAAAGGAGGACGACAATACAGACGACTCCGAGGACGACTTCATACAGCCCCGACGCAAACGGTTGAAAACGGATGAGAAAGTGGTCCACATCAAGTGAGACCCTCATCACGAAGGAAATGAGAGAAGTGAAAAACTGCCTTCCTCATATCCCACACTTCTCTTTGGAGAAAGGAAACACAAAAAACAGATGAGAGATTCTGTAAAAGAAGCTTGGTTTATTTCATCCTTGGCTTTTGAAAGAATTACTCTCAACTACACTAGACATCTGCTTTTCTGAGAACTCTTTACGGACTGAAAGATGGAAGAGCTGCATTCCCTTATTATTTCATGGACATTCAGATTCGCTTGGAAAGATTTTGAAGTAGAACTTGTTTTGCAGTAGTTAGGAAAATGTTGTTTCTTTTCTATCATCCGTTTTCATATGTAGATTTGTTGTGACAATTGCTTTATAAAAACAAAGAAACCCCCTGTTCTGTTTAATGTATTAAATATATACTTTGACAAGAAGCCTACCAAGTATTTGTATGACTTTGTGGAAACGTTGTGTAAATAAGAGAATCTAGCTCACTGAAGGTGTTCCTGCCGTATTAATGTTTGGGTGCGTCATCAATAAAACCTGTTCTTGAAATATAACAAAGAGAATGTGTTGTGTGGAATAGATTTGAGGTTATCAGAGTTTGCTGTATTGTCATTATGATGGATAATTCTAGTTTAGATCTGTTATGGGTTGGATTTCAGGATATTCCTTTGTCCAGAATGGTGCCGCTCACAGCAGTCACGGCTACATTTCTTTATAGAAAGCCTCCAGTCCAGTTACACACCTGTCACAAGGAAAGCCTGACGTTTACCGGCAACAATAGCGACTATACAGACAATATTTGATACATTTGTAACATCAGCAGTCAATAATTTACTCTGGCACATCATCAGGCTTACTAAAGCTGCAGGCTCATTAACTAAAGGAGTGAGTAACTATTCTATTAACCTAAAACCTTCATCATTCCAGGTCTACATTAAAGTATCTGAAAGGCATTAAACAGACTTCAGTCAGTAAAAAGGAATAATTTCCTCATAGATTCTTTTGAGTTGATGCACTGTTCCTTTAGAGGAAGTCCGACACCGACCTCAGCGTTTCTTCGTGTTGTAATGACTCTGACACATAAAACTTGAGCGTCTCCTCCTGGCTTAAACTGGTCTCCGAGGACCACGTGACATCGGAAACTTAGGAAGCCTGTTAATAAAAGCCACGCGAGCTGACAACAGAGACTTTAGATGCTGAGTCGCCAATCTGACAGTCAGCTGACGCTATCGTGGAGTGTTTAAAAAAAAAAAAAAAAAAATAGGAAATGAGTCCTCTCTCTGCTTTCCCGTTCAACATCTGACGTTGGAGTTCATCGTGCTTTTCAGGTAGGATTTAGTTGCGGAATATGCAAATGATCAGAAATATTTTTATTATAATATTAGGTTATTTTGCCACCTCTAATAAAATTGCCTTAGTTGTCCTGTCGAAGTTTAAAGTTCCTTTTATTTTATTTTATAACATACAGCAGGATTAACTTGTATTGATGTAATTATCGTGTGTATGCTGCTTACTCAAATACAGTAAATATTGGTGACGTGGTCTACTACAAAGGCTAGAATAACTAATGTAAGCAAATGAACCACTTTAACAGGACTTGGCAATATGTGATGGGAGTATGTGAAATGTGTGAGCCTCACTTCTGCAGGTATGTGACAATAACGGGAAAACGTACTGTAAGCATGTCCCTTCGTCTAAATACACTTTTCACAACTAAATTGTGTGAATCAGAAAATTATTTATTATATAATAATTTGTCGACATTATAAATAACCAAAATACAGATAAATTATATTGGTTTAAAATCAATGCGTTAACGCGTCTGGGTCAAACTGAATTTGTTTTTTAAAGGACCAGCTCATTTAATTTGCACCGCAGGTCATATGACGAGTATGTAATCACGTGACTCGTGACTCACGGCTCTGACGCTCCATCAATCAGCTCACACTGAACCTGTTTGTTTCTCGCTTGCTTCGTTTTTACCTGCCATTTCTGACTTGTTCTTCTGAGGACTCCGCCGACACCTCCCAGGCAAGATAAATTTAGCACTTTGTTTACTATGAGTGGGGTCGTTTGGTGATGTTATCCACGTAAAAGCCGCGCACGTGATCCAGTAAACGGTTATCAGGTAGCTGCCGCTTAGCAGCTTAAGCTAACAGACCGTTTCTTGTTATCTGTTTTTGTATTACGTCTGAAAATAGTTTTAGGGCGATGCTAGCTGAATGTGGAAGTGAAGCGGCTGTTTTCATTTTTGTTTCGAACGGCATGTAGTTTGAGGTCCTTATGTGATGTTGTCGGTAGTGTCCTCCGCGCTTGTGCTATCATAGTGACTGTGTAGTGAAGATCTGGTTTCATAAGCTGAAGGTGTTGTTTTTACAGAGGCGTCGGTCAGCTTGAAGAACAATGTCCACAGACGGAGTCCTCACACGCGCCACCCTTGGATGGACTACTTCAGAAAACTTCACTTCTCTGTGTCCTAATGGGTCCAAATGGGTTTGGGAGGGCCTTGGGGAATGTGCCCAAGATGCCAGAGATATGGCCAGCGTCTACCTGGGCCTCCTGTCCATCCTCTGCTTCCTGGTGTCTTCATTTCCGTAAGTTTTTATGTTGGTGTCTGTGACTCTGAGCAAACCTTAACTGAACTAAGTGACCTGTATATTTCCATCTCATCTCTCTCTGAATAGTCAGATCAGTAATGCTGATTGTAATACTGCCTCTGATTACAGGCAGTATTACAACTCGTGGAAAAGTGGGAATATGGATCAAGCGCTCTCCATTTGGTTTTTGCTGTTGTGGTTGGGAGGTGACTCTTGTAATCTGATTGGGTCATTTTTGGCAGATCAGCTTCCGCTTCAGGTAAGTTGTAGGGATGTGATCCTTAAGTGGAGTTTAATGTAGAAAATATCAAAAGCAGTGGTGGATGCTCAGTGGTGTTTGTAAAACATCAGAAATTATGTGTCACTGGTTTTTTCTTTTATTTAATCCCCCCCCCCCAAAAAACAAAAAAAAAAAACAAAAAAAAAAAAAAACAACTTTGTGTGGTTTGCAGTGTAATGTCGAAAATGTGTCATTTTTGTGTCATTGATGGAGAGATTTCGCAGTTCTTTCCTCCCCACTGCTGTCAGACTCCACAACAAAGACTCAAACTGATCAAACACACACATCCACACATGTGCAATAACACTAAGTGCGATACTCTTTATCTGACAAAGTTGTACTTTTACTCAGTTGTATTAAGCATTTGTATTCTATTTTTATCCTATTGTATATTTTATTCTGTTTATTCTACTGTATATAGTATTTTATTCTATTCTGTACAGCTGTGTACAGTATTTTATTCTTATAGTATTCTAATTTTTGCTTCATAACGTTTGCACTGTCCACTTCCTGCTGTGACAAAACAAATTTCCCACGTGTGGGACTAATAAAGGTTATCTTATCTTTTCAAGTTTATGTCAGCTAACTATTTCTTGATCAGTAAAATTTGTGTCATGTTGTTTTAGTTTCGCAATGGGCTGCATAGAAATACTGATCCATACAGCATTTGTAGACTGCTTTTTGGTTGTTGTTGTTTTGTTTTTTTTAAAGCAAATTCCATGACAACAGCTAAATCTGTGTTAAGAAAGTCGTTTTTTTCCATTGATCTGTGTCGTTTTGTTTGTCTCTCTTCTTTTCATTCAGCAATACACAGCTATTTATTACGTTGCAGCTGACTTGATCATGCTGAGTATGTACACGTACTACAAGCTGAAGAACAAAGCTTCTCAAGGTGAGCTTTTTTTGGGGGGGGGTGGGTGGTTTGCCAGCAGTTTTCAATAGAAGAACCAATACCTCTCCTGGAATGTTGTAGCCTCTTTAGACCTGTGTGCTATCGACGTGACGAGAGGTTAATCTGTGTACCCTGTATTTATCTGATGAGCTGTCGTCTGGTCAATTGATTGAGTAACTTATATGTTGTCCTTTCACCAGGCAGGACACGTTTGCTCGTGGTTGGCGTATCCTGCTTCTTATGCTTTGCCACAAGCCTCACCCAACTCCCAGATGTAGGCCCCCACAAGGAAATCATTTCTTCTGGGTTCAGAAGTCGCTCCTTGCTCTCAACCTCTAGCACTAGCTCTATCACAGTGAGTCCTGTTTATTTGCTAAACTGATTTGAAGAAAACTTTTTTTTGTATGTGTGTGTAAAGTAGCATCTCCCCCTCTGTTTCTTCAGCCTTTTACCACTAAAGAGATTATTGGTTTCTGCATTGGGTCAGTGTCATCAGTCCTCTACCTCTGTTCCAGAGGTCCACAGATATACACTAATGTGAGTATGACAAAGTACGGTCTGGTATAAATGTGTAAAGGATTCTGCCCGACATCCTGCAAAGTGTAGGCAGTAGTCAGTAATCCAATGTTATAAAGAGGGAAAAATTACTTTAATTTGTCTCAAGGTTATTTAAGTCCTAGTGGCAAGCAAGAGTAGTATTTCCATGACCACGTACTGCTCCAAGTTTTAAATTATCTTTTAAATAAAGAATATTATCCAGTTAAGTTCAATATGTAAGCTAAAGCATGCTCGCAAATGTTTACTAAAGTGAAAGAAGAAATTTGCTGTACCTGAACAAGAGAAAATGCAAGTGAAACGGCCCGTTTCCCTTGCTAAAAACGAAACTAAAAAGCGCTATACTACTACTGCTTCGTCTCTTACCTGATGTCAGCCTGATTCAGTTGCATTTTAGTTGGTAAACCCACATAGTCTTGCTCACCCACTTAAACTGAGACTGTAACTTGCATGTTTTGGTAGATAGCTCAAAAACTAAAAAGAAAATCTATAAGTGTTTCGACTTTATCCATCTAACCGTGTACTTATTGGCTGTTGAAATGTCATCCATTCCTTTGTAAATAAAAGTGAATAAATTAACACAACATTTTCCTCACTTCCTTTTTCTGCTGTCTCGTTTTCCCCTGCAGTTCAAGAGGAAGTCGACACAGGGAGTTTCTTACTTCCTGTTCGCGCTGGTCATCCTGGGAAACACTACATATGGTCTAAGCGTCCTTTTGAAGAACCCTGACCTGGGCCAGGGTGAGAGCAGCTACATGATCCACCACGTGCCCTGGCTCATCGGCAGCCTCGGCACCCTCAGTTTAGACCTTATTGTATCCTTTTAAGAGAAGCGAAAACATGTACGGGGAGGCTGGGCCTCATGCCTCTGCTGCATGTATGTGGCACATATTTATGAAATTCTGACCGGAAGGGCAGCAGAGCTCTTTAGTGGGGATTAGTTGATTGTGTATTGAACACAATATGGCATATTAATAGTTGCAGGGAAACGGGTTCATGGTTAGGAAAGAAACAAGTCAGTTAAAGCTGCCTCAGTGAAGCCTGTAGGCTACTTCTTTCTTTGCACTGCGTTGAAATGAAGCCACAAGCTGTTTTGTTTTTAGTTAACAGTGACAGTGCAGAAGGGAGCAGCCTGATGATGACTGACATTTAGCAAACATCAGATCAGTGTGGTTCCCTAATTGTGGGTAGTGCGTGTAAATATTTATCTTGGGGTACATCTCTGCTGTCACTGTCTTATGCAGCTTATTTAAAGCTAGCCCATAATCGGCACTGGGACATGGGAAGGTATAGTGGACGTGTTTCTGTGAACGCTGGTTGATCGCTTCAGCCCAGTTTGGAGTCAGTGTTTGCTGAATAGTAGACTGTATTTTTTGTACTATGAATTATGGTGTTTGTCTTTCATTACTTTGCGGTCAAATATTCACTGAAATGAGTAATTAAGGAAGCAGCTGGAGTCTGTACTCTTCTGAGTGAAATCCTCTGGTACTGTCTGCTTTTGCATTTAAAAACAAACAAAACCGAAACATTTTTATGTTCTTTAACGCTGTGATCCAGATCTCTGTCCAGTTCCTGATGTACCGTAACGCTCGGCCACGGGTGGAAGTCAACCACGATGAGACAGCACCTCTTATCAGGAGCTAAACCAGAACAGCCAGAGCTCATCGGTGGCGATCGACCGAATGCTCGCTGTCAGTCGGATCCTTACAATCATCTTTCTGACGCCATCAGGATCTGAACTGGAGACTTGGTGTTATAGATGTATTTATTATGCTGTCAGCCTCTTTAATGTTTACAATCAAGTTTTGTATGTGATTAGTACAGCAGCAATTGAAGTTCTTCACTTTTAGTGAGTTTTACTTTTAGCGTTAAAGGGACGGTTAAAGGTTTCGGGTGTCAGACGTGGATGAAAATATCCCCGTCATCCTGAGACTGAAGTCTCCAAGCTCAGACTTGAAATTTCTAGTAAAAACATCTCGGCTGCATGTGAGCAAGCAAGGGACTGAAACCCATCTCCTATCAAGCAGGCTTGGTGGACCTGTAGCAAAGTATAACACATCCTTTCAGAAAAGGTGATCAGCCTGTATTTGCTTTGATTACCATTATGACAATTTTACTGTTTAATCAGTTTTATTATAACGGGGGGGACATTTTTCAACTTCCTGTAATTGGCTTCCCAACAACAGCAGGGACGCCTGTTTTACTAATGGCCTTTTGTGAGCCTTTGTGTGCCCCGGTGCTTTCATAACGATACCGTGGAAAGAACTTCAGTCACTTTAAATTTTTAAAACGTGATAAATCTAAGGATTATAACAAGCCCAGATGTCTTTTGTCAGCAGGAGCCACTTGTTTACTAAGAAGTTAGGTGAACATGGCCCCTGAGCTCTCAATATGATGCCAACGCTCATGTGATATTATAAACTTGCTGCCTGGAGTGATGATGTCACTGAGAGGTTTCTCTTTTATTCTGGTGCTTTAAGTTGCCAAACCATTTGTCAGCTAGCTAACCACTGCATGAAGCCCTGATCTCTGTAATTGATACCTCCTGTAACTTGAATCCGGTGTTTTCCGGGGAGGGTACACATGACTGTAGTGATGTCTAACTGAACAAAAGAGTCACTTGTATTTGGTCAGTTTTAATTGGTGGTCGCACCAAGTGCCATGCTTATTTGTTTGTCTGGATCAGTTTTTATTGCACTGGTGATGAAGTCACATCGCTTAGCACAGATTTTCAGTACCTTCATGTTTTACATTTTCATCTTCAGTGTTTTGCACAAAAGTATGTACCTGCAGGTCTGGTAAATTAACTTTGGGATAGAGTACTGAAAAGATTAAACTCATCCAGACCATATTTGCTCTGCTGCTTTCACTTTGAGTAAAGTCTCTGTTTTTTATTGAGTCATTTAGGATGAGAAAGGAGAAAAAAAAACTCTCTGGGGTTCTCTGTCTCTAACAGTTTACTTTCTTGACAACGCACATTTTCTTTTTTCTTTCTTTTTTTTCCACCCAGTAGAGGGCAAGGTCTGCACTTGGCTTTAATTATGACCTTTCGGCCTTTGCCTCTGCTGACCTGAACCCCCAGTGCGACCGCGTTTGACCTGCTTCTGGGAGGCCTCGACAGCTTTGTTGTTTTTCTTCATTAGCAGATTCACACTGACCCCTGAGTTGCACACCCACGCGTACCCACACATTTTCTCTTACTATTAAACATATATAATCCACTGAAAACACTAAGGGCCCACCCACAGAGGAAGTAAGGTCAGAACAAAACATATCAAGGGTTCAGTGTGTGTGTGTGTGTGTGTGTGTGTGTGTGTGTGGTTGGGGGGTGAATAGTGTGCGATTGTGAAACAGTGGCAGAGAGATTGTTAGACATGTTGGGGAGTTAGCAGGAAGAGTCAGTGATAGGGCGCATCCATCCATCACCAGACACGAACAAGAGGCTGTTTATAAACACGACATACTGGGAATTTCTTAATGAGACGATTCCAGTTCGTATGAGCAGGGGAGACGAGTGGGGAGGGAGCTTTGTGGCTTTTTGTTTCCAGTTCAAGTCCCGAGTGCAACCAAAAAAAAGGCCACTTATGGGAAATATTAAGCAAAGTTAGTTTTTTTTCATCTGTCACACTACAATAACTAAAACATTAGGTTTAAATTGAAACGTTGCCCCTTTTTAAAAATGCATTTATTTATCCTGGTGTTCCTCGAAGAAAAAAATAAAGCTTATGAATCCTGCTTGACACTAAAGATCTTTGATCAGCATGTGCAGAAAAAACATCTCACGTGAAAGGTTCTGTTTACTCTGTGTGTGAGGGAGAGAGAGGCTGGGCTGCTGTCAACATTACAAATGGGAAAAGCTGGACAAAGTGACAGGACGGTGAAACAGTTGGCACAGCAGGAAAACTCAGTGGTGAGTCCCCAACCTCTAACTATCTGCAAAAGTAACCAAACTAAACCCTAACAAAGAGCTTCCCAACTACAGCAGTGTTTTCATGTAGCAAATCTAGATTTCATACCTCATTGTTTCATTAGAGCCAATATGGATTTTGTGGGTTCGTGTAAAAGAGGAAACTTGAACAATGAAATAAGTGATCAAATGTGGATGCTGTCGTGCACTAAATTGTCTTTTGGATCTTGTAAAAATCTGGAAACAAAAGGAAAAACATTTTTCCAAGTGTAGGGCTACGAGTTGCTGCAACAGATTATTGCTCATTGCCTGTATCCAGCAACTATATTTTAAAGTGCTGCATGAAAAGGTGAGCTATCATGTGCAATTCTAGCTGCATTTTTATTCTTGGGCTCTGCTAAAATGGTTTTGCATGCTTCACTATTAAGCTATTTACCTTAGTTAGCACCCGGGTGTACCCTCTCAGTTCATCCACTGTCTAAAACAAGACGTTTCAGCTCACTGCACTCTCCCTTTAAGCAGGTTTGGCAATAGGTTTGAGCAGTGGGCGAGGGGGGCCTCGTTTCTACTCTCACTGACGTCAGACAGAGTCAGGAGGGAAAAAACAACAATGTAAAGCGGACCATTTCGGGCAGTCTGTACCCCGATCTTTTGACTTTTATGGATACTGGCCTATTTTTTTTTTCTTTTTTTAAATAAAATTTTGTTTGTGGCTAGGATCGGCTCCATCACCCCCCGAAGAGAAGAAGAGGATGGATAGAAAACTTTGACTGTTTTAGTGGTTTTTTATTTCAGAGGTGGAACATAAGGAAAAATTATAATGGGGACCCCTAACCGGTTGAGGCAGATGGCTGCCCCTCCCTGACCCTTGTGTTTTTCCTTCCCACTGTCACCAAATGCTTGCTCAAATGGGGTCGTTTGACTTGACAATATAAAGCACCTTGAGGCGACTGCTGTTGGGAATTTTCGCCATAAAAAATTAAAAGTGAACTGAATTGAAAAATAATGCAAATAGAACACACTAGAGGACCAGCAGCTTTCACAGAGTAGAGAATACGGTTTCAAACAAATGCTCCGAGCAGACATAACTAATGTTTGACAATTTACATTCCTCCTTGTGATAGCTAAATCTCCCCCAGCCACTCTCACTTACATATGCTGAGGCGTAAGCTATGGACTTTACTCACAAAATCCAGAGGCCACTCTTGTATGAGTGTCAGCTTCCTGCGAGGATCAGTAAACAGTCCGGGCTGTTATCGAGCTGCAGCTACCAGCCAGCAGCTGTCTGATAGAGACGGGAGCCGATCGCACGGAGAGTACGTGCCGAACACGATTTATTATGTGCTGAATTTATCTCTGGGCTTATACTGTGTGAGTGATTCAGGACTAATGAGTTGTTGGTCTGGAGGGAACGCTGCGTTAATTGTAGTTTGCTGTGCTCGTGCTTATTTAGACATGCCAGACAACCGTTTACTCCCTTCTCATGTGGTTGGAGCCATGTTGCTGCACAAAATCCCCCCCAAAAAAGTTCACTCCAGAATCCAACTGAACTAACCACACTTGATGTGAATGTGACCTAAAACTCTTTCCCTCCTTACCCTGCCATTTTCCTATTTTCATTTTATTTTTTATGATACTCCCGTGGGGGCCTGTGTTCAACAGTCTGACACCTCCAGAAGATCCATGGTGACATTTACACGCTCTCAGATATTGTCCCCATCATTTAGAGTCACTCTCAGTGCCGCTGCCTGCTCCCTGTTCCTCTTCCGTTCTTCAGGGGTCAGAGGGAGTCAGAGGGATGGTTTGTTATCATGGTTTTTATTTCGACATACACTAGCATGTTGAGATGCGACACACTGCCTTTGACAATGAAATAGCTGTAACTCACTTCTTCTCACGCCAGAATCCATCAGCAACCCACCACTGAGATGCTTTTTAGTTGTTTTAGTGCAAATTGCAAACTGGCTAAAAAGTATTTTGAAAAGGCAGAAAAAAACATCACTTACTCTCATTTCTTTAGCTGAATATATGAAAAGTAACAAAAGTGTTTGGAAACTGGCTAAGTGGAAGACAAAGGAAAAAGTGACAGGGCTGCATAAAATATTTACAGCAAATGAACAGCATCTTAAAGTTGTGTCCTTAAGAAACAGGAAAGATCCGATACAGGACCTGAGATATGCATCTGGCCTTCAGTTGATCCATCCACTGTTCACTGAAGCCTCTACGGAAATGGTCTCAGTGGAAGGACAGCTATCAAGAAGCCATTCGTAAGAACAGAAAACAAGGAGCAAAGGATGAAAGATGCCAAGTTACACAAGAACTGGACCAAAAATCAGCAGCAACATGTTTTATGTAGAAAAGAATTTTAAAATTGATGCACCGTACATATCAACTGGAAAGAAGCTGATTGGCAACAGCTTTATTTTTCATTATGAGGGTGATTGCAAAGACACTGCCAATGCAGTAAAAGCATCCTCCACAGCAGTGTTCCACTGTAGATAGAAAAACACTGTGAAACGCTGTCCCGATGCAAGCTCAATCATCCAGGTAAAGAAATCCCAAAAAGTTGATTCTGGTCAGAGAGATGGCAAACATTTGGTACTTAGGTACAAGAACAGATACTACTGTTAAAAAATACTCCAGTAATAGTCTACTTCTCTACTCAAATTTTAAAAAAAAAAGTACAGTGAAATATACTTAAAGTAAGAAAGTGAAAATAGCTCTTTGAAGGACGTTTCTATTTTTGTCCAGAGCTAACTGAACCTTGTGCTATATTACCTAATGATAAAATAAAATCAGCAGATGGGAATACAAACTTTAGTATAGTATTTTATTATTCTGATTATACTTAGCTTGAATCTAAAGAAAAATGAAAAACAATCTCTTTATTTTCTGTTGCCTACATTGCATAGAGTGAGTTTACCTCTAAACGGGAAAATGTGCACAGTCAGGGGCTAAAGTAGGATGGAGCAGGTGGGGAAATCCTAAAATGGGTTGCAATGGCTCAGCGTGGGGAAAAGAATGACAACGCAAAAATAATTTCTATTGAGAACTCAGTAGATTTTATTAATGTGCAGGCTGTGATCAGCTGACCTGCTGCTCTGTGTGGATGTACACAACTGAATTCAAGAAGATGTCAGCAGATGGCCATGAGTTGTCCTTTATGTCGATCCTCTACACCAGGGGTGTCGAACTCCAGGCCTCGAGGGCGTCAACACACCTGAATCAATGATCAGTTCATTACCAGCCTCTGGAGAACTTCAAGACATGTTGAGGAGGTAATTTAGCCATTTACATCAGCTGTGTTGGTTCAAGGACACATCTAAAACCTGCAGGACACCTGTGCTCTACACTGACAGTATTCGGTTTATGCTGTCTTTTTTGTTCTTAAAGAAACAGTGTGTTCTTTATTTTAGCAGACATTCATGTTCCCTCCATTCATCATCATGAATGGATGGAACGGTGACTTTGAAGGACAAAACAACCGAACTAGAATGAGAAAAGGAAAAAGTGGAAAAGCGAAGCTCGGAGATGCAGCATAGGATCAATGGAATGGCGAAAAACAACTCAGAGCTCATTAAGGGGATTATGTTGAACTTCAGCAACTTGAAGCACGAAAACACTGAAATGCAGGCGCAAAAGCAACAACAAGAGAAAATACATGAAGACCTGTAGCATACGCTTCAAGAAATCCAGAGAAGAAATGAGCAGTTGGAAGGCATGCTTCCCCACCTGCTGTAGCCTTGTGTTACGTCCCTCTGCAGCCCCTAATCATCTCAATGTGTTCAGCTGGTGCTAATTGGCCACACCTAGTCAGGTGTGGATAAAAGCATACCTGAGGCTCACTTGTCTTTGCCTTGGTGGCACTAGCTATTTTAGCCAACCTGGTATTCCATTTTAAGATAAAACCTCTTCTCACTAACAATCAGGGCCCGTATCCCTAAAGATTCTGAGAATCCTCTCAGAGAGCTCCTAACTTAACCTAAAAATTCCTTGCCAGGAGTTTTAGCTTAGAAGTGATTCCAGAACATTTTCAGTGAACTCTGAGCAAGGAATGGATGGAAAATCCTATCTTAGTGAGGAGGTGTGGTTGACCCCGTTGCTAGGTATGAGTCATCATTTCAAAAGCCGTGATTGGTTGATCCTACAAGTTTGATGGAAATGAGCTTTTGGTGATAATGAGCAAAGGATGTACCCTCAAATCAATAAACATATTATATACTCTAATCTTATGCTGACTGTAATTGTAAATAATATTTCACATTCAAGAAAATATCTGGAAAATGAATAGTAATCTTTAGGGGTTATAGCCTAACATTAGAATCTAAAATATGTGAAAACTTAAACTCATTACACCCTGTTCAAATAATGATTCGTGTCTTATTTGCTCATATTAATATCCTAGCTGGCATATTTTGTACTTTCACTCCCATATGGACCCCGTTGAAAACAAGATGGCCTATCTCAAGAGGCTGTCCTTAATGAAGTAGAAATCACAACGTTACAAGTCCAGTGTGGTCTTAACGAGGGTAACACGGCTCAGCTTTTAGCAATGTCTGTGATTGAAGACCCAAGTCATCACTGCTGCATTGTTGCATTTTCCCGGTTGCCAAATACCTCGGGGTTGTGATTACTTTCGTCTCCGGTGTAATAGCGTTGTGGCGTCGAGTTGGTGAAGTAATTGCATCTCTAAGGAGATCCACCACAAACATGATTCCTGCACGATCCAATCTGTAGCGTCTCAATAATTCCCTGTCATCCAGTGTTTGCAGGACATCTCTCCTGCCTCTTCTGTTGACCATTTTGTGCAGCTGCTTAGGGGAACTCCTAAGCCACTAAAAGTCCTCTTCCCTGCTCTTAGCAGATCTCGCCTTAGGAGCCCTTTTAAGCGTTAGGAATCTTGAGGAATAGCTTTTATATTAACTGGGATTGTCGTGTCACTTTTAGGGGAAATTCTAAGAAAACGTCATGACTCTGAGAATTTTCTTAGAATTTGGCCGCTAGGAGCCACTTTTTGCACAAAGATTCTTTAGGGATACGGGCCCTGGTGTTCGTCTCCTTTTTTATGTTGCGGCCTTTGAGCCAGGTCGTAACACCTTCTTCCTCCACCTCTGTTCCATCTTAATTTTCACCTCTCCTCTGCCCTCTTTCTCCCCTCTCTCCCTTCCTCACCCCCCTACCAGTCCCAGCGGTTGACTGCCGCCTCCTGAGCCTGGTTCTGCAGGTTTTTGCCCGTTTAAAGGCAGTTCTTCCTTCCCACTGGTGCTTGCTCAGAGGGGATTGCTGGGGTTTTCTCTGCCCTGTCTCTTTCCTCCTTTCTATCTATTCCTTCTTTTCCCCCTTCTACCTGTCCTTTAATCACTTCTTTACAACTCCCCCCCACCTTTGATTTCCTCCATCATCTCCTGACCTTGTGTTCACTTTTGAGAACACATGGTAGAGAGATGGGGGTGGAACAATAAACACAATTGGCTACATTTGACGTGTCAGATCAATGTCTTCATTCAAGAATAATTCATCTTAATGATAAAAAAAGAAACGGGTAATAGTGTGTTTTTGTGTATAATATGCATGCTATACTTGTTGTATCCAAATCCCTGAAGGAAAAAGAATAAGACAAATAAAAAAATAAAACGAAAATATATTTCTTTTTTTTCCCCCAGGTCAGTTTTGGTTTTAATTCCTGAATTGTATCGACTACCAGTTAGCCCGTATTAGTTCCTTTCAGGTTAATCTAAGTTCCTTTTACTTCTAACTCTCTGATCGATGTAAGCCCACTCAGTTCCAAAGTAATGAGACTTTTGCACAGCACTGCATGTATGACATCAAGATATAATTGAAGCCCATTGACCCTGGGAGTTGTCTGGCTTTTTAATGGATAGTTTTAACACCATGTGCAAGTTACATCGGTTGCAGACATTCATGTTCCCTCCATGATTCATCGTCTCCACCTTTTAGTTTATACATTTCTTCTGTATACAGCCGAAACCCTGCAAAACAATCCTCATCGGCATCATGTAAACTTTGATTCTAAACAGCGATTGGTGACACGATATTCACACTGTGAAGTACATTTTCAGAGAACAGCTAGCATGGTCACAGAACTACCTTTTGCGCTCTGTGTAAGTCTGATTTTTAAATGAACCAAAATAACAATATTGATTAAATCACACTGGATTTAATTTGGAACAATGCCGATAAAAGTCATATACATTAACAACAACACAAGGAAATTTAAGGAAGAAAAATAGAAAGTGTGAAAAAAGTGTCCACAGACTCACTAGACATCAACGTGCACTCTTCTACTGCAACATGTTTGTGGCTTTTCATGATGTCCATTTCAAATCTCTCAGACTTTGACTGAGTCATTCCACCGAGGATTTGCTAACGTGCGTAGGTTCAGGTATGGCTCTTCAACTGGCCTTTTTCTTTTTTTGCGCTCTCTACTGTGATATGGGATTCATAGATGAGGCTACCTAGTCCTTGAGAAGAGGTACAACAAAACCACAGTGTAACATTTCAACCACCAAGTTTCACAGCTGGTATCAGGTTCTTTTCCTGAAAAGCTGGTTTGCTCGGATCATCATTTTCATAGGAAAAGCCTTTGGCCAAGCATGGTCAGATTTGTGTAGCCTCTGTTTCTTGCACTTTGATAGCAGCAGGGGGTTGAGTTACCCGGAGATCCTGTTATGAAATTTGGTGCCTTATAGATTTTTCTTTTCACAAAGTACACATGCAAATCTTTTACATAAATTGTGGATTTTTTTTTCAAGTACTAGTATGAATTCTAGGATATTTTGACAGTTTTTAAAATCCATTACCAGCCTCATAGGCATTCACAAACTTTACTCTGAAGCCCTTGTAGAGCTCTTTAGATCCTGGTTGAATGACACCAGACCCTGGATATCAGAGAGTTAAAAAACAAGACTTCCTGTAAGCAAGAGCGAATCACTGACACGTGTATTTATGTGAGTAAACACTTCTCCAACAGCTTTAAACAGCTACTTGCTTGTTTAAATCTATCGGAAAAAGTCAATTTGAATGTAATTATTACTGTTAGTTTTTAGAAACATCTCCCGGTAGTTTTATTTCTAGAGTCTTTCCCTTCTTTCTCTTCCTACCTTCCCAGGTTTGTTCTGTGTTTTGTGGCTGTCTTTGAATTTCTTGATGATACTTCTCTCTCCAGTTCTTGACACTTTGGAAATGCTTGGGTAACTTTGTATATCCATCTCCTGCTCTGTGAGCAACAGCGATTCTTTTTCTCAAGTCTAAAGCGATTTCTTTCGTTTTTGGCACTTGATTTCTCAAGCGACGGCTCAAGCACTCGCTGAAGTTATTATACTGTGTGTAAATTAGAAGATAACCCTCAGTTTTAATTTGATTTTACAAACTTTGAGCATCACAGCGTTATAACACATTGCACAGCAGCGGTTTGTGCAATGGCTCGGTATAAAGGTCAGTTTTTTTATTGATCCTGGTCATTTTTGTTTCTAAACAAAAATCTCCAGGCTGCTTTCTAAAGAAAACTAATATGCTTAGAAATGCTCCAATGAAAATCCCTTGCCCTGTTGAAACACACTTTGACCCCCTGGAAAGTTTTGTGACAAATCTCACAGCGGGTTAATCGGTTTGTCCTTATTTATAGTTAATCAGGGTAAGTCAGAGTTTTCAAAAGTGTGACACATCTTTTGTTTTATGTACTTTTTCTTTAGGCCTTAGTTTGTACTTTTCCACAGTGTTGTGACCACATATGTATCAATTTACCCTTTAGACATCCACTTACAAAAAAACCACACTGTGTAGCCAGCAGCTACATTCCTGTTTCATTTGTCAGTGAGACTGATCGTGATTGCACCAGTGAAGGCTACAGTTTCATTGAGAATGATTGGCTCTCCCTTAGCCCTCTGCTGTGCATAAGTCAGTCCTGATTCCCATAATGAGCCAGCGAAAGAGATGATAGGCGGGTGGGAGGACACTATTAATCCTCAGTAAGCATGTTGCGTGTCAACCGGCCCTGCTTGGAGATTTACAGGCCTGTAATGGGGGTCACTCTTCCGTCTTCTCCGGGTGGTGCAGGCCTCGACTTCTTTTGCTCTGCCCTGGTCTGGTTAACTATTTGTGGGGAGGCGGAGGACCCCGAGAGCCTTAAATCTAATCTGTTGTCCAATATTAACCACAGCACAAACAGAACAGTGGTAAACAAAAGGAAGAGTAAACACACTCCCCAAGGCCTTTAGGACAAATATGGACAGTTACGTTCACAGCGCACAGTTAGGTACAACTTAAATAAAAGAAGCAAGGTTTGTTTATTCTGAAGGGAAACTTTAAGGAAGATTTCTTTTATTTGAAACGTGAGATTAATGGAAAATGTTTCTTTCGCCCAGTCCAGCTGTTGCACTCTTGTTACACAAACCTCAACATGCAAGGAATAAAGCCATCATCTTTCCCCAGCGTTTTCTGATCTATGACGTCCCAGTCAGGTCCAGCTGTTTGGACACACAGTCCCATCCCTGTCCCTCCTCGGTGTCCCCCCACTTTCCCTTTTGTCTATCCCCCTGGGATGTGTAATCCCTCCTCCAGCACATCATCCACCACCGACCAAGAGGATCAGCTGCACTGCTGCTCTCTGCTTTTTAAAAATAGGCTGGGATATCAGCTAAGAGACCTGGACGCATCCTGGGGATTGAGGAATGTCTCCACACTTCCCAGAGCCTTGATATCTGCGAGAATTCTCTGAGTAATTGTCTCTGTGTGTTTCTGGGTGTATGTGTGTGTGTGTATGAAGATAGATCCTGTATTACTAGTTAAAGAGAGAGGATTTTCTGTCCAGATGAGAGAGTGGACCGAGCTGGAGATGAGCTTCACGGCAGGGGGGTTTCTCAGCACCTCAGATGGTTACTGCTCCGCTGAGCAGCTCCAGTACTACGGTGAGTCCACAGTCATGCTCGTGCTCCTGCTTCTTTCTCTTTGGTGTCTTCATCTACTTTTACTTCTGTTTTCTCTCCAGCTTCTCTTAAAAGAACCACGAAATTGAAATATTAAACACTGCCTGATGGGATTTTTGATTCTTATTCTAAGCTAAATCTCATTCGTGGGGCATTAATATATCTAAATTGACACTGGAAAAAGGAAAAACTGACTTTAAGCATTTAATACCTTATGCAACTTGAATGTGTGCAGACATTTGCTTTACAAAAAACTCTCTAAATGATCAGTCAGTGCTACTGTAAAGAGCTCAATGGGAGACATCGTTTTTCAGAGCCAGTCTCCATATCAACCTGTAATCCACAGAATAAATGGGATTATTTCTTCAGGAGAAAGCAGTTACTATGGACACTGTTCACAGGATTTTCTTCTCACCTGAGCAGATGAAATCCAAACAAAGTACAAAATTTAGTGCGACAAGTATTAAGAAAGAAAATGTGGTTTCTGCTGTCACTTCTGCTCTAACCAAATCCCCCTTTGTATAAATTTCCATTTGTACTTTGAGAGGTTCTGAACTTCCTTGAAGGTTTTGGACACTTTAGCATTTTTCAATCTGCTGATCTAAACCTCGCTGGCTTGAAATGAACATTTAAATCAAAGAGAGAGCAGAATTTCACAATTTCTAGGCAGCAAAATGAGCATCCATGCTGCATAAGACACTCGAGACTTGATGACTCTTCTGCTGCTTTATTATGTCTACAGATTTGACACTGTGTACTGGTCACACAGATTGACATTAAGTAAGTGGGTCATAAATAGCTTATATTGTTACACGCTGATATACGGCTGCCTTCTGTGTGCAGTGCAGCCTCATTCACTCTGACAGCTGATGAATGAACGCTAAGCCTTTATTTACGGCGTTTGAGAACTCAGTGACATGGAAAAAACAGTTCTTGAGGGGGATCAGCCGGCTCACCGCGTTCGCGACATGCAGAGAGGCTGAGCGTGCATCGGAGGATCTATTTATACTGACATGTATCATCAACAAAGTCTCCCTGTTGTCTCCCCTCCTGCCCTTTGGAGAAGAAGAAGGAGGAGAAAGGGAGGAGGAGGGGGAGCTGCGGGAGGTGCTTTGCTGGTGTTGTTTGGCTCCCTAGCGTGCGTGGGATGGAAGGGAGGCTGAGGAGTGTTTAGACAGCGTTCAAATGGTTTACAAACACTGCAAACAGCAGCTCAGTCACACAGTGAGAAAGCAAGGACCACCCCCCCACCAACTCCCCAGTTCCCCCTCCACCCCCCACCAAGCCAACCCATCGCCTAGTCGGGTAAAGACAGGAAACATCTGCAGGGAGAATGAAAGCGAGGAGGGGAAATTAAGCACAGAGAAGAGTTCATTAGTAGGCTTTCAGCTGATCAGAGCAGGGACATTAGTCCACTAAATGTGAGCTGCAGCAGCTCTCAACATGTTCTGTCATTTATCATCAAACACGCTTGTAATTTAGGCTCAGAACTCCTCGGGATGCTTTTGAGGAAGCCTCAGTCACAACTGATGATTGATGACACGCATGGGGTCTCTGAGGAGAAACTGACCACACGCAGGGTGGCGTTTTTATGTTGCTTATTTTTGAGGTTACTAAAAGAGAGAGTTGGGAATAGGAATGGATTTCACATAACCATGATATAACTATTCAGATTTGTCTATTTGCCAAAGATATAAGTTGAATTACTTCCTGAAACAAAGGTAGCTCTAACAATTTTATGTGTGATGATCAATTTACTCAAAATGGGAAGTCAACTCTGAAAATGTGACTCAAGTGGAGTCGCCAGCATGGTTGGGACTGCTCGGTTGTTATCTGACACGCACAGAAAAGGCTCTCATTCATGCGGCTCTACAGTCACTCTCTGTTTCCTTTCATCCTGTCTTTGTTCTAAACTAACTTAATCTGTTGCTCACTCCATGCATTGTGAAAGGGTTTAACACTTGTCAAACCACACTGAGTGTTAAAAGGCAGGATATGGCGACCTTTGCTGCTTTGATTTATTTATTTATTTTTTGAATATTGTCTCCTGGAAATTCCTCTTTATGTGCATGTGCTACAGCACCACTGCAGGATGCCCGATTTTCTGTCAGAGCTCGAAGACGTACCTCACTCTCTGCACAGTACTGTGCAAGTCTCAAGCCATTCTTCATTTGTTTATATTTTGGTCAGAAAAGGGGAAGAAAACATTTGCAGACACATTTAAATACAGTATGTAATGCAGTATATAAGGCAAAAATAGAGTTTGTACAATTTTGCGTACCTCTAAAGTTAATATTTAGTATGATCATCTTTTGTTCTTTGATGCAGCCTGAACTCTCTTAGGCAGCTTTCTTTAAGTAGACGTCAGTAATAGTTCTCCAAGCTTCTTTGGGGACGTTCAAAGTGCTTTGTTGGATGTTAGCTGCCTTTTGTTCTGTTCTCTGTTAAGGTGATTCCCACACTGCTTCAATAATAGAGATGTCCGGACTTTGGGGACACCGTGACTTATAATGTCCCATTTTATGTTTAAAAAAAAAATCCCCAATATGCATTTACT
Source organism: Aulonocara stuartgranti (assembly GCF_965226115.1). Classification (NCBI taxonomy): domain Eukaryota; kingdom Metazoa; phylum Chordata; class Actinopteri; order Cichliformes; family Cichlidae; genus Aulonocara; species Aulonocara stuartgranti. The sequence goes on along the minus strand of NC_138956.1, from coordinate 12,090,216 downwards.
TGATTTGGACGAAAGTCTGACGATCATTTTTGCTTTCATAATTCCATTAATTTTGAGAAGATATCCAACACAACTGGCTGAAATGCCACCCCAAACCATGACCCAGCCTCCACCATGTTTCACAGATGGCTGTACATACTCACTGTTGTACCTCCCTTCTGACCTCTGAGGTATACTCTTTTTTTTTTCTGCTCCACTTGGCCAGTTCCATATTTTTAAGGGCACCCTGCATGCATCATGCCATAATATGCTACTTTTTCAGCTAACAGCTCTTTGGGAATCACCTTGTTGGACAGTTATTGTAGATTTTGTAGATTTTTGTGAAAGGCTGCTCTTAAAAATCGGTTATTTGCTAAATTGTCTGTTATGTGTAGAAACAAGTCTGGTTCATTCCTTGAGGAAGGTGCTTTTTTATGCTTGAATGGTTTATAAGTCAGTGTATTTGGCTTTGCAATTGAAGAAAAAACAATGCAGTTACTGGACTGAAAATGAGTGAAAAAGCAGCCAATATCCAAAGCACTTTGAAAGACTTAGAAAGCCTTTAGAGCTATTGGCTAAGGCCACTTTAATACAATTACAAGCAAAATGTAGAGAAATGAGGTGTGGCTCAAGACTTCTGCACAGTACTGTATATAGTGATACACATTTTACTACTATATACTGTATACACATGTCTGTGAAGGTTCTCAGTCATCCAGGTCATCGTAGTCTAAGGAGCTTGGAAAGAAAAGCGTCTGGACTTCTTTAAGTTGCTTGAAGACGTTTCACCTCTCATCCGAGAAGCTTCTTCAGACGCCTTAACGCCCACTCACATCCTGGGCCTTCTGACCTCAGGAAATCACATGATAGGGTGGGGCTAGGTTTCACAATGAGTTCACCCAAAACTTTGGCTGAATGTGACCTACACCTGTTTTCACACCTTGGCTCACGTGATTAGGTAGAGGATCATTAGGGGGGTCCATTGTCCCTCTTAGGGGGACACTCCCACAGGGCTCTTCACTATTTGATCTTAGAACTGAAGAAGCTTCTCAGATGAGAGGTAAAATGGTCTTCAAGCAACTTAAAGAAGTCCAGACGCTTTTCTTTCCAAGCTCCTTAGACTACGATGACCTGGATGACTGAGAACCTTCACAGACATATGTTCATATAGTAGTAAAATTACTATATATACATATACTCATTTTACTATCATGTGTACATATACACGGTTTACACACATTAAAATCAATGAACTAGTCCTTCCTAATCTTCATCCAACATGTTTTAGCCCGAAAGTTCCCATTTCCTGAAACTCCTGAAGGTTGGGTGGGCTCTCTGTTTAATCAGTGCATAACAGATCCCACAGCAGTCCCAGTCGAACAGTCCAGCTGTACTTTAAGAGGCTGCCAGTGGTCACACATGTTTTCTCAGTGGAGTCAGTGCTTGCAAAACACAAGCAGCTGACCCACACTCTGACATGTTTTAGGTCATCCCAACAACGAACTGAATGAATGATGGACTAAATGAAGAATCCAGAAAAAGGGGATAAAAAAATAAAAGAAAAATAATAATAAAAAGAAAAATCCTAAATGGCACTGGGAGTTCTCAGCTGCATCCTGTTTCAGCAGTCTGAACAAGTTCACAGGGTCTCACTCTCAGCTTTTTATTGTATCCCATAAGAGCCATTAAAGCAGTCACGACTCACGTAAATTCACATTCCTCTGAACGCTTTTTGACTTCGACCAGCGTCACAGAGTTTCCTTAAACGTTCATTCATGTTTCAGTCACGCTAGTGTAATCACTTATTCCCTGTAGGTTAGATGCTGTATGTGTGTGAAAGATTTACAATACTGACAAGATTTTCAATTTGGAAAGAATATTTGCTACACCTAAAGTCATAAATCTTACACCATGGCACTTGAGCGCTATTTAAGTGGATCACAGCCTGATGTAATCATAACAATATCCTACATACAGTCAGGAGGCTGTAGTGACATAAGGAGATGCTAGGGATGATCCAATGTGGTGACGCAGGAAGGAAAGAAGAAGAAGAAGGAAAAAAAATGATGGAGTGTTATGAATTGTGAGGACAGGTTGCAGCACAGGTGTGTGATACTATAAGATTACCTTAAGCATGATCCTGTATTTCACTTAAAACCAGCTGTTTGTCTCTCATCATTTCATCATCGTGACTCCAGATAAAAGTTCATTTGCTCCTGGTTAAAGATAGCGATCTTTAAAATGGGTGATCTATGTTAGCTCAGTTTGTATAACACCAATTCCAAAAAAGTTAGAAATCAATAAAAATGGAATGCAATCCTTTGAAAATCTCATAAACTGTTATTCTATTTACAGTAGAACACAGAAAACATATTCAAAGTTTAAATTGAGAAAAATAACCATTTTAGGGAAAATATGATCTCATTTTGAAAATGATGGCAGCAACATGTGTCAGTGGGATTGGGTCAACAAAAGTATGTGGTAGGGTTGTGCCATATGACCAAAATTTCATATCCCGATATAAGAATTGTATCGTCCCGATAACGATATAAATCACAAAAATGTAACATTTTCTGTAAATTCTGTGAATCTTGGGCAGCTCGTCTTGAGTCGAGTGTTTTAACCGATGCATGAAACGATACATTTTTAGACACAAGTTGTAACAGCCGCCGTTTTCTTTGTGAGTATTTATTACACGGCGTGTAATAAATACAGGAAAAGCCTGTTCTAACGTTTGAGTCTAAGGTTTATTTTTTAGCACCTGGTGGCTCTTTTTTAATTCTCATCCGTAAATAATCTGCTCTTTCACGTGATTCAGTTTATTTTGAAAAGTCACAACAGGATCTTGAGCTTTAATGTGAAAAGTTTATGTGGAACATAAACAAGCGGACACGCGATGGTGTTACCGTGGTTGTTGCTAACCAAAACGCATAAAACCAAATGCATAAAAACCGGCGTGGTTATATTAAATATAAGAGAAAGAGAGAACTTTAATAAATTAATGTAGGCACTACAGTGACCATCAATACGATGAAAAAATATTGCCGTAAAGAGTTTAATTTGCGACACCACGAAACAAAAGATAGCGTAAAATGAAACGATAGACGTTTTTATATCGTCATCCGATATATATCGTTATATCGAACAGCCCTAGTATGTGGTACTAAAATGAAACGGCTGGAGGCTAATTTGGTTAACTGGCAACAAGTCAGTAACATGACTGCGTATAAAACGTGAATCTCAGAGTGGGAGAGTTGTACAAAAAACTGCATCTATAAATCTATATGTACCAGCAACATAAAACTGGTAAAAACTCTGAATATCTAATCATCTTCAGTACATGTTATCATCAAAGGATTCACAGAATTTGGAGAAATCTCTGAGCACAAGGGACAGTCAGCGTTGGGTGGATATGGTCTTCGGCCATAACAGGCGCAATGCCTGTGAAGAAAACTTACTGTGCCATCCACAAATGGAGGTTAAAGCTCTGTGATGCGAAGCAGAAGCAACATGTGAACGGGATTCAGAGAGTCTGCCGTCTTCTTTGGGTTGAAGCTCGTTTAAAGTGAACTGAGGCAAAGAGCAAAACTCCTTTTCTGGAAATTTGCATAATGAAAAAAAAAAACACAACAACATAGGCGTAAATGAGGCTCTGTCCCAACTTGTTTTAAGACGTGTTGGTGCCATTCAAAAAGATTTTATTCTTTTCTTTACTTTTGATGTTTTCTGTGTTCTGCTGTGAATACAACAGTAGTGTATGAGTTTTGCAGATCAATGCATTCTGTTTTTATCTCCATTTTACACAGTGTCCAACTTTTATTGGATTTGGGATTCTTACAAAAGGTTCAGTGATTTGTCACAGCTGCTGAGCACTGCAGCTTTTAGCAAATGCTACTCCAACTGGAATAAATGGTTCATCTCCTGGTGGATAATTCTTTAACTGTGGATTAATAGAGGTTTTACTCCAGTGACCATTTCCATTAAATGTCATGTTTTATACTTGAATCGTTTCTCACAGTTTAGCACAACCAAGGGAATGAAAATCTGAATACAAATTTTGTATGTATGGAGACAGGGTGGGTTTAAACTGCAAGGCCACATCAAAAAGTCAGCTGTCCGAGTAATGTATTTCAAGGAAACCTCATTGTGTTCATTTCAAGCTCCATATTTCTGTTATTGGACTCTATTAGAGAAGCTTTGAATCACACTTGCCTTATACTTACTTATACTGTCTGAAACAAGCCACCCTTCCTCCAGTCAGCTTTCTTCTAACTGGCCAACCTTGACAAACAGAAAGCAGAGCTGCTCTGTTCACACGTGGACCTATGACTTATGTGATCCTACATCAGTGTCATCTCTCATCAACATACAGAGCCAGTTAAAACTTTTGACCCTGGACTTTGATTTCAGATATGCTGGCTGACCCCCTGGGCTATCCCCTGCAGGACCCTGACCTCCAGCTCCTCCCATACAGCCAACAACAGTATAGTCCTGCCAACCTGCCCTTCTCCCACTATGGTTCTCCACCCTCCTCTGCCCCCTCTCCCTCCTCCTCCTCCTCTTCCTCTCAGCTCTGCAACCCACCATACCATTACAGCCCTCACTGCCTGGAGGCCCCTTGCGATCCGAGCCCCGAGCCCCACTGTGGGGGCCTCTTTGCTCAGGGCCTCGGATCTGTAGGACTGCCAATGGGGCGGAGGTCCCGGATGGGCTCGGGTGGAAAGAGCAGAGGTCAGGATGAGCTGTGTGTGGTGTGTGGTGATAAAGCATCAGGATACCACTACAATGCTCTTACCTGCGAGGGATGCAAAGGTATTTATTTGATTGCTTTCTGATCTTCATATTTTTCTACTTCTTAGCATCAGCGCGTCATGTTTTACCTTTCGCTACAGGATTCTTCAGACGCAGTGTCACCAAGAAAGCTGTGTATCACTGTAAGAGTGGCGGTAGCTGTGAGATGGATATGTACATGAGGAGGAAGTGTCAAGACTGCCGTCTGAGGAAGTGCCGAGCTGTGGGAATGCTGGCTGAATGTAAGGCTCAAATACAAGAAACTGATTGACTGAGGTTGTAATGTAATCAGAGAAATGATTAGTGAGATTCCAAAAAACAAATATGTCACTTTGTGGTTGTGCAGAAAATAATACTTTTTACCCTCTCTTCAGGTCTGTTGACTGAGGTGCAGTGCCAATCCAAACGCCTGAGGAAAGGAGGTAAAAGCAGAGGGCAAGAGGAAGAGGAGAACACAGACACCAGGAGAGTCAGCTCTACCAGCAGGCTACCCGGACAGGTGCGGCACACCTGTGCTCGATTGGATACTTTCCTAACTTCAGAGTTCGAGGTTCAAGATTATTGTGCCACATGGGCTAAACAAATTCAGCATAGCAGCAAGAGTTCACATAAAACACAATATACAGGAACAACTTTAACAGCACCAATATGGGTGAATTATACAAATGATTACATGGTATGCTAATTCATAAGGAAATGAAAGTGCCAGAGTAGTGCACAGTGATAATAAAGTTTATTTAAAGCCTGGAAGGAAAGCTGGCAAAATCTTAATAGACTTATCAGTATAACTGTCTCCTGATTAAGGCACTAGCTCAGACTCCAACTACAGCATTTTGTTAAACCCATGAATTGCAGAGTAGGTGCTCTTATGCTCGTTGGAAAATGTCTTATTCTTTCTCCTGCTACCCCAGTGCTGTTTAAGTGCCCAAGAACAAAACAGACCAAATTAAAAACATAATTTAGATCTGTAAGGAGACTTGTTCTAGGAATATATTGCTCGATTAAGGCTTATAGACGCATCAAATTGCCTTGAAATTGCATGCTGCCAGTGGTAAACAAAACAAAACAAAGAACAACCTAAAATTGCTCCTAAGAATCTATAATTCTTACTTTTGCTCACCAGGCACAGTCTCTAAATCTATAGTATGTCTTGCTATCTGCATCCTGAGATCTGAGGGATCACCCAGGAAGGGTGACACTATTCTCCCCAGCTATTCTAACCTCCTGCATGTAGTACAAGACCTGAAAACCCAGAATTAAACCATAAGTTAATTTTGCTAAGGCTCAGATTGTGTAGTGGTGCAATCCTTCGGTGTCCTTCTATGCTAACTCAACTTTCTATGCCATTAGCTCTCCTGAGGACCTGCTAGCCTTTTTTTTTTCTGCCTGTCCCGTTTGTCCTTTAGCCATCAGAATTATTGTCTGAAGGCCAAGAAAAATACCCAATGGATTTACTTTACCAAGTGGATCATCACAGCCTTGCCGTATTGGTCCATTTGATCGACTTTTGTTATTATTATTATTTATTTTATTTCATTTTATTTTCAGTTGTTACACATGGGACAGACATGGGGGATAGGAAAAGGAGAAAGAAAGAAAGAGAGGGAAGGAAAGAAAAACAGAGGGGAAGAGGGAGTGTGAGAAAGGGCACTTAAAAAGAAAAAATCTCCTGGATCACCTGTTGAGAGAAGAAAAAAGAAAAAAAAAGGCCCATAGAAAATAGGTCTTCCCTGGATCCGGCATCAAGCTGGCACTTCTGATTGACCGGTGTCATGGCAGGGTGTATGTCAACCAGATGTGGGCCAGGTCTGGCAATGATGGCACTATTTATGTTTCTATTTTCCTATTTTAGTTAGAAGACCCAAATGCCATGTTGCAATACTATACTGCTATGGTAGCTAATGTTTCAAATGCATGTTTGACAGGTTTGTGAGTGTACACTTTATCCAAAACCTAGTGACGGTTTACTCATCTTTGCCAGTGGGTGGCTGTAGCTCAGGAGGTAGAGCAGACCACCTGCTGATCGGAAGGTTAGTGGTCCCTCCATCCCTGGCTCCTCCAGTCTGCATGTCAAGAGTGTGAATGTGAATGTGTATGAATGTAGTTAGGATGCACTCAGTTTAGAGAAAGTGTGTGATTGGGTGAAGCGGCCACGGAGCAGAAGCCAGAGGGGGCTGCAGTGATGTGCCTGCGGGCTCTGCCGGCACCCAGCTGCGCCAGAGTTAACCGAGCCACAGGCCCAGATGCCAGAGGCCTGAGGGCCCCCAACCCCCTGGAAGGGGCTCCCAGGGCACCAGACCCCGCCAAGGAGCCAATGGGAGTGAACCGGTTGCTATTTACAAAAAGGCCATCCAGCCTTTTTGTAAATAACAAAAAGGTTGCTCTGATTCCTGTTGAACATCTTACTGGCTGTTCTGACAAGACTTCCAAGTCCACCTGATGTTTTTAAAGCTTCTGAAACAAGCAGCAATGCAAAATGGTCATGTGAAACTAAAAAAAGAGGCACTGTCTCAGTGAAATAAACCTGCTCAGATTTCACTATGCTTAGTGGAAAAAGATGATTTGCTGGACCTTTTCAGTAAAGCATTAACATGGTGCTCATTAACAAAGCATAATTTTGGGGGGACTAGCGCTGGATTTTTTGGTATTGGTAACACTTTATAATACAGCCAGCGACTAAGGGTGCAGTTCCCTGAGAGTTAAAATGTTCTTCTTTCTTGTGAAAACTTGAATTGTTACCTCCTCATTCTGATGTATCTACTGGGAAGCATTTGTAGATACACATTGTTACATTGTAATTTCAGGTAAAACACATTGAAACTCTCCTGAATTCTTTGGTAATTACACCCTTAGTCACAGGCCACATTATAAAGTGCTGCCTTTATATTTAGGTGACTTAAAACATGATCCTCAAATTCAACCACCACCAGCCCAGCAGCTGCCGAAGGCCTTCTAATGAACGAATCATAGCAAACTGTTGCCATGGCAACTGCTGGTGTTCAAGCATCAGCCTGATGGTCAGTCGCACCACTTTGGTTCATACTGAAATAGTATATATAGGATATAATAAATATAATCGCATTTACTTGTATTTATTCGGTTATTTAGTCAATGATTTCTGGTTGCATTGCTATTTCAATATTTTTTTCAAACCCAGAAAGGCTGAAATATCACAGACTCTTCCTCTGCTGCCACCAGGAGGTTCAAACAGGCATTAGACGGACTGAAATAAAACGTGTTCCAGCTATTCACACAGCTCTCAGTATCAGCTTTAAAAGTCTTAGGCTCCCCTCATTATTAATCTAAACCGTGTCTAGTCTCTCACTCTGTAATCATGAGTGCTTCTTTGCAAATCTGTGTGCTGTGCTCATTTCCATCTGCACCAGGCTTTGTCTGCCAGTTTAACCCGAGAACAGAAATACATCGTGGACAGGATGGTGGAGGCCCATAGGCTCTACAGAGGTCAGGACAGTAACAATTTTAGGGTAGGTTCCAGTCCAGAAACATACAGTGCAAAAATAGTTTTCTTGTTCTCATCTTGCTTTTGTTGTGTGTGCCTTCAGGCATTTGAGTGGCTGTGTCCAGAAGAAGTGGAAGGCCTGTCTGATGTAGTATCACCCCGCCTACAAAGGCTGCTGCAGTTTGCCAGGACAGTGCCAGGTGAGATGAAAGAGGGAAGGTTTCAGCTTTATAATGTATTTGCTTGAAAAAGAAGCAGGATAAGAGGATCAGAGGGGAGATGTTCTCCCATTCAAATGAGACAAAAAAAATACAAGCTTCAAGAAAGTTTCCAGAATCTTATTACCTACAGTCTCTTCTCAGTCCTCAAAATTGAATCAGTATGTTTCTGCTGGCACAAGAGATACTGGTTGAAGAAATCTCTGCTTTCTCTTGAATATAATAGAAGTAAATGAAACTTTCCTGCTGGTGCTTTGCAGCAGTATGGCTTTCCAGAAATCATGATCCAGTTTCTTAAAAAAATAAATAAATAAAAATCCATAGAGCTTATTGTTAGTGGTTTCGTGTTGGATCTATTTTCTTTATACTATCTACATCCGCCAACCAAACGAAACCCATAGCGCGCTAATCTCACAGCTCAGTTGAAAGAAGGATGGGGATTATTGTTTGCATCTACATGCTTGCTCCACGACCTAATTGCATCTCATATAGGCTCTATAAAAACACCCCATGAGTCCTCAAATACCTGTGGAAGCTGATGAAGGTAGTGTGGCAGAAAGGAGTTATTCCAAAGGCTTGGCGAAGAGCAGGAGGTATTCTGATCCCTAAGGAGAAGAACTCCTCATCCATCAGCCAATTTCGCCAGATCAGCCTGCTGAACGTAGAGGGAAAGATCTTCTTCAGTGTCTTTGCCCCAAAAATATCTACTTTCCTGCAAAGAAACAACTACATTGACACATCAGTGCAGAAGGCCGGCATCCAGGGCTTCTCGGGGTGCCTGGAGCATGCCAGCGTCATCTGGCACCAGATTCAAACTGCCAAGAAAGAACAAAGAGACCATCACGTGGTCTTTTTAGACCTTGCCAATGCCTTTGGGTCAGTTCTGCATGAGATCTTGTCGATGACCTTCAACTATTTCAGCATACCGAACCACATCACAGGACTGGTCAAGACCTACTTTCAGTTTTGTGTGACAGCTGAGAACACCACCACAGCCTGGCAGCACCTGGAAATTGGAGTCGATGGCAGGCTGCATTTTTTCCCCTCTGGCATTTATCATGGCAATGGAGCTGGTCATGCGGGCATCTCAGTGGGTAGTGGGAGGTGAGACACTCATGAGTGGCCTTTGTCTTCCTCCCATTAGAGCCTACATGGATGACATGACCATCATTACAACAACAAAACCATGTACTAGGCGATTGCTACAGAAGCTCCAGGGAAACAGCCGAGCAATTCTATATCAGTGGAGAACAAATTCCAACCATCCTAGAGAAGCCCATAAAGAGCCTGGGACGGTAGTATAACGCAGACCTCAATGATACGTGGCAACTAGAACAACTAAGGCAGAACTTGGCTAATGACCTCAAGCGGATTAACAACACTGCACTCCCAGGGAAACTGAAGCTCTGAACCCAGTTTGGGTTATTACCCAGACTACTGTGGCTTTTGACAATGTACGAGGTCTCACTCAATCATGCCAATCGACTAGAGAGGCTAGTGAGCTTCTACGTTAAGAAGTGGCTCGGACTTCCCAAATGCCTAAGCAGCGTTGGACTCTACGCGACGGGATACTGTCATTGCCTATGCCTAGTCTGATAGAGGAGTTAAAATGTGCAAAAGTGAGGCTTATGATGTCACTCACGGACTCCCGGGACCCAATAGTGAGAAGCACTGCTCCCACTAGCGAAGGGGATGAAGCCACATCTGTGCCACATCTGTGCTACAGGCCAAATCTGCTCTTCAGCATCGTGACGTGGAGGGTCATGTCCAACAGGGCAGAGGAGGATTTGGACTTAGAGCAGTAACACCTCGGTGGCAACAGGCATCTGTAACCGAACATCAAAAAATGGTGGTGGAAGAGGTGCGCCGACAGGAGGAAACAGCCAGACATGCCACAGCCGTAGCGCTGGCCAAGCAGGGTCGCTGGATGAATTGGTAGAGTGTGGAAAAGAGGAAACTCTCATGGAGTGAATTCTGGGGAATGGAGTCTAATAGACTAAGTTTCATCATCCGATATGATGTGTTACCTTCCCCAATAAATCTGCAGCTGTGGTTTGGAAAGGACCCATCCTGACCCCTGTGTACAGTCCCAGCCACACTGAAGTACATCTTGGTTGGTTCTAGGACTAGCCTTACTCAGGGCAGACACATGGAGACACAACCAGGTCCTCAGGTGTCTAGCCGAGAAAGTTGAGTGCAAAAGAAAATCCATCAACGCTCAACCTTTAACGAACCAAGAGGAGTGTCAGCTGTCATCAACATTTGTCCGGGAGCCAAGTCGAGGACAAGCCCCTCAACCCCGGACCTGGGCCCACTAAAGGTTGCCACGGATTGGCAGATGCAAGTGGACTTGGATCAGAGGCTAATTTTTCCCACAGAGATCGTAACAACTACTCCGCGACCAGACCTCGTCCTTTGGTCGAACTCCCAAAAACTTGCGTACGTCATTGAGCTGACGGTACCATGGGAGGAAGCAATTGAGGAAGCATTTGAGCGTAAGAAGCTGCAGTATGCCAACTTGAGGCAGAGGACAGAGGCTGGAAGATCAAGATGCGTCAGTGGAAGTGGGGTGCAGGGGCTTTGTTGCCAGTACAACAGCAAAACTACTTAGAGAGATTGGGATCAGAGGACAGGCGCAACAGCAGGTTATAAGAGAACTAGCTAACACTGCTGAGAGGACCAGTCACTGGCTATGGTTAAAAAGAGCTGACATCACTTGGGCAGCTAAGGCAGTCAGCTAACCGCGAGAGAAAATAAAATATTCCGCTCTTCTCCCCTCTGCTCTTCTTCCCTTTTCTGGGAGGCAGTGGGGAGGTAGAGCGTACAGGCGGGAAGGTGCGGGAAGCCAGATCGGGCGCCCCCCTTCCGGCTCTCCTCTCTGCTCTCTCCTATCTTGTCCCTTTTGTCTTACTTCTCTCTATCACCTTTTCTATCCCTTTGAAGAAGTTAGGCTCCATAAATAATACTTACCTAAAGAGGTAAGTATTATTTCTCAGTTGCAGTGAATAGATAGGAGAAAATAAACTGTAGAAAACTAAACAGAAGAAAGAAGAAGAGAAATAACAATTTAGCATAAACCAGTGACACACTCCGGGGCCTGATCAACCCTGGCAGGGCCTCCTTGGATGAGGGTGTCTAGTGATAATGGCTGAAACACCCGATGAATCCGAGGTCCACTACTGATGATGTGTCCCAAATCTTAATATGATAATCTAGATCAAATCTCTAATCCCAAAAAATGGCAGATTAGCTTGGGTAAAAGACTGAAAGTTGAGGCACACAACGATGTGTGCTGCTGGTAAAGTTTCTGGGCTGCCTTTCCTCATAACAGCCATCCCTCAAGATTCTCGCCATTTAAAGCAATGCATTATCAGGGACTACAACATCTAGTCCTTTTACTGAATTATTATAGCCAGTGTCTCCAGGGAGGAACTTTGATATCAGTTCAAAGTTATATAAAATGATTCTGTATTTAAAGAATTAAAACAACAATAGCAACAAAGAATTATCTTCTCACAGGTTTTGACCTCCTGGATTTCTCAGACCAGATTTCTCTGCTATCCATCTCTTCATTGGACGTCATGTTCCTGCTCTCTGCCCAGCAGTTTTCCCACAACCCAACAAGCCCCAGTCCAGGTGAAAAAACACCAGGAGAGAGGAAGATGATGAGACACAAGTAGATAACTGTATGAAATAACCATTCTTTCTTTTTTTCTCTCCATTAATCAGCACTGCAGCTTTTCAGTATGTCAACACACAGCTTTCTCAGAGACGTAGAATCAAAGGAAAACATCCACAGCAGGGGACTCATTGGTTCAGGTGGGTGCACACACACACACACACACACACACACACACACACACACACACACACACACACACAGAGATACACTCCTTAGTCTGACAAGCTGTGGAAAAATTGCTCAGACAATGAATGAATTAGATGTTTTTTTTCCACATTTGCTGGCGTGAACAGAGAGCAGTGAGGATCTCTTTGCACCAGTGCTCAACTTCTTCCACAGCATGGTTGCGCTGCGGGTGACGGAGGCTGAGTACACCTTACTTACAGCCACAGCGCTGCTCTGCTCAGGTCAGACCAGGAATAAAATCAGCTGTCAAGTTAAGAATTGGCAAAGCAAAGCTTCTGGGATGCTGTTGTAAAGCTGTCTCTGTCTTTCTGTCCCTGTCTGCAGACCGCGCATCCCTGCAGGCAGCCAGCTGTGTTGAGAAAATGCAGGAACTGATCCTGGACCTGCTGTCCAGGTTGTGCGGGGCCCAAGCTGGAGCAGCGCGAGGAGGAGCTCAGAGGTTTGGCCGCCTGCTGGGCAGACTGACGGAGCTGCGAACCCTCCGCCACAACTACCTCCTCCTGACAAGACAGCAGTCTGGACACTGACAGTGAAGATGTGCAAGAAATTCTGAAAATCTTCAGTCTTTTATGTCTTCACTTCAATTCAAAGACTTATTTGTACAAACACTGTCTTAGAATGGTTCTAATTGGGTATAAATGGGACAGTGTAGGAGACAGTTACTCAGCTGTCTTTGTTTTCTCCCCAGTCCTGAGTCATTTAGGAATTTTAGCCTCTATAACAGGACTGAGATGCACTTGTGAGCTGCTGCAGTTTGTTTCATCAAAGAAACTTTTATAGGTGTTTTTTTATATTTGTATACATTTAACATTCACACTTACAGTACTTTTCACTTTGCTGAACAATGTTAAAATAAAGCATAAAAGGAAAGCTGTAATGATAATGCAGTTGTAATGAACGTACACTCACTGGTCACTTTATTAGGCACACATTACTAGTACTAGGCTGCAACTTTCAGAACGGCCTTAATTTCTTGTATCAAAGATTTAGGAAGGTGCTGGAAACATTCCTCAGAGATTTCTTGTCTGTATTAACATGATAAGCAGCATACATGTAGATTTCTTATCTATACATCCATGATGTGAATCTTCTGTTCCACCACATCCCAAAGGTGCCTTATTGGACTGAGATCTGGTGACTCTGGAGATTATTCGAGTACAGTGACCTCACTGTCATGTTGAGGAGAAAGGATGGATCCATGCTTTTGTGGGGTTTACACCAAATCAGAAGGGGTGCTTTTCAGGTCTTTTCTTAATTTTGGTGAGCCTGTGTAAATGGTAAATAAAATGGTCTGTATTTGTATAGCGCTTTACTTGGCCCTAAGGACCCCAAAGTGCTTTACACTATACACAATCATCCACCCATTCACACACACATCCACACACTGGTGATGGCAAGCTACAGTGTAGCCACAGCCGCCCTGGGGCGCACTGACAGAGGCGAGGCTGCCGGACACTGGCGCCACCGGGCGAGAACTGTAGCCTCTGTTTTCTGTACTTAACTGACACAAGTGGGACCAAGTATGGTCTTCTACTGCTGTACGGCTTCAAAGTTTGGCGTGTTGTGTGTTCAGAGATGCTCTTTTGCATATCAGGTCACTAGAAGTGGTTATCTGAGTAACTGCTGCCTTCTAATCAGCACGAAGCAATCTGACCCTTCTCCTCTGATTTATAGTTCTTTTGCAGAGAACTAGAGGATTTCTTTTTTTTGGAGGGCCATTCTTTGTAAACCCTAGAGATGGTTGAACTTCAGCAGGCTGCCATGTGATTGGTCAATGAGATAGTGTCAATAACAAGCAGTTGAACAGGTGTACATAACAATGAATGCTTTATCGATCAGTATTAAATAAGAAGAACACAAAACTCCAGGTAAGTATCCCAAAAGCTTTTTTCTTTTTTTAATATAGAATTTATTTCCCCAAATAAGGAAATACTGGTTACAGACAAAATATTTGGTGAGCAGGTAAAATATGCAGGTAGTACAAGCTTATGAAGGTGTATTTGTCCATTTGATAAAATAGGGAACTCTGTAATAAATAGAATCCTCTGGGAGGTGGGGACAGCAAATGTTGGTCTAAAGTAAAATCCTGAAACTAAACATGTGATGTCATCCATTTAAAAATGTTGGCTGCATGGTTTTAAATCCTCACGCCATTAAATAAGATTTTTGTCAACTTTAACCAATATAGCTTTATTTCTATAGTTCTGTCTTCCATAAATAAATTATTTCTCTCTGTATCAAAAAGAGAATACAAGTATAAAGAACAACGGCTCATTGTGTTGTATGCCCAGAACGTACGCACACATACACGCACACAACACAGTTGAAATTACATCAAAGACAAGCTAAATAAACTGCAGCAAGTCAGGAATTATTAAATCTCCACAAATATACACAGCCTGGCTTTGTCCCTTGTGGGTTGATTGAAATACGCATTTTAAAACGGCAACATTAAATTAAATTCAGTTTGATAATACACTTACATATGTACACAAAGTGTGCCTTTATAATATACAATTGTCTCTGTAAAAGATTTAAATGTAAAAAGCTATTGTATAAAAGATGGCAGTGATGCATTCATTAGTCTTCTGCAGCTCATATAAATATATCAAATCTCTTCTGACTACTTGATTCCTTGGCAGCAGTAGCATTATACAAAATAGACGGGAATTCTTTTACATCAGCACATCCAGGAGGAGTAAGCAACACCTCAATACAACCCTGAATGGGGAATTTACTGCAGCAACACGGGACCTAAAGGTAACTTCATTCACGTCAGGAGTTCCACCTCCTCAACAATGACACAGAGGCAAACACCAGTCCTCTGTGTGTCAGACACTAGTGGTTTGGTAATAAACTACAGTCCAGGACTCGGTGCCACGGCAACCTCTTTTCGGACCACAGTGTGAATATGAATTCGACCGGCAACAGGAACAGCTCCACCTGCTGCTTTAAGACCAAAGAGAAAATGCATATCGGCCAACTGTGGGTGTACACAGTGCTCACAGAGGCCCCCTACAGGTACCCGGAAGCCACAAAGCCGTGGCTGTGGCTCACCCGGCTCTGGTGAATCATGGCGCGGTCGTATGCCACTTGGACAGATTTGCGGATGCTGGACTTGCGACCTTCCATAATGCGCAGCTTGTCAGCTGTGTCATCTACGCCCAAGGGTGTCACCTTGTCACGCGGAAGCCACTGCCTACAACACCCATGACAGAGGTTAGGATTATTATTACAGCCTTTTATCAAGAGTGATAAAATCTTAAATCTTAATCTTAAAAATAAAATTCAAATCTAAAGAATTATCTACAAACAATTTTCAAATTATTTGTAAAGACAAACAAACTTTCCACCATTTGTCTTTTCATCACATGATACACCTGTGGAAAATGTATCAGGTTTCACTAACCAAACACTTCTGACCTCCATGTGATAAATGGAGCATTGCATAACAGCAATGTTTATGTTAAACTCACCATGTCCGCTTGTTGTCAAAAAAAAGCACCAGGTAAAGTTTCTCATTCATCTCCTCCTGCCGCTGCTCCCCCAGACACAGGACATCTTTGGGTGGGACGGGGATCGGCACCCCATTGTGCAGCAGGCCCTCCTCAGGCATCTCGGGGTCAATGATCTGAAACAAACACAGCCCAACAGGGAATTTAAGCTACACCCTGAGCTGAACGCTCATATTAAATAGTGATATTAAGTCAGATCAGCAATTACCAGAGCAGGATATGAGGGATATCCCCGACACTTGGCCCAAACCAGGTCCAGTGGTTCCAGCTCCATCTCATCCTCTGATGTTTGACTACTATTGCCTGTCAAACAACAGTGACACTCAAATTAGTTCAGCGACTAAATAAATAATCAGGACATAAATGCAACTTAGCTTCAAGAGAACTTGGGATACAGGAGGGAAAAAAGTACCGGTGTAATCCGAGTCTCCGTTGATGATCTCCAGAAAGGGGACTTTAGAAAGAGCCGGTTTCCCAAGGCTGCGTTTGGGTGGTGAGTTGCTGTAATACAATACATTATATTGTAATTTTATTATCAGTTGTTAGCAAAACAAACCACAAAGAACACCAGACACACAATGTCTTACATTTCTTTGTGGAGAACTGGGCAAGACCTAAACTCCAAGTCGGATCTGCTATCTTTGTGCGTGTTAAAGCCGTTGGTCAATCCTGAAAGTAAGAGCGAGAGCAATCAGAACAGCAGCAGATAAGAGCCAAAGGAGCAGGAGGGGAAGTCAGAAAAGATGACATATAAGGAGCACTTATGTCTGCTCTTGTCTCAGTTATATTGAAATCCATTAGACAATACAGGGCTAACTGTCTGATCAATCAGGTAGACCTAGGAAAAAAAACATATTCCTATGCTGTGATCAGTGCATTAGTAGCTAATAACAAATGTACAGTCAGCCCAATCCAGAAAATGTGATCCCTTCCAAGCGAGTCTTTAGGTGTCACTTCTCCTCTCTGAGCAGAACACTTTAAACTTAACGTCAGTAATCAAGCAAAGTTTCTCACCACTTTCCAGCGTGTGATTTGGTGTCTTCTCTGGCTCACTATCTGAACACATGTCT
This sequence comes from Aulonocara stuartgranti, assembly GCF_965226115.1. Lineage (NCBI taxonomy): Eukaryota > Metazoa > Chordata > Actinopteri > Cichliformes > Cichlidae > Aulonocara > Aulonocara stuartgranti. Next base: position 12,073,315 of record NC_138956.1, on the reverse strand, counting down.
CGACTGGAGGTCCATAGTTCATTAAGGTTGGGGGGTCCTGGGCTCTTCTGTGGGGTTCTGCTTGGAGTGGTCAAAGGTGTGGAAGATGGGGTGCTGGCTATGGAATTGAGTGCTGAAGAGTTGTTACTTGTATTCTCGTCTTGTGGTCCATTCCCATTCAGCACAGGATTGTCTCGCACTTTGAACAACTTAGCTCCATTTTTTGCCTTCTTAAACAGCACGGAGGTCCGTCGCCCGACTCCCCCCGTCGGGGGCCGTGAGGTGATGCCTAGCTCTGCCAGACCGTTGGTCACTGTCTGTCCTTCACTGTGCAAACTGGGACGTGGCAAAGTTGACCGCTCTTGTGCGCTAATGCAATGAATGTTCTCTGTGGTGCCGTTTGAGAGGTCACCGTCCATCTTAAGGCGTTTGCAGGAGTAGCTGGGGGACTGGGGCTCCCCTGTGATTGGCCGCAGAGTGGGAGGCTCAAGAGGTGTGTCCCCCTGACGTGGAGGAGGAGCCGGCCCTGTAGGTTCCAGTGTCGGGGGCGAAGCGGGTTTGAGGTCCTCTGAAAGGAGAGGAAACGAATGATATTCCAATTCACTCAGCATTGGTTTTAAATGAATCTCCATTTAGTATGTAGTGTGATGCGGTGGTGCAGTATTCACACAGGAAAATGGTGTCACTCTGTAATGATTTACACTTCATTCCAACACTCTAACCACAGTCCAGAGGGAATTGACAGATTCTCTAGATATGGAGGACCTTATCAAGACAAGTGAAAAAGTACTTTGCTCTCACAACTGTACACCATCAACATGGTAACATGGTAGTATCTTTCGTTCTTTACTCAAATAGCAGGAGTTCTCCTGCCATCTTCTATGGTGACACAAGACTGTTTGACTAGACTAGCCTTTAGTCAAAAGTGGGATGATATGGCATGACTGCATGTGGCCATGGAGAGTGGTGAGTCCATGAGAGTGATGTATAGAAGAGGTGCAGACATAGAGTTCACTGGGAGAGAGGATTTGTGAGGCAACCATGGCTAACGAGACTCTGTGGGCCCCTACTTACTAGACTGGAGACAGTGGGGTGGTTGGGGTTGGTGCGTGGGGGGGACCCTGGCTCAATTACCTGAGGACAATGTTCCGTTAGCTCATGTTCACAACTGGTCTCATTGAAAAAAAGTGGCTTTTTAAAGGTTCATGAATTGGCAATTTAATATTGCTGTAAGTCTCTCTCAGTGCCCACCTTTGTCTGAAGATGTGAGGCCGTTATCTGCCTTGGCGTCTTTGTCGTTGTCCTCCTCATCTTGCTCATCATCATCCTCTTCTTTGAGATGTCCATTGTGTAGGATGTGGCGGTGGGACTGGCCCTGCCTGCCCGTCCTGATGCTGTTGATTTCGCGACGAAGCAGGCGGATTCGTCGAGTTCGAGCACCGCTGCATCGCATCGATGTGACAAAGTCCAGCTTTTCCAGCAGCTCCTTCAGTTGTTCTTCCACTGTCATATGCAGCCGGTTCTCTGGATCCAACACGCTGTCAACTGAACACAGCAGGGAGTTTGGTTAGCGCCCAAACAGACACTTAGGTACAACATGATAATAATACTTCAATGCTGACATTTCACAAAGATGACCAGCCAGGCTTGTTTTCTCAGAGATCTCAAAGGTTAAAAATTTCCCCTCTTTGCAGTGCTATTTCTATTTTATTCTGAATAATTATTTAGCATGGACACCACATATATTGTACATGATAGAATGAATACAAAACTCCTTTTCATCTGTAGTCCCTGGTCTATGATTTGCTTAAACATGAGTCAACTACAACTGAGTATAAAATGTGAGAAATACTAATTAAACCATCTCTTCCTCCAAACTCATATCCATCTCTATCAGTCGATGTATAAACTGTTGAAAAAAATGAATAAACTGACTGTACCGGCAGCTTTTAAAGGAAAATATTTTCCTGCATGTTACTAAACCCATTATTTGATAATGTAAATTAATAAACACACCATTTAGTTTGTGTTTGGCTCACTTGCATGTCATATATTTTAGTATTGACTGGATTATTAAACGTCCAAAAGCTTAAAAATCAGACCAACTAACCAGAATGTAAAAAATACAAAATATCCTACTATGAAGAGTTGTTTCAGTTTCCACTGCCAGCACTACACTTAAGATAAGAGATAAGATAAGATAGAACTTTATTAATCCCTCGGGTGGGTTCCTCTGGGAAATTCGATTTCCAAAAAAAGCACAGCAACGACCGAAGTTACAGTTACAGAATTGTTATATATATATATATATATATATATATATATATATACACACACATACACACACACACACACACACACACACACACACACACACACACACACACACACACACACACACACACATATAAATACAGAAACAAATATAAATAAAATATACAAAGGGGATAAATAGAATAAATAGGAATAAAAAATAAAAAATAAAAAAAAAATCATCTTTCTGCCATTTTCTCTCTAAGAAACTCAGCCCAAGAGCTCTCTATTTTCCTGGAACTTCATCAACTACTCAGCAATTATAAGTACTATGAAGCTTTGCGAATATATTTCCAGGTTTTCAGCAAATGTATTTTAAGCCCAGCAACTTACTAAGCCTAGGAAGAAATAAAGTTCAGTCAATAAGTTTAGCAAATGAATCTTATTAGCCTACTATTCCAGTTAGCACATAAAAACAGTTCAAGATTTAATAACACTATAAAGATGTTTACAAAAAAAATAAACAAAAAACAATTACCGAACCTTTTTGCTTTCAGTTGTTTAGCCAGTTATCTGTCCACTTTTCATGTATTAAAGTAGATTGAACCATTCATATCTTCAACGTGATCAAAGTCGACTTTGATTGGATACTTTTCTGACTAACTTATTTTCCTATTATAAAATGCAGGAGAAAAAACAACAACTAACGGACTCTAAAGATATATTTGTACCCGGGATGTTTTCAGCTCTCGGGCATTACAAAATCTTTGGTTAAAACCCTGATAACTCCTCATTTCTGTTGTCAACTACACCTTCATTACTTAGATGCAGTACGTATTAATATTGCTGTTGTAGCAGTAGCATTTACTGTTATATAATGGTTAACAGCCACAGTGTGTACACTGTATACACAGAATAGTGTGTACTCTCTACACAGTGTTCTCTTAGTAAGGTGTTACTGGTATTTAAGCATTAACATGTTACAAAACTAGAAAATCTGAATATACTGACAAAAAAACAACCTAATCCTTTGGCACAGAAGAAATAACAGACTGAACACACACAACAGCTTCCAAATCACTAAAGACAGACACAGTATGATCCTCTGACTCACCATCCTCCCAGGTGCAACTGTAAAAGTTTCTTTTCTGGGGTGACTCTGGAAAGTGCATGCCAGTATCTAGGTCTAGCCCAGTGTTGGTGGCTTGTCGCTGTGCATGTCGTAGTATGGCCCCTCCAAGGTCTCGAAGACGTAGTGCTGCTCGGTGAAAGACAGTGTCCTTGGCATTGTAAAGAAGGCAGTTTGACACCATCAGGTTGAAGTCGGCCTCCAGGTCAGCCACTGAGCGGTAGGAATGACTTTCTAGTTTAGAGCGCATAGTGGAAAAGTCCATAGGGTGGCTAATAAACTCAAGGTAATCGGGGACCTGAGGACAAGACAGCACGAACGTTATCATCAGAATGGATGCATGTTTTAAACTACAACAACATCTGCACTGTGCAAAAAAAACAAACAAACAAAAACATGTAAATTCTTGTAAACTGTACTGTTACTGTTTTGTATAATTCTACTAAATTCTCAGACAATATGATACAAGGAATTGAACTATATGGGGAATGAGGAACACACTTCCTCTCACTTTCTGACACAATGTAAACTGTGTGCATGCGCATCTGTTATAATTAATGTCTGACCTCCTTGATGTCCACAGGCTGTGTAAAAATCTGGGCTGTGTCCTTCTCCTGTAGTTGGTCCAGAGTGGAGCGTAGCAGAGCCAACACTGGGGTCAACTGCATTTCCAGAGCTGCCTGGTGAACTTTGACCTGCAGTTGACAGAAGACATGTATGTGATATTTACGCAGAAATTGCAAATCTAAAAAAGGTTAGGCTAGACAAACAGAGTGATCTGATTTAATGTTAACCAACCAAGAAAATGTTTTTATATATAAAAACATTATAAACCTTTTTTCAAAACAGAAATCTTCCAACAATCAATTCATGATCCATACAAAACTGGGTGACCAGTATCTCATATGAATAGCTTTCCTTTCGGCTCTGCCTCCCTATCAGTTTATAGCAGCCACCTGTTTATTATCATGTGGCAAAGACATGCCAACATACAATATACACGCTATAGGACAGGCCAAGAAAAAGCAGATTACCCAAACATAACAGAACTAAAGATTACACTGGAGAACTATTTAGGTAACTGCATTTTGAAGGTACTTCAGATCTTCATTTTGCCAACATTTTTTTTTTTAATTCAAAATTTACACGATGAACTCACAGCGTTAAATATGAAGCATGTAAACCAGTGAGGGTGGTTCATCTTTGTAAGTTACCTGCTCTCGTTTGAGTTTCTCTCTCTTGCGGATGAGCTCCACTAGAAGTCTGGCTTTTTCAAGGTCGTGGCGAAGCTTCTGCCAATATCTCAGTGCGTCTCTTGCTGCAGAAATCTTCTCATCCACTTCAGGCTATAAAGTACAATTCATTTTAAAGCTTCTACAAACTATAGTTAAACATATTAAACATCAAAACATATTTAAAGGCAAACAATGATTTTAGAAAAACAGCTACAGAGTGTTAAGGCTTCATTTCTGTGCTCTTACCTGTTCAGTATTCCTTTGGGACTGGATGTTAGAGTGCAAACGCCGAACCAGCGGCACACCGTTCCTCGACTGTCGCTTTAATAACCAGTATTTATAAAGCCTCTGCATGAACTGATTTTTCTTCTGCAGAATAATTCCTTTACAGATGATATTCAGCCTATATAACAGAAGGAAATGCAGTATTATGTTACTATCAATATGGCAAACATCAATTCAGGCTTCTCACTGTAGAACGTGTGAATTATGGTTATTTGAAATATCAACTAGATCAAAAAATCTCCAACAATTTGCTGCTTTTGATAAACTTTGTTTTATCAGATGTTCAAGCTAACTGCAGAAGACAATCTTATTTTGGGGAAAAAAGGAAAAAAAACAACAACAAAAAAAACAAACAACCTAACCTGCTCGTGGGTATCTGAGGCACTGTCACTTGTGGTGATGCTGTGTGTTGGGATGTTGAGTCTGAATTCTTTTTCCCCTTCTTTTTATCTGTCTTGGCATCATCGTCAGACTTTCTGCCTTTTTTCGGTGTTGTCGGACCCTCAGTGTAGGCACTCCGTCCTCTGCTCGCCCTCCCTCTGCTGCCCACCACTCGTCCCTCACTCTCATCATCTGACCCAGTCTCTTGTCCTGGCGGAGAATGGGCCTCACAGAAAGCAGTCTTCTTAACCGAGAACATAGTCCCGTTAATGTTTGTTTCTCGCACAGGTTCTATCTTCATAAAGAGCCCAGCACGCTGAGCGCATGTAACATGAAATGCAGTGTAACAGTTGGCTTTATGACACTGAATAGATGCACCACGACCCTTCTGCTTACACAGGCAGCAAGTCAGTTTCCATCGTGCTGGGGGAATGTTATTAACTCCTTCCACTGGTTCCAGAAATACTGTGTTAGCAAAGCAGACCTCGGGGATCCATATAGCACAGACTACATGTGCCCAGCGGCCATCACTCGTTTGCTTGAATGCGCCGCCACGGTTTGGACACAGAACACAGTCAACAGGTTTCTGAGGGGACTGAAGGCAGCAGCGGCATAGCCACTGACCCTCAGGGATGTAGGGCACTCCGTAACATTCCTGGTGCACAGCCAGGTTGCAGGAGTCACAGAAGAGGATGACGTTGCTGTTGAGGCACTCGTCATCCAGGCACACGCAGCAGAAGGCATCATCATCAATAGTGCTTTGAGAAGGCGCTCGGCTTCGGGCTTCCAGATATGCCTCCTCCTCCAATCGGTCCACCAGCCGCTCAAACGTTTCTGCTGAGACAGTTGAGCAACCCTCTGATGTCCGATCAGCGTTGACCATCTCCAGCCAGGCAGTGTCCTCTTCGTCCATGTCATATTCTGCCTCAGTTTCCTCCTCAGCTGAGGTTTCAATATAACGATAATATGCTGCTGGCAGAGGAGGGGCCTCAACTGGCGTAAAGGTTTCCAGCACTCGAAACTTAGGTTCAGGAAGGGTCATGTGATGATACTGTGATTTGTTTAGCTTTTCCGGTGATGGCGGATGAGAATTGGGGCAACTGTTCTTGGAGGATGGTGGCGACTTATTAGAGGAACATTTGGGGTCTTTCCTGCGGCTTCGTGGTGTGACAGGTTTGCGGGCTGTTTGGGCACTGCTGGTGGGAGGCGATGACTGCTCACTGTTCTCCTTGTTGCTGTTACACTCACTAATGTCCTGAGCCATCATCTCATCTTCAGTAATGACTTCCAAAGGCTCCAGAATAGAAATTCGGTGAAGCCTACCTTCTAGTTCCACTTCAACCACCTTCTGGGCCTGGGCATATGTCAACGTTTCTCTGCTTGGAGAAGCTTTTAGGCTGTAGGGGGATGGTGATCGTTGACGGGCCCCCCCACGCCCGCCAAATGTCCCATTTGACTTTCTCACATCTCCACCTCCTCCGGCCACTTGGCCTTTTCGACGTGGCTTCCTCATAGGCCACCAATCACACTTTTCCTCCTGTTGGTTAGAAAAGGAAATAAAATAAAAATATTAATAATATAATAAACATAAAAACAAATTTCTATTAGCATTTAGGGATGCAACATTCAAATACGACACCAGCGTTCTCACTCAGAAGAAATATATATCATAAGCTCAATTCCCAATGCCAATCCCAATCATAACATTTCTTATTATTATGAGTCTATGCTGTACTAGCTGTCATTACCCATTTATTTTCTACCTATACTTATGTTCTGCTGTCTCAATACTTCACTAATGCCCAAGTGGCTAAAGTTCTTTCCATATTAACTCATTGAAATAGTCCTTCGACGTACATTACATAATACTGTGGTGATATTAGGCTGTAGCACCTGTGGTAAAAACAGTCTGTCATATCTAAACTCAAAACTCTTAGTCACCTACAAAAGCTAACAAAAGCTAACAGAACAAACCACTGTAATGACTACGTTAGCTGCCGAGCAGCAGACTTTACTGCCAAAAACACATGGCCAGTAAAATCTTGTGTAGATTATTCTCGACTATATGTTAATAACTGCTGGCATCTGCTATCACGGCTTGACCCAACACAGCGGTCAAATCCAATCAGCTTTCGGGAAAGCTTAAATGATCCGACTCAGAGCCAATCAGATTCAAGGATCCTAGAGCCTCAACAGAGCGGTGTCCTTATTTCAGGAGTAAAAATGTCAGCCATATTTACAGTTTTAAAAACACTGTCCAAAGATTTTCTACTGTTTAATTTTTAACAGTTGTTGATTTTGTACGATTGATGCAGTGGGTTTCATTTCATCGTGTCGGTATAAGAACAACAGTGTAACGGCACTAACATGAAAGTGCCGAGAGTCTATAAGCAGGCTAGCCTGCTAACTTTATAAGCTGGGTAGTACTAACGTTAGCTTGTCTGATATTTTTAAACATTGACAAGGTGCATGACACAAAAAATCCTTACTAGCTAAAACTTTTAAGCCTGTCAATGATCACAAAAGGGTAGTAAAATGGCAAATGTATGCCATCTTACCAATTATGGCAACTGACTGACAGGAGTAACTCGACAGCCCCGGTGGGTTGAAGCCGCTTTTGCTGTAATGGTTGCCTAGCCAGGCGGCTTACTTGCTATACTCTCCAAGCTAATAGCTACCGTTAGCAATCCACAGTTTGCTGGTATAGCCGGTATATTTCGCTATTTTTCAGCGCTTCCGTTTCTTCACAGCACGGCACTTGGAAGGCACGCAGTCAATCCCAACGGCTCACTGAGAACAAAAGTAATATATCTACATTAAAATATGAGAAAGCCCTACTGTCGGCCCAATTTTAAGAGGAGGAGGAATACTAGCCTCCTTCGGCTAGTTGGCTAGCAATTTGGAGCCCAGAGTAAGCTAAACCGACATCACCCAACATAATAAGACTTCCGGTTAGATTTCAAAATAATGTCCAAGATTGAACGAGTGCATTTTCTTCTGCCACAAACACGACTCTGAATAACACCTACTTATGTCATCTACCCTTTTCCCCATCTAACATGTCCTTTTAAGAGTATTTCACTGCATTGCAATCTAAGGAAAAATAGTAGTATCTGGGGTTGGGATACTCTTTCTCATGCTTGTACTTACAATGCTTATTGCTTTATTTATGTGTTATCTGATTTAGATGTACCACATGCCATTTGTAGAGCTTGTCTGATATAAAAGTCGGAATATCGCATTCCAACGCGATTACATTCATTTATTTTGAGAGAGAACTGTCTCACTTCCTTTTTCGAGCAACCTGTGGGCTACCTTGACAACAGTCAAACGAGACAAGTTTAGCCATCCCCCCTGACGTCACTAGACCACGATTTTCGCGCGCGAGATCACAGGGTCAGTGAAAAGTGTAGTTTTTCATTTAAACCCGAGTATCAACAATATTTGGACGATTTACTAACGTACATGTGTCCAGTCACTTTGGATATACAAAGCATGTGCACAGAGGTGCACCATCATTAATTACTGTCAAGAACGTGTATTAAAATACATATTTATCTTGCATTGTGAAACAATATTCATAATACATGAATACACATACAGTCTCTTAATGTACCAACCCTGTCCAGTGTATATTCAAGCAATGTCACAGATGATTCAACTCAGCTGCCTCCTGTGCAAATGAGAAAGGCCACATCATGTTGAATTTTTTAATTGGAAAACAACATTGCAGTAAATCTTACAAGAAACCTTGTAGCATTTAGTTACAATAAATCCACACCAAAATCCACTGACAGGAAATGTGTAACACTATGAACAAGCTACATTTAGGAAACAGTTGCACATTACGTAAAAAAAGGGGATGATACAGTTTTACTCTTTTGAACACTGATTCAGGATATTAACTAATAATAATAATGGATTGGATTTATATAGCGCTTTATATTTATATAACTGAGTAAAAGATATATGATGAATCCAGGCTTAGAATATACAAGGGCACAATTGGTTGTATGCTTGTTGTTTGGGGCATCAGTAATTACATGACATTCATCAGATCATGGAGACATGGTCAGAGTGTTTTTCCTCTTGGAGTCCCGCCGTGGGAATGGCACAAAGCTTTTCACCTCCCTGAAACACAATCCTGTGTAAAAATAGAAAAATAAAAAGAGGGAACGGGGTGTCAACTTAAATCAAGTACATTATTTAAAATATATGATGGCATTATGTTCATTTATTAATATTAATCTTTTTATCTTTATTATCACCGCGTATAGTTAGAAAACAAAAAAAACCCCAATCCATAATGTATACATATATTTATTATTATTATTCTTTGCAAGCCATGTATTCATTGTATAAGACAAAAACCAACAACAGGCACTATTTTGCCAGGCACTATATTCCTGTGGCCCCCAAGAGCCACTGCATTAAAAATTGGTTAGCAAAAATGAGTTACAAACAAAAACACATACGTAACATAGACGTAATATCACCATTCGTTTTGAGATCAGCACACGGATTTGTAAAGATTTGAGTGTTATGAAAATAATTCCCAAAAGTTTTATATAGATGTTGATAATCCTGGTACCCAAGGCAGTCTACACAGTAAGTTTCATTCAGATTGTTTAACACATGTAGGAGGAGTTAGGGAGAAGACATAGAGACATGATTATCATAGTAAGATTTCCACTTACGCTTCCATTCATCTAGGGACAATGTGTCGTTGTCATGACTGTCATCATATGGCAGTGGTTTGGGGAAATCATCGGGGTCCCGCAAGTTGTCAAAATATGGGTGCTCTAGAGCTAGTTCCGCTGTGGGCCTCTCATCTCCATCCAGAACAAGCATCTTCTCCAGCAGATCAACGCCTACAAAAGGTCAGCAGTGTGGAATAATGCACCAGTTTACTACGATACAAAAACCATGAAACTGAGAAAGTGAGGGAATATTTATCACTTAGCAGGCCAGAAAATGGAAAAGCTTTCATTAACAGGGTATCATGAATGACTTTTCGAATTATAGCCATACAAAGAAGAAAAACACCAAAGAAAGAAACAAAAAGTGTGATTTAAAAAAAGAATAAAAATGTGGGGAAAAAAAGGTGCATCTCACCATGTGCACTAGCTCTGGGAAACAACATTGAGAAGTCTTTTCGGGGATATCGAGGAAGGCCCTTGACATAATTTCTGGCCTGTTTTAAGATATCAAACACAAATACCCAGACACAGAATATTTTTTATTCAATCTTTAAGTATGGCAACAATGATTTAGTTTAACTGTGATTACAAAATGAAATAATAAAAAAGGTCTTCATTTATCAAAGACAGGCTGATTGTTTCATGTTGTTATTTTGTAAAACTGAATAGTTTGTTATTCACCTTGCAAAAATGAAATAAATCCAAAGATAGAACTATATTTGATTTCATACTCATATACAGCTACATAGTCCTTGTGCAAATATGACTTCCAAAGATGGAACTGTATATTCAATTCGTCACTTGTGCATGTGAGCCATCTTGTTAGCATTGTGCTGAAACAAGTCTAAGGCCATTTATAAAATCCTATAGAGTTGCAAAACAGGACTTTCCAAAAGCCTTAACTTCCTTCCTATTAATGCATCCTACTACAGGCTTTTATTAATGCCCTGACTGTTCCTCTAGTGCCACCCTCAGGACAATTTCTAGATTTTAACTACTCACATCTGGTAAAGAAAAAAAGGACATGAGAGTCTGGCAAAATTTCCCGTATGTCACTGTAGGTTGCAGTATGCTGTACATTTCTACCTCAGAGGGCTGTCGGTGGAACTTTCACTTTGTATGCTAATTTCATGGGTTTCAGTTTAGGATCTAGTGCACCACAGCTCAAATGCTTTCTGAGATATGATGCTTTTTTAATGCTCACTCTGAGAGAAATCACTTATAAAAAAATGTTTAACATTAAAGGCAATGGACATTTGTAAAAATTTTCTGTGCAGATAGTACTCCTAGTGCATAACTGCATATTTATGACTGTTCTTCCTACCTCTGGAGTGTCCAGCTTTTGGATGAACTCTGGCCCGGGCACACCAGTTACTTTCATGATCTGAGTCAGCTGGTCCATGTCTTATAGCAAACAGATTAGAATCAAGGATTTTTACTCTTACATTCGTGGTTCAGTGAGCAGAACATAGAGATATGAAGCAGGCATGCAAAACAGAATAATAAAGGAAAAAGACATCACAGAAAGACCTGTGATGTCTTTATTTCCTAGCAGAGCTATAAATCAGTTCGCTGCATCAGAAGCAAAATAAGAACATAAAAGAGAAATATAACAAACGCAGGAGCATTTATAACAAGGTAGGGGGAAAAAAATTGACTCGGGAAATATGCCGCTTTTGCTCTGTATTAATATACTGTAACTGCCTCTTGTGCTTGATTTTGTGTCTTTATAGAGCTTGTCATCAAGCACCTTTCCATCTCCTATATTATTACAGTGGTTTAATAAAGCGATATTAAAGCTTTAAAGGGATTTCACAAAGTGTGCTTGATACCTTTCTCTTTGCATACTGACATTCATTATTCAACTTATTATTTATCACACAGGCTGGTAAAGTTTAGTAAATGGACCAAGCTGAAGAAAAGATACAATCTTTTCCTTTGAAGAGGGTCTTTCCATTGATCATTTCTGCCATTATGCAGCCCACAGACCAGATGTCCACTACAAGAAACACCAAAGGAAAGTAACATTAGTGAGAAATCATGAAGAATACATAACACCAAGAGGGTTATAAGTTTAGCTGAGTGCAGCAGGAATGAGGAAGGTGGCATTTATATGCCAGAGCACAGTTCCTATTCACAGCAGAGAGCTGAATATGTTGTGTGCTTTGAAAGGGGGAATATTCAGTGAGTAATACTATCCTAAACTTGTCAGAGCTGCTTTCGCAGCTACACTCCACTCTGTGGATGCTATGTACAAAATGAAAAACCACTATCTCCTAAAGGAACATAAATCCTGGGTTTGCAGTGACAGTTCTGTCATTGAGTCTCAGCACTGTCAGACCATCTGTGTCAACAGATTAAGAGGAGAAAAAAAACCCCCAAACATTTCTTTTCTCAAGATGACATCCATGCAACTTCAAATATTTGTCAGGAACTAGGAACAGGATTACAAAAGTTGCTGACCCTTGAAGAACCATACATGCAACAATGAAAGCTGGAGTGTCGAGACGTTTTCACGTAACAAACAACAAATGGTCACAGCACCAAGAGGCCAACTCTAGACGACAGAGAGAACGGTGGGAAAGAATATGTAACAGCTACAATTGTCTTGCCAGTCTGAGTGTAGTGCATCCAGTTCAGAATGACCTCAGGCGCCCGGTACCAACGGGTCACCACGTAGCCTGTCATTTCAGCATCAGTACTGCGAGCCAGCCCAAAGTCCAGGATCTGTATCAGCAGCAATGAAACGGATGACAATCTCAAACATGTACTTAGTGTCTCACAGGCTGTTTACTTTTAATGAAACACATAAAATATTGCATACATATATATGGCAATCTCATATAAACAATAACAAATGATTCTATCGTTTCAGGATTATTTCGAGTAGGTTTGCACAACTGTATGTAAATGAACTTCTTCTTCTACCTCCTGTATATTGTTAATTACATCGACTGCTGAGTCCTACTGTGTCTGCTGCCGGTGCTGCCCTATCATCTCACTGCTTCTCATATGCAGTAATGCAGAAAGTACATACCTTTAGTTCACAGTCTTGATTAACAGCCAAGTTTCCAGGCTTAAGATCCTGTTAGAGAAAATGAGTCGAATGACGGTTACTTAGTCCAAATGGTAATTAAGAAGAAATTACAGTGATTGGACCACAGGCGCTTACTAGAGCCAGTAAGAGCTTTAGTGCACGTGCTTCCTGTGGTCTCACATGGCTCAGCTGAACTCAAACACAAGAATGTTGTGGGGACTTAAAACAAGGACTTCAATATCGTGACTCAACTACAAGATGACTATAAGACACACTGCCTCAACTCTGCAGTTAGTGCTGCAACATAAGGTGTGAGAAGTGTATCACTGTCAGTAGGTGTTGATAAAAATTTATCTGCTTTAAGCGTTATAGGAGTAACAGCAGGGTAACACTTCACAGTGTAGTGATTTGCACATTTGTCTAACAAGCCAAAGATCCCTGGTTTGAACTCAGGAGTGGACACACATCCCTCTGGGGCTGTGTCACGAAGAACATAAAAATCTGCCGCACCAAACATGGGGAGCTACTTGCTGTAGCAACCCAGTCTGAATAAGGAAGCCAAAAGTGGCTCTTACTTTACCGACAGGTCTTTGACGTCTTGGAACTGGAGTTAAAGGGTGTGACCTAACAGCTCCAGACATGCACACGCATTAGAGGAGTTAAGTCATCCTACTTGTTTGGGCACGCTTTCATCTGACTGCTTAACAAATGAATTACAAAATATATTTCCAAAGAACATGAGGAATACCAAATCTGCAATCTGAGTCACAACATTGTGCGGTACAAAATCCTGCACAGATTACAGTCTGAGTCTGAGGAAATCAGGTCGGAGAAGTGAGTCACTTCCTCCGACCTGAGGAAGTCGCCTATTTCTCGCTACAGATTATTGATCGGAAATTTTTCATTTTTTTATTTTGTGCAGTGCTTTGTTTATTGTGTTACACTGGTGAAGCACATTGTGATACAGATTTTTAAAAGTGCTATATAGATAAAGTTATCATTATTATTATTGATAATAACCTGAAAAAGTCAACTTATCATAAAACAGGAAAAAAGGTACTCCCAAAACAGCTCAGCTTCCTGTAATGGGACAATGAGTTGTACTTACCCTGTGGATAATCCCAGCCTTATGAATGTACTGCAAAGGAATAAACAGAGCAGGAACACTTTAGTTTACGTTGTCAGTTTTTACCAGGCCTAGTTAGGCTAAATTCAAAGTAAAGTTTTATTAGAGGAGTTTGATGAATAACTGTTTGGCCACACAGCAAATACCTTTTAAATAATAACTAGGCTTGTTAATAATTATATCCATTGCATTGTGTGTTTCATTGACTCATTTAAAGCAAAAAAGGCTAACTCTCCTGTAATTTCTCTGTAAGTTATGTGCTACATGATACATACAGTCATGTAAATCCTAATCATGAAATATTTATGATAATTATTAATAATCTGTTATTATATCTTTTATTATTAATAAATAGCAAAACATGTGATTGCAGTCTTTCAGCTTTAATCCAAAGGGTTTGAAAGAAGTGTTGCATTAACTGTTTAGGAATTAAAGCATTGTTTATACACAGTCCTCCATATTCTGAGGCTCAAACCAAATTGACAGTTGAATCATAAGCAACTTTATCCCAGGTGAGGCTTGAAATAACATGTGACATTGATTTAGTTGAATTTGTATTTCACAGCTTTTCACTCTCATTTTAAACACGATAGCCCAAGTGACAGAGGCCAACATGAGGCTGAAAACAGCTTCACAACATTGAGCCAAGTCAAGAAAACTTGTGAGAAATCAGCTGTATCATTTTTTAAAAGTGGATAATCAAGAAAATCCCTCATGATTGGAAATACAGAGATTTTGCAACAAATTGTACGCCACTAGACTTAAGAACATGTGTGTCAGGTTAGACTTTGCCAGAAAACATCTAGAGCCTGTAAAAATTCTGGACAAACATTTTTTGGGTCAGAATGACACACCTATCAGGACAGATTCCACTCATACATTTCTGTATTGTATACACTACAGTTCTCTAAGATACTGGAAAAACTCTTCATAAAAAGATTTGACAGTTTTGTGGAAAAATATGAATTAATGACAGATAGTCAGTATGGGTTCAGAAGCAACCGATCAACAGCTTTGGCACTGATAGATTTAATGGAAAAGATAACGGAATGTATGGATAATAAGAGGCATTTGATACTGTTAATCATGAAATTCTATTAAAAAAAACTGGAAAAGTACAGGTTTAGGGGAGTGGTTTTGGACTGGTTAAAAAGCTATGTAGGGAATAGGCAACAATATGTACAAATAAATGAATATAAATCTAATTTGATGGATATAGCTTGTGGAGTACCTCAAGGTTCAGTACTGGGTCCAAAAATGTTTATTATGTACTTAAATGATATCTGCAGAGTATCGGAGATTTTAAAGTTTGTAATATTTGCAGATGACACAAATATACTGTGTTCAGGTGTGGAATTGCCACAGGTTTTGGAGATGATCACACAGGAATTAACGATATTAAAGAAGTGGTTTGATATAAATAAATTATCATTGAATCTAGATAAATCCAAATTTATGTTGTTTGGAAACCAAAAGAAAAACATCAAAGTAGAAATATGTGTTGACAATGTATATTTAGAAAGATTAAATGAAATAAAATTTCTTGGGGTGATCATTGACCACAAGCTCTGTTGGAAGCCACACATTACTTATGTTTGGGGGAAATTGGCACGGGGCATTGCCGTCCTGGGGAAAGCAAAGCATATGTTGGATCAAAAAGCACTGCACATTTTATACTGTGCTTTACTACTGCCATATATGAGCTACTGTGTAGAGGTCTGGGGAAACACATACAAAAGTAACACACAAACAATAACTATAATACAGAAAAGGGCCATTAGATTAATAAATAATGTGGGGTACAGGGACCATACAAATGCACTCTTTGTCAAAATGCAAGCTATTAAATTCCAAGACTTGGTGAAGCTTAAAACAGCGCAAATAATGTATAAAGTAAGAAATAAATTGCTTCCAAAAGAAATCTGCAAATTGTTCATAGAAAGAGAAGGTGGGTATAACTTAAGAGGGAAATGGAATTTAAAAATACAAAGTGCTAGAACAACTTTAAGAACTATGTCTATCTCAATTGCAGGAGTTAAATTATGGAACAGTCTAACAGAAGAAATAAAAGACAGTAAAAACATAAAACAGTTTAAAGTAAAATATAAAAACCTAATTTTAAATAAGTATAAGAATGAAGAAAACGGGGTTAACCCAGGACGGTAATGTTGCTGGTAAATGGTGTTGTGGTTGTTTTTTAGTTTTGTTTTGGTTTGTTTGTTTTTCCATAACTTGTGTATCTGCAAATATACACATTCTGTATTTTTCATATGAAAGAAACTATACTGTGGTGGGGCTTGCTAATTTTCTTGTTTTTGATTTATGTATGTTTTGTTTTGTTTTGCTTTACTTTTGTTTCACATGTTGTCTGTTTAATTTAAGACTAAAATAAAAAAAATTAAATAAAATTAAATGAATGAGAGGTAAAACTTGAGGGGGTAGGGACAAATAAGTAAATACTTCTGCCTACTCCTTTTCAAACAATAATGGAATGATATTTTGTAATGATTGTGAAGGCACATGTTTGAAATGTTTGAAATAAAAATGAACTGAACTGAATTATTAATGCCATTTCCACTTTTGCACAATCCCAATCTTTTGTCATTTAACTTTGCTTTATCTTAACTTTTTATTTCCCTTTTTTAAATTACTGTTGTAAATATATATTTTTGGCACTACCTCAAATTATAGGGTATTCACTCTGGGCCTGTGGTACTTTTATTTTTAACAATGTTGTTTTTTTTAATTGTAGAATATAATATTTTTAGTCTTCATCCTGCAGCTGTATCCCAGCAATTTCCCTTGTGAAATTGACAGAGTATGCATCAATCTGTCTGTCCTTCTGTCTGTCTGCCACTGAAACTGGACCATTAGTGATTATTGATGATGTGGCTGTTTATAGAAACAACAGGATGAATTCTGAAGTGTACAGGGCTATGTTCTCTGCTCTGATTCAGCCAAACTCTGCTGAACTAATCAGACAAATGGGAGTTTCTTAAGGCAAAGAATGTAGACATCTAACTCAGTCACCTAATATCAACCCAACACAGCAGGCTTTTTTTAAAGTTATTGAATATAAATAGGAAGACCCCATAAACCAATTAGCAACTGAAGATGAAGGTGAGGTGGTGGTGCCATAGTGGTGTTGTACATAGGCTAACTACAAAAAAACGCGTCTTTGTCCAATAAATTTTGGAACAACATATACAACAGTATTATTCTGACATGACTCTGTTAAACAGTTACATTGGAATATAAATATAGTTCATTTCTGAAGTTTGGTAGAGATCATCTTTGGCTCACCCTGAGTCCACAAAGCATCTGGTAGACAAGAAACTGGACTTTGTCTTCTGAGAGTTGACCCCGCACCTTTGACAGGTCAGTAAACATGTAAGGCATTACCAGGTAGCTGGGGGGGGGGAAAAAGAGGAAGAGAGGTGCAGTGAGACAACCCTGAGGCAGAGAGTAAAGTAATTACCTCAGCCTAACAGTCCAAACATGATATACGACACTGCCTTAGCAAGTCATCCTACTCTTAACTTCCACACCCTGTCTGTGCTGTAATCTGTCCTGTCTCCCTTTGACCAAGGAGTTTGGTGGACTTGCGTATGTTTACATAACTTCCAAATAAAATATTCTTCCACCTTTTTTAGAGTCTCCTCATGTGATGCAGCAGCAGCTTAAATCTTAGCTGTGCATGTGAGAAAGCAAATGTCTCCATTAAAATTAAACTACCATAACAATTATAGGTTGTTCATTTCTTGGTAAATGAGCAAACTTACAAATTCAGCAGGGAATCAAATAATTATTACCCCCCACTGAATAATACATGACAATTAAAGGACAATATGTCCTCTTTAAGGTAGACAGAAAGTGTGCTTTCAGTGTGGGAAAGGCTCTTTCACAGGCATGCTCACATGTTTCCTGGAAAGTGAAAGAAAAATTAAGTTGTCATATTTTTCTTTAACGTTACAAGTAGATGTCGCAACATGTCTCACAGAGTAATCTTATATGATCCTGACTATAAAATCTTTCCCTAATCACTCTAAACTAGAAAAACCCCACAGATTTTTTCTGCAAGTACTGCATTCCTCCAAGAGTTTTAGTGTCGAGTGCTTAAAGAGAAAAAACAGATCTCTGACAGCATGTGCACCATGTTAATGTGGCGACTGTGGCAGGAGGCAGAGTAGAGCATCCACCAATTAGAAGGTTGGTGTTTTGATTCCCGCCTTCTCCAGTCTGTATGTTGATGTATCCTTGGGCAAGATACTGAACCCCCAATTACCCCTGATGGAGCCACTGCAATTTGAGTGTGTGCGGAAATGTTAGAAAAGAGCTTAGGGATATGACTGGTATCAAACAGCTCCATCCAGGGAGAAATACCGCCATCAACTTCCGTCTCTATGTGGGACCAGATGGGTTTAACTGGTGCAGTAGGTAACCAAGCTCTAAGTTGTTTCACGTTCATCACCCAATATTACCATTGGAAATTAGGCAATGAAAAACCTCCTTGTTTTGCACTCGCTTGAAGTTTCTTAATACTTAAACGATGCAGTGAGCTACCCCAAAGAAACTGCCAGATCAAAAAGTCTAGATCTTTGAAATACTTATCTGGAATGTGTAATGGAATATTAGATAAAATATAAAATATCATGGGTGCAGTTATCATCTTAATACAACTAATTTGGTAGGGTAAGGAGATTTGGTATCTCACCAAAACTGTCCATACTTTGTATAACCACAGAACTTTCTGATGGAGATTTTCGCAGTTATACAAAAAGATGGATTATTTTGGCTCTTACTACGGCCAAACGGGTCCTGCTAAGGCATTGGCGGAAAAAGAACCCCCCCTCCCTATGAAGAGTGGCTAATGACAATGGCTAAGTTGGCGTCTTACGAAAAAGTGACTTATGGTTTATTAGACAAATTGCATCAATATGATTGTATTTGGTCCCCCTTTACAAGCTGGCTTTCTGTAACTTGAAGAACAGAGGAGTAATGACAGAGTGGTGGTGTGGGGATTGGTGTGTGAAGAAAGAATAGGATAACTTCCCTTTGTTTTGGTTTTGTTTTTTGTTGTTGTTGTTGTTGTTGTTTTTTAAACTATTTATTTATGTATTTATCCTTAAGTTCTGTTATTGAAGTTTAAAATGAAATAAATAAAAATTGTTGATGATAAAAAAGAAAAGAGCTCAGGGATAGAAAAAAGTGCTTTTATAAATGTGTGTGTGTGTGTGTGTGTGTCTGAGGCTTTAGTAGTAACAAGTGCTTTGAATTCTTAATTAGACTAGAAAAGTGCTGTATAAGCACCAGTCCATTTGAACCTGCAGATCATTTAAAGTGTTGTCTGCCTTTCCCCGAGCGGTTTGCTAATAAGATGAAGAATACTCACAAGTCCTGGAAGTCATCCAAGCTTAGGGCAGGTGTAAACACATCGATAAGTCCTATCACCTAGTTGGAATGAAAGAAGCAGGTGACAAATACTAAAACATACAAGCAATGGCTCATTTACAGAATATTACTGCATCACAGTGCTGTTACAATGCAAAAAACACAACTTCCTAAAAGCGACTGAGTATGCATAGTGTATAGTCTACTCACATTTTCATGTTTCATGTGTTTGAGCAGTCGGAGCTCTCGGTAGGCCCTCTTAGCAAAGATCTCTGACTGGAAAGGCCTGTGGAGCTTTTTAATGGCCACCTTTTCTTTATTCTTCTCATTTAGTGCTGAGCTGTTGGGAATGATAATGTAACAAGTCATTAGCTGGCTGCTGTTGCTTGGACCTTTTAGTCTCACTATAATGTTCACCATTTGAAAACGACTGAATAGTCTATTTTTGGGGTTTCAGTCACACTTAGACGCTGTGCATGAAACACAAAGCAAAAGCATAGATGATGTGAGACAGAGATACTGTATGTGGGACTCGTTCTCTAAATGTGTGGTGGTCTGTGGTTTACAGAGTTATCAATATGTGAATGTTTGGCAGCTCTTGACGTGCATGTTTACAGGGCACCAAATCGTAGGAGGACAGGCTTGTTAGGCTATTTGGAGCCGCATCCACCAACACACACTGCACACTTCACTGTGTGCTGTGAACAACACTGATGCAGTAATGTCAAATATTGCAGCCGGCTTTACATGAAACAGCTAATGCATGCCAAGCAAATAGCTACAATAAAAAATAATAAAAAAAAAAAACACGAAACTGCAGGCTGTGCTTCTGTTTGTTATTTCCTTTCCCTCCTCCATTTACAGGTAGGTTCAGATAATGTTCACGGTGTTCATGAGATGCTGCTTCTTTTAAAGGTCGACCAGTCTGAGCTTTTTAACAGATCATAACTCCCACACTATTATGCTTAAAGCCTAGTCAGCATGCCTGAACACTGCTGCTGTGACAACAGGAGCTTTGAGGTCAGTAAAGAGTTTTTTCGCCGTTTATCTAGGTTCTCAAAATTTTACCTACTAAGCTTTATCCGTTAATTCAGTTCATTTCAATTGTATGTATATAGTGCCAAATCACAACAACTGTCACCTCAAGGCCCTTTAAATTTAGTCTAATTTAAACTAAGTGCTGTCATAATTTATGAGTTTATATTTTTAGTCAAAATAAGTTAGAACAACTGTGTGGTAAAGTTCATTAGGAAGGCACATTTGACAGTGAAGAAAATCAGTGATTTCAACAATAATGTAAGGGTTAATGTACACAATAATGGATAAAAGGCAAAAGGCTGGCTTTTTTCTTCAAATATATTGACCTTTGGTTATTCTTAAGAGCACTTACGTGACAGCAATATGAAACGTAGCAATGGCCTTGTGTGTTTGACAGCTGCCACTGTTCCAGCATTTGCCATTTTATCCCTCATGACATATTAATATAATAATAGGCTTTAGAGCTTTCTGAATAGCTCTTCTCAAATGGTTCTTTACAGTTATTAACATTTTATGAAGGCAGCTAAATGACTAAACTTGAAGCATTCTAACTGTGCAAACAGAAATTATTTTAGAAACCCTAATCAGGGATTGTATGTATCCAGTTAGCCAAATAAAAACCAGGGAGGTTGTAAAAATGCAATGATAAGTGATGTTGGCTGTATCTAGTTTCCTTAATGGTTTGACACCCGATCCCCCATTTTTATGTAAGCCTGAAAAAATAATTTTATTGCTAAAAAAAAATCAACAACAACAAAAAAAGAACCCAAAACAAAAAAAGAGAAAACATTTAAATTGCTGCACGTTTTTACGTAAACAGTTATTCTGGTGTTTAACTGTGTCCTGTATGTAACTGTATTATGCCATGAAAATGGAAAGTGGCCATCTTTAATACAGACTTTCAATCATAACTCCTACTCCTACTGCAGGTAAACATAAGACTGTAAGGTCCACATAACGGGCTGTGTGGTCGTCGTGCTATAATATGACACTAGGTGCTTACTTGCTACATGAGTTGACTGATTGTGCGACCACTCTATGTTAGACTGTACAGGATATAACGCAGGCCCACTACACACTGTGTGCAGCCAGTGTAGCTAACGTGAATGAGCCCCAAATGCGACACACACTTCTTGCAGTGCACAGTAAATGATAAATCACTCACCATACCGAGCCGTAAGCCCCGGTCCCTATCTGTTTCAGGTGCGTGTATTTCTCCTGGACTTCCCACACCGTGCTGTTAATTTCCTCACGGGTGAAATGTGCCCGAGTCTCCATGATGAAGAGGAGCAAGCGAAGCTACAAAAAACTTCTCCCTCCTCCCGTATGCCTGTCACTTGCTCAGAAGGTAAAGCAAAACACTCACTGTTCAAGTACCAGCTATTACGCCTCACATCCCACTTCCGTTAACAGTTTTCAAAATAATTTCCAACCGTCGCTGCGTGGGAGGGATGCAAGAATAAAACAGGCAGCTGGACTGAATATATTATATAGAGCTCATTAAAAAAAACAGAAAGAATTCAGCAGGGCTGCTAATTGTGATACAAGCAATCTACTCGATAAACCAGACTGTTAAATGTTCTTTTTAAGACTCAACTTTTATCTTACACTATTATATCTGATCATAGTTTATAATGAAGCTTTACTTTGAAAGCAAAAACCAACTTCCGGTGTAATCCTCTGACGCCCTTTACACTGCGCCCTCAGTACCAGTATGAGGCATCTGTTTGCAAGCAACTAGTTAGTCTGTACAAGCATAACCTGATGTAGGCGTTGCTTTGTAGAAGACTGTTTGATCAGAAAAAAATGAAACCTCCATCCATGTGTGGAAACATAACTGAAAAACCTGCTAAAAAAACCACGAAATTAGCAGTGTAAAGAATCAGACGAGCGGACGGCTTGCGTGCTGAAACATGTCGACATGACTCGATGTACTCTCACCCACGCACAGTAGGTGTCATTTGTCATGAATAATTACTGTACGTTGCCAGAAGTTTGTGAATCATGACAGCCTACAGCAGGCCCCATTCACACATACAGGAATCGACGAAAACACGAAGCCTGGAGATTTTGACTTTCTATACAATATGTTGGTTTTGTAGCTTTAAAAATTCATAACCTGTTACTGCTATATGTACATTTTAACTTAAAAAATAAAAATCTTTGTGCCCGATTTTCAGCACCTGTGTATTAGAGCTGTTAAAGTCTGCAAATGTAGGGTGTCATCAAAGCACCCTACACCCCTGGATCTGCTGTGTTTTCCCTTTCTGAGTGGGAATTGTGTGTTACAGTGACATGTGTTAGTTTTCACAACTTAGCCAACAAAATTAGAGTTTCCTTAAGTATTGATTGCATATTACTATCAGCATTTGACCTCTAAATCAATAAAGAAAATTTCAATAAATCAAATTTTTTTAAAAGAACTGATGAGGGAAAGATATACTGAGAGACAAAGTATTAATAAAAAATTATTAATAAAGTGTTATTAAAACTACAGTTTTACAATCGCAGGAATAACCAAATGAGTGAGATAGATAGATATAACACGGCAACACTAAAGCGGTCGCGCCAGAATGTCACGCTAAAAAGAAAGATTCTATAAAATACAAGGGGGAGCAAGCGAGTCAGATACCACGGGCACAGAGAGGAAGCAGGTCTGATCAGAAACAGTTTATTACTAGGTCAGGGAGCACAAATAAAAACACCCTTAAAGTGTAAGTAATAAAAGGTTGTCAATCTACTAAAACTAAATAAAACAATTCTAAAACCCATAAAACTACCATTTTCTACATTCACTAAAACCCACCCTGCTATAATTATGCCACATGTTCATTATGGGTCCATCAGCAGGCCAGGAATTCCTTCTTTAGAGCAGAGTCCACGCCAGCCTCGTCTTCGGCAGACAAGAAAGAGCCTCCCATCTTCTTGTCCTTCCGCTGGCCCATCACTTCCCAGCCCGGCTTGCGTTCTGCTCCCAAATCCATCATGCGACCACCGCCACAGCTCCCATTGCATCGGTGTCCTGTAAAATAACAAATAGGGGCCAGAACAATGGTCCCAGAAGCGGCCCTGGCTCATGGCCATGGCGACCCTCTCCCAATCCAGCTGCACCCAGTAAACAACAGTACAGACCCTACTCACAACCTCTGCCCTGCTGCCAATCACACACGTTCTCTTACTGTTGCCATTCCATGAGGTCAGGACTAGGCCGCCGCATCACGCTGGCCATCTCGCATTAACCTTCCAGTCTGGGGCCTCTCTCCTTCAGTGCTCAGCTAGCCTGTTTTTAAAAGATCTTTACACAGCTGATAGGCCACCTCTGGACACACCCCTGCCTCAGCAGGTGGTCCCTATCAGCTAATTTGTCCCATGTGCAGCCAGTCCACAGTGGATAAAAACCATGTCACATAAAACACTAAAAACCATGCAATAGAAACAGAATAAAACCATGCAAATAAAACGACACTCATAAATAAACACTAAAAATCAGAATAAAAACAATATACAAGATAAATACAAATTTCCACTGTGTGACATATATATATAATTATTATTATTATTTTTTTTTTTGACCTGTATTACCTGTTCAGGATGAGTCAGTGAAGCCCTTCTGTTTTGGCTAGTCAAAAGGGATGATGTGACTGTTTTTAAGTGTTTCTGCTGCAGAGCACAAATTGATCATAATGTACCTGTGAGTGCTGAAAGGGTCATGAATCAATGCCGATGACTCAGCCATTTGGCCAGCTGTTAAACTTTCTTGCTTTCAAAAGCTACCCTGCAGCCTTTTTTTTTGCCTTGTATTTCAAACCTGAGGACAAATCTGAGAGAACAGAAAAAGGAAAGGAAACTTAGCTTAGAACCATGCAGCGCTACAGGAGACGGCAGCACTGCAGAGGTGAGGACCGGCACCTGTTTGAAAGAGACAAATGCACACAAACACACACAACAACGAAGGAGAAACAAACACAGAGAGAGGAAAAAGTGGTTATACAGAACTTGAGGACATTATCTACATGTAATTATCTACATAATTATAAATTTGTTGTGTTTTCTTTAACAATGTCAGAAGGAGAGAGGCACTGAGGCACCGTCTTCCGCCCCCCGGCGCTCCTGCTGCGCCTCCTCCTTCTGACAGGAACTGCCTACAGAACAAGCATGAATGATGCCTGAGTGGACACACGCAACTCACAAGTTCCTGGCTCTGTCAGCTCCTCTGCAGAGGGTTTCCCTAAGAAGGTGGACCTAGCAGGGTCACCGGGGGACGGGGAGCTGTGCCTCACGGCCCTCACTTCGTCGGAGAAACCCTCATGCAGAGTTCAGAAACTTGTGTGTTGAGTATGTCGCTGTGAGCCTCCACCATTTAACTCGTGGGTGAAGCCTGAACTGTCTAGAGACAGACCAGACCAGCTGCACAACACAGACACTTCAAACCTGAGGACAAATCTGAGAGAACAGAAAAAGGAAAGGAAACTTAGCTTAGAACCATGCAGCGCTACAGGAGACGGCAGCACTGCAGAGGTGAGGACCGGCACCTGTTTGAAAGAGACAAATGCACACAAACACACACAACAACGAAGGAGAAACAAACACAGAGAGAGGAAAAAGTGGTTATACAGAACTTGAGGACATTATCTACATGTAATTATCTACATAATTATAAATTTGTTGTGTTTTCTTTAACAATGTCAGAAGGAGAGAGGCACTGAGGCACCGTCTTCCGCCCCCCGGCGCTCCTGCTGCGCCTCCTCCTTCTGACAGGAACTGCCTACAGAACAAGCATGAATGATGCCTGAGTGGACACACACAACTCACAAGTTCCTGGCTCTGTCAGCTCCTCTGCAGAGGGTTTCCCTAAGAAGGTGGACCTAGCAGGGTCACCGGGGGACGGGGAGCTGTGCCTCACGGCCCTCACTTCGTCGGAGAAACCCTCATGCAGAGTTCAGAAACTTGTGTGTTGAGTATGTCGCTGTGAGCCTCCACCATTTAACTCGTGGGTGAAGCCTGAACTGTCTAGAGACAGAGCAGACCAGCTGCACAACACAGACACTTCAAACCTGAGGACAAATCTGAGAGAACAGAAAAAGGAAAGGAAACTTAGCTTAGAACCATGCAGCGCTACAGGAGACGGCAGCACTGCAGAGGTGAGGACCGGCACCTGTTTGAAAGAGACAAATGCACACAAACACACACAACAACGAACGAGAAACAAACACAGAGAGAGGACAAAGTGGTTATACAGAACTTGAGGACATTATCTACATGTAATTATCTACATAATTATAAATTTGTTGTGTTTTCTTTAACAATGTCAGAAGGAGAGAGGCACTGAGGCACCGTCTTCCGCCCCCCGGCGCTCCTGCTGCGCCTCCTCCTTCTGACAGGAACTGCCTACAGAACAAGCATGAATGATGCCTGAGTGGACACACACAACTCACAAGTTCCTGGCTCTGTCAGCTCCTCTGCAGAGGGTTTCCCTAAGAAGGTGGACCTAGCAGGGTCACCGGGGGACGGGGAGCTGTGCCTCACGGCCCTCACTTCGTCGGAGAAACCCTCATGCAGAGTTCAGAAACTTGTGTGTTGAGTATGTCGCTGTGAGCCTCCACCATTTAACTCGTGGGTGAAGCCTGAACTGTCTAGAGACAGAGCAGACCAGCTGCACAACACAGACACTTCAAACCTGAGGACAAATCTGAGAGAACAGAAAAAGGAAAGGAAACTTAGCTTAGAACCATGCAGCGCTACAGGAGACGGCAGCACTGCAGAGGTGAGGACCGGCACCTGTTTGAAAGAGACAAATGCACACAAACACACACAACAACGAAGGAGAAACAAACACAGAGAGAGGAAAAAGTGGTTATACAGAACTTGAGGACATTATCTACATGTAATTATCTACATAATTATAAATTTGTTGTGTTTTCTTTAACAATGTCAGAAGGAGAGAGGCACTGAGGCACCGTCTTCCGCCCCCCGACGCTCCTGCTGCGCCTCCTCCTTCTGACAGGAACTGCCTACAGAACAAGCATGAATGATGCCTGAGTGGACACACGCAACTCACAAGTTCCTGGCTCTGTCAGCTCCTCTGCAGAGGGTTTCCCTAAGAAGGTGGACCTAGCAGGGTCACCGGGGGACGGGGAGCTGTGCCTCACGGCCCTCACTTCGCCGGAGAAACCCTCATGCAGAGTTCAGAAACTTGTGTGTTGAGTATGTCGCTGTGAGCCTCCACCATTTAACTAGTGGGTGAAGCCTGAACTGTCTAGAGACAGACCAGACCAGCTGCACAACACAGACACTTCAAACCTGAGGACAAATCTGAGAGAACAGAAAAAGGAAAGGAAACTTAGCTTAGAACCATGCAGCGCTACAGGAGACGGCAGCACTGCAGAGGTGAGGACCGGCACCTGTTTGAAAGAGACAAATGCACACAAACACACACAACAACGAACGAGAAACAAACACAGAGAGAGGACAAAGTGGTTATACAGAACTTGAGGACATTATCTACATGTAATTATCTACATAATTATAAATTTGTTGTGTTTTCTTTAACAATGTCAGAAGGAGAGAGGCACTGAGGCACCGTCTTCCGCCCCCCGACGCTCCTGCTGCGCCTCCTCCTTCTGACAGGAACTGCCTACAGAACAAGCATGAATGATGCCTGAGTGGACACACGCAACTCACAAGTTCCTGGCTCTGTCAGCTCCTCTGCAGAGGGTTTCCCTAAGAAGGTGGACCTAGCAGGGTCACCGGGGGACGGGGAGCTGTGCCTCACGGCCCTCACTTCGCCGGAGAAACCCTCATGCAGAGTTCAGAAACTTGTGTGTTGAGTATGTCGCTGTGAGCCTCCACCATTTAACTAGTGGGTGAAGCCTGAACTGTCTAGAGACAGACCAGACCAGCTGCACAACACAGACACTTCAAACCTGAGGACAAATCTGAGAGAACAGAAAAAGGAAAGGAAACTTAGCTTAGAACCATGCAGCGCTACAGGAGACGGCAGCACTGCAGAGGTGAGGACCGGCACCTGTTTGAAAGAGACAAATGCACACAAACACACACAACAACGAACGAGAAACAAACACAGAGAGAGGACAAAGTGGTTATACAGAACTTGAGGACATTATCTACATGTAATTATCTACATAATTATAAATTTGTTGTGTTTTCTTTAACAATGTCAGAAGGAGAGAGGCACTGAGGCACCGTCTTCCGCCCCCCGACGCTCCTGCTGCGCCTCCTCCTTCTGACAGGAACTGCCTACAGAACAAGCATGAATGATGCCTGAGTGGACACACGCAACTCACAAGTTCCTGGCTGTCAGCTCCTCTGCAGAGGGTTTCCCTAAGAAGGTGGACCTAGCAGGGTCACCGGGGGACGGGGAGCTGTGCCTCACGGCCCTCACTTCGTCGGAGAAACCCTCATGCAGAGTTCAGAAACTTGTGTGTTGAGTATGTCGCTGTGAGCCTCCACCATTTAACTAGTGGGTGAAGCCTGAACTGTCTAGAGACAGACCAGACCAGCTGCACAACACAGACACTTCAAACCTGAGGACAAATCTGAGAGAACAGAAAAAGGAAAGGAAACTTAGCTTAGAACCATGCAGCGCTACAGGAGACGGCAGCACTGCAGAGGTGAGGACCGGCACCTGTTTGAAAGAGACAAATGCACACAAACACACACAACAACGAACGAGAAACAAACACAGAGAGAGGACAAAGTGGTTATACAGAACTTGAGGACATTATCTACATGTAATTATCTACATAATTATAAATTTGTTGTGTTTTCTTTAACAATGTCAGAAGGAGAGAGGCACTGAGGCACCGTCTTCCGCCCCCCGACGCTCCTGCTGCGCCTCCTCCTTCTGACAGGAACTGCCTACAGAACAAGCATGAATGATGCCTGAGTGGACACACGCAACTCACAAGTTCCTGGCTCTGTCAGCTCCTCTGCAGAGGGTTTCCCTAAGAAGGTGGACCTAGCAGGGTCACCGGGGGACGGGGAGCTGTGCCTCACGGCCCTCACTTCGTCGGAGAAACCCTCATGCAGAGTTCAGAAACTTGTGTGTTGAGTATGTCGCTGTGAGCCTCCACCATTTAACTAGTGGGTGAAGCCTGAACTGTCTAGAGACAGACCAGACCAGCTGCACAACACAGACACTTCAAACCTGAGGACAAATCTGAGAGAACAGAAAAAGGAAAGGAAACTTAGCTTAGAACCATGCAGCGCTACAGGAGACGGCAGGCACTGCAGAGGTGAGGACCGGCACCTGTTTGAAAGAGACAAATGCACACAAACACACACAACAACGAACGAGAAACAAACACAGAGAGAGGACAAAGTGGTTATACAGAACTTGAGGACATTATCTACATGTAATTATCTACATAATTATAAATTTGTTGTGTTTTCTTTAACAATGTCAGAAGGAGAGAGGCACTGAGGCACCATCTTCCGCCCCCCGACGCTCCTTCTGCGCCTCCTCCTTCTGACAGGAACTGCCTACAGAACAAGCATGAATGATGCCTGAGTGGACACACGCAACTCACAAGTTCCTGGCTCTGTCAGCTCCTCTGCAGAGGGTTTCCCTAAGAAGGTGGACCTAGCAGGGTCACCGGGGGACGGGGAGCTGTGCCTCACGGCCCTCACTTCGTCGGAGAAACCCTCATGCAGAGTTCAGAAACTTGTGTGTTGAGTATGTCGCTGTGAGCCTCCACCATTTAACTAGTGGGTGAAGCCTGAACTGTCTAGAGACAGACCAGACCAGCTGCACAACACAGACACTTCAAACCTGAGGACAAATCTGAGAGAACAGAAAAAGGAAAGGAAACTTAGCTTAGAACCATGCAGCGCTACAGGAGACGGCAGCACTGCAGAGGTGAGGACCGGCACCTGTTTGAAAGAGACAAATGCACACAAACACACACAACAACGAACGAGAAACAAACACAGAGAGAGGACAAAGTGGTTATACAGAACTTGAGGACATTATCTACATGTAATTATCTACATAATTATAAATTTGTTGTGTTTTCTTTAACAATGTCAGAAGGAGAGAGGCACTGAGGCACCGTCTTCCGCCCCCCGACGCTCCTGCTGCGCCTCCTCCTTCTGACAGGAACTGCCTACAGAACAAGCATGAATGATGCCTGAGTGGACACACGCAACTCACAAGTTCCTGGCTCTGTCAGCTCCTCTGCAGAGGGTTTCCCTAAGAAGGTGGACCTAGCAGGGTCACCGGGGGACGGGGAGCTGTGCCTCACGGCCCTCACTTCGCCGGAGAAACCCTCATGCAGAGTTCAGAAACTTGTGTGTTGAGTATGTCGCTGTGAGCCTCCACCATTTAACTCGTGGGTGAAGCCTGAACTGTCTAGAGACAGACCAGACCAGCTGCACAACACAGACACTTCAAACCTGAGGACAAATCTGAGAGAACAGAAAAAGGAAAGGAAACTTAGCTTAGAACCATGCAGCGCTACAGGAGACGGCAGCACTGCAGAGGTGAGGACCGGCACCTGTTTGAAAGAGACAAATGCACACAAACACACACAACAACGAACGAGAAACAAACACAGAGAGAGGACAAAGTGGTTATACAGAACTTGAGGACATTATCTACATGTAATTATCTACATAATTATAAATTTGTTGTGTTTTCTTTAACAATGTCAGAAGGAGAGAGGCACTGAGGCACCGTCTTCCGCCCCCCGGCGCTCCTGCTGCGCCTCCTCCTTCTGACAGGAACTGCCTACAGAACAAGCATGAATGATGCCTGAGTGGACACACGCAACTCACAAGTTCCTGGCTCTGTCAGCTCCTCTGCAGAGGGTTTCCCTAAGAAGGTGGACCTAGCAGGGTCACCGGGGGACGGGGAGCTGTGCCTCACGGCCCTCACTTCGTCGGAGAAACCCTCATGCAGAGTTCAGAAACTTGTGTGTTGAGTATGTCGCTGTGAGCCTCCACCATTTAACTAGTGGGTGAAGCCTGAACTGTCTAGAGACAGACCAGACCAGCTGCACAACACAGACACTTCAAACCTGAGGACAAATCTGAGAGAACAGAAAAAGGAAAGGAAACTTAGCTTAGAACCATGCAGCGCTACAGGAGACGGCAGCACTGCAGAGGTGAGGACCGGCACCTGTTTGAAAGAGACAAATGCACACAAACACACACAACAACGAACGAGAAACAAACACAGAGAGAGGACAAAGTGGTTATACAGAACTTGAGGACATTATCTACATGTAATTATCTACATAATTATAAATTTGTTGTGTTTTCTTTAACAATGTCAGAAGGAGAGAGGCACTGAGGCACCGTCTTCCGCCCCCCGACGCTCCTGCTGCGCCTCCTCCTTCTGACAGGAACTGCCTACAGAACAAGCATGAATGATGCCTGAGTGGACACACGCAACTCACAAGTTCCTGGCTCTGTCAGCTCCTCTGCAGAGGGTTTCCCTAAGAAGGTGGACCTAGCAGGGTCACCGGGGGACGGGGAGCTGTGCCTCACGGCCCTCACTTCGCCGGAGAAACCCTCATGCAGAGTTCAGAAACTTGTGTGTTGAGTATGTCGCTGTGAGCCTCCACCATTTAACTCGTGGGTGAAGCCTGAACTGTCTAGAGACAGACCAGACCAGCTGCACAACACAGACACTTCAAACCTGAGGACAAATCTGAGAGAACAGAAAAAGGAAAGGAAACTTAGCTTAGAACCATGCAGCGCTACAGGAGACGGCAGCACTGCAGAGGTGAGGACCGGCACCTGTTTGAAAGAGACAAATGCACACAAACACACACAACAACGAACGAGAAACAAACACAGAGAGAGGACAAAGTGGTTATACAGAACTTGAGGACATTATCTACATGTAATTATCTACATAATTATAAATTTGTTGTGTTTTCTTTAACAATGTCAGAAGGAGAGAGGCACTGAGGCACCGTCTTCCGCCCCCCGACGCTCCTGCTGCGCCTCCTCCTTCTGACAGGAACTGCCTACAGAACAAGCATGAATGATGCCTGAGTGGACACACGCAACTCACAAGTTCCTGGCTCTGTCAGCTCCTCTGCAGAGGGTTTCCCTAAGAAGGTGGACCTAGCAGGGTCACCGGGGGACGGGGAGCTGTGCCTCACGGCCCTCACTTCGTCGGAGAAACCCTCATGCAGAGTTCAGAAACTTGTGTGTTGAGTATGTCGCTGTGAGCCTCCACCATTTAACTAGTGGGTGAAGCCTGAACTGTCTAGAGACAGACCAGACCAGCTGCACAACACAGACACTTCAAACCTGAGGACAAATCTGAGAGAACAGAAAAAGGAAAGGAAACTTAGCTTAGAACCATGCAGCGCTACAGGAGACGGCAGCACTGCAGAGGTGAGGACCGGCACCTGTTTGAAAGAGACAAATGCACACAAACACACACAACAACGAACGAGAAACAAACACAGAGAGAGGACAAAGTGGTTATACAGAACTTGAGGACATTATCTACATGTAATTATCTACATAATTATAAATTTGTTGTGTTTTCTTTAACAATGTCAGAAGGAGAGAGGCACTGAGGCACCGTCTTCCGCCCCCCGACGCTCCTGCTGCGCCTCCTCCTTCTGACAGGAACTGCCTACAGAACAAGCATGAATGATGCCTGAGTGGACACACGCAACTCACAAGTTCCTGGCTCTGTCAGCACCTCTGCAGAGGGTTTCCCTAAGAAGGTGGACCTAGCAGGGTTACCGGGGGACGGGGAGCTGTGCCTCACGGCCCTCACTTCGTCGGAGAAACCCTCATGCAGAGTTCAGAAACTTGTGTGTTGAGTATGTCGCTGTGAGCCTCCACCATTTAACTAGTGGGTGAAGCCTGAACTGTCTAGAGACAGACCAGACCAGCTGCACAACACAGACACTTCAAACCTGAGGACAAATCTGAGAGAACAGAAAAAGGAAAGGAAACTTAGCTTAGAACCATGCAGCGCTACAGGAGACGGCAGCACTGCAGAGGTGAGGACCGGCACCTGTTTGAAAGAGACAAATGCACACAAACACACACAACAACGAACGAGAAACAAACACAGAGAGAGGACAAAGTGGTTATACAGAACTTGAGGACATTATCTACATGTAATTATCTACATAATTATAAATTTGTTGTGTTTTCTTTAACAATGTCAGAAGGAGAGAGGCACTGAGGCACCGTCTTCCGCCCCCCGACGCTCCTGCTGCGCCTCCTCCTTCTGACAGGAACTGCCTACAGAACAAGCATGAATGATGCCTGAGTGGACACACGCAACTCACAAGTTCCTGGCTCTGTCAGCTCCTCTGCAGAGGGTTTCCCTAAGAAGGTGGACCTAGCAGGGTCACCGGGGGACGGGGAGCTGTGCCTCACGGCCCTCACTTCGCCGGAGAAACCCTCATGCAGAGTTCAGAAACTTGTGTGTTGAGTATGTCGCTGTGAGCCTCCACCATTTAACTAGTGGGTGAAGCCTGAACTGTCTAGAGACAGACCAGACCAGCTGCACAACACAGACACTTCAAACCTGAGGACAAATCTGAGAGAACAGAAAAAGGAAAGGAAACTTAGCTTAGAACCATGCAGCGCTACAGGAGACGGCAGCACTGCAGAGGTGAGGACCGGCACCTGTTTGAAAGAGACAAATGCACACAAACACACACAACAACGAACGAGAAACAAACACAGAGAGAGGACAAAGTGGTTATACAGAACTTGAGGACATTATCTACATGTAATTATCTACATAATTATAAATTTGTTGTGTTTTCTTTAACAATGTCAGAAGGAGAGAGGCACTGAGGCACCGTCTTCCGCCCCCCGGCGCTCCTGCTGCGCCTCCTCCTTCTGACAGGAACTGCCTACAGAACAAGCATGAATGATGCCTGAGTGGACACACGCAACTCACAAGTTCCTGGCTCTGTCAGCTCCTCTGCAGAGGGTTTCCCTAAGAAGGTGGACCTAGCAGGGTCACCGGGGGACGGGGAGCTGTGCCTCACGGCCCTCACTTCGCCGGAGAAACCCTCATGCAGAGTTCAGAAACTTGTGTGTTGAGTATGTCGCTGTGAGCCTCCACCATTTAACTAGTGGGTGAAGCCTGAACTGTCTAGAGACAGACCAGACCAGCTGCACAACACAGACACTTCAAACCTGAGGACAAATCTGAGAGAACAGAAAAAGGAAAGGAAACTTAGCTTAGAACCATGCAGCGCTACAGGAGACGGCAGCACTGCAGAGGTGAGGACCGGCACCTGTTTGAAAGAGACAAATGCACACAAACACACACAACAACGAACGAGAAACAAACACAGAGAGAGGACAAAGTGGTTATACAGAACTTGAGGACATTATCTACATGTAATTATCTACATAATTATAAATTTGTTGTGTTTTCTTTAACAATGTCAGAAGGAGAGAGGCACTGAGGCACCGTCTTCCGCCCCCCGGCGCTCCTGCTGCGCCTCCTCCTTCTGACAGGAACTGCCTACAGAACAAGCATGAATGATGCCTGAGTGGACACACGCAACTCACAAGTTCCTGGCTCTGTCAGCTCCTCTGCAGAGGGTTTCCCTAAGAAGGTGGACCTAGCAGGGTCACCGGGGGACGGGGAGCTGTGCCTCACGGCCCTCACTTCGCCGGAGAAACCCTCATGCAGAGTTCAGAAACTTGTGTGTTGAGTATGTCGCTGTGAGCCTCCACCATTTAACTAGTGGGTGAAGCCTGAACTGTCTAGAGACAGAGCAGACCAGCTGCACAACACAGACACTTCAAACCTGAGGACAAATATGAGAGAACAGAAAAAGGAAAGGAAACTTAGCTTAGAACCATGCAGCGCTACAGGAGACGGCAGCACTGCAGAGGTGAGGACCGGCACCTGTTTGAAAGAGACAAATGCACACAAACACACACAACAACGAACGAGAAACAAACACAGAGAGAGGACAAAGTGGTTATACAGAACTTGAGGACATTATCTACATGTAATTATCTACATAATTATAAATTTGTTGTGTTTTCTTTAACAATGTCAGAAGGAGAGAGGCACTGAGGCACCGTCTTCCGCCCCCCGACGCTCCTGCTGCGCCTCCTCCTTCTGACAGGAACTGCCTACAGAACAAGCATGAATGATGCCTGAGTGGACACACGCAACTCACAAGTTCCTGGCTCTGTCAGCTCCTCTGCAGAGGGTTTCCCTAAGAAGGTGGACCTAGCAGGGTCACCGGGGGACGGGGAGCTGTGCCTCACGGCCCTCACTTCGCCGGAGAAACCCTCATGCAGAGTTCAGAAACTTGTGTGTTGAGTATGTCGCTGTGAGCCTCCACCATTTAACTAGTGGGTGAAGCCTGAACTGTCTAGAGACAGACCAGACCAGCTGCACAACACAGACACTTCAAACCTGAGGACAAATCTGAGAGAACAGAAAAAGGAAAGGAAACTTAGCTTAGAACCATGCAGCGCTACAGGAGACGGCAGCACTGCAGAGGTGAGGACCGGCACCTGTTTGAAAGAGACAAATGCACACAAACACACACAACAACGAACGAGAAACAAACACAGAGAGAGGACAAAGTGGTTATACAGAACTTGAGGACATTATCTACATGTAATTATCTACATAATTATAAATTTGTTGTGTTTTCTTTAACAATGTCAGAAGGAGAGAGGCACTGAGGCACCGTCTTCCGCCCCCCGACGCTCCTGCTGCGCCTCCTCCTTCTGACAGGAACTGCCTACAGAACAAGCATGAATGATGCCTGAGTGGACACACGCAACTCACAAGTTCCTGGCTCTGTCAGCTCCTCTGCAGAGGGTTTCCCTAAGAAGGTGGACCTAGCAGGGTCACCGGGGGACGGGGAGCTGTGCCTCACGGCCCTCACTTCGCCGGAGAAACCCTCATGCAGAGTTCAGAAACTTGTGTGTTGAGTATGTCGCTGTGAGCCTCCACCATTTAACTAGTGGGTGAAGCCTGAACTGTCTAGAGACAGACCAGACCAGCTGCACAACACAGACACTTCAAACCTGAGGACAAATCTGAGAGAACAGAAAAAGGAAAGGAAACTTAGCTTAGAACCATGCAGCGCTACAGGAGACGGCAGCACTGCAGAGGTGAGGACCGGCACCTGTTTGAAAGAGACAAATGCACACAAACACACACAACAACGAACGAGAAACAAACACAGAGAGAGGACAAAGTGGTTATACAGAACTTGAGGACATTATCTACATGTAATTATCTACATAATTATAAATTTGTTGTGTTTTCTTTAACAATGTCAGAAGGAGAGAGGCACTGAGGCACCGTCTTCCGCCCCCCGACGCCCCTGCTGCGCCTCCTCCTTCTGACAGGAACTGCCTACAGAACAAGCATGAATGATGCCTGAGTGGACACACGCAACTCACAAGTTCCTGGCTCTGTCAGCTCCTCTGCAGAGGGTTTCCCTAAGAAGGTGGACCTAGCAGGGTCACCGGGGGACGGGGAGCTGTGCCTCACGGCCCTCACTTCGTCGGAGAAACCCTCATGCAGAGTTCAGAAACTTGTGTGTTGAGTATGTCGCTGTGAGCCTCCACCATTTAACTAGTGGGTGAAGCCTGAACTGTCTAGAGACAGACCAGACCAGCTGCACAACACAGACACTTCAAACCTGAGGACAAATCTGAGAGAACAGAAAAAGGAAAGGAAACTTAGCTTAGAACCATGCAGCGCTACAGGAGACGGCAGCACTGCAGAGGTGAGGACCGGCACCTGTTTGAAAGAGACAAATGCACACAAACACACACAACAACGAACGAGAAACAAACACAGAGAGAGGACAAAGTGGTTATACAGAACTTGAGGACATTATCTACATGTAATTATCTACATAATTATAAATTTGTTGTGTTTTCTTTAACAATGTCAGAAGGAGAGAGGCACTGAGGCACCGTCTTCCACCCCCCGACGCTCCTGCTGCGCCTCCTCCTTCTGACAGGAACTGCCTACAGAACAAGCATGAATGATGCCTGAGTGGACACACGCAACTCACAAGTTCCTGGCTCTGTCAGCTCCTCTGCAGAGGGTTTCCCTAAGAAGGTGGACCTAGCAGGGTCACCGGGGGACGGGGAGCTGTGCCTCACGGCCCTCACTTCGCCGGAGAAACCCTCATGCAGAGTTCAGAAACTTGTGTGTTGAGTATGTCGCTGTGAGCCTCCACCATTTAACTAGTGGGTGAAGCCTGAACTGTCTAGAGACAGACCAGACCAGCTGCACAACACAGACACTTCAAACCTGAGGACAAATCTGAGAGAACAGAAAAAGGAAAGGAAACTTAGCTTAGAACCATGCAGCGCTACAGGAGACGGCAGCACTGCAGAGGTGAGGACCGGCACCTGTTTGAAAGAGACAAATGCACACAAACACACACAACAACGAACGAGAAACAAACACAGAGAGAGGACAAAGTGGTTATACAGAACTTGAGGACATTATCTACATGTAATTATCTACATAATTATAAATTTGTTGTGTTTTCTTTAACAATGTCAGAAGGAGAGAGGCACTGAGGCACCGTCTTCCGCCCCCCGACGCTCCTGCTGCGCCTCCTCCTTCTGACAGGAACTGCCTACAGAACAAGCATGAATGATGCCTGAGTGGACACACGCAACTCACAAGTTCCTGGCTCTGTCAGCTCCTCTGCAGAGGGTTTCCCTAAGAAGGTGGACCTAGCAGGGTCACCGGGGGACGGGGAGCTGTGCCTCACGGCCCTCACTTCGCCGGAGAAACCCTCATGCAGAGTTCAGAAACTTGTGTGTTGAGTATGTCGCTGTGAGCCTCCACCATTTAACTAGTGGGTGAAGCCTGAACTGTCTAGAGACAGACCAGACCAGCTGCACAACACAGACACTTCAAACCTGAGGACAAATCTGAGAGAACAGAAAAAGGAAAGGAAACTTAGCTTAGAACCATGCAGCGCTACAGGAGACGGCAGCACTGCAGAGGTGAGGACCGGCACCTGTTTGAAAGAGACAAATGCACACAAACACACACAACAACGAACGAGAAACAAACACAGAGAGAGGACAAAGTGGTTATACAGAACTTGAGGACATTATCTACATGTAATTATCTACATAATTATAAATTTGTTGTGTTTTCTTTAACAATGTCAGAAGGAGAGAGGCACTGAGGCACCGTCTTCCGCCCCCCGACGCCCCTGCTGCGCCTCCTCCTTCTGACAGGAACTGCCTACAGAACAAGCATGAATGATGCCTGAGTGGACACACGCAACTCACAAGTTCCTGGCTCTGTCAGCTCCTCTGCAGAGGGTTTCCCTAAGAAGGTGGACCTAGCAGGGTCACCGGGGGACGGGGAGCTGTGCCTCACGGCCCTCACTTCGTCGGAGAAACCCTCATGCAGAGTTCAGAAACTTGTGTGTTGAGTATGTCGCTGTGAGCCTCCACCATTTAACTAGTGGGTGAAGCCTGAACTGTCTAGAGACAGACCAGACCAGCTGCACAACACAGACACTTCAAACCTGAGGACAAATCTGAGAGAACAGAAAAAGGAAAGGAAACTTAGCTTAGAACCATGCAGCGCTACAGGAGACGGCAGCACTGCAGAGGTGAGGACCGGCACCTGTTTGAAAGAGACAAATGCACACAAACACACACAACAACGAACGAGAAACAAACACAGAGAGAGGACAAAGTGGTTATACAGAACTTGAGGACATTATCTACATGTAATTATCTACATAATTATAAATTTGTTGTGTTTTCTTTAACAATGTCAGAAGGAGAGAGGCACTGAGGCACCGTCTTCCGCCCCCCGACGCTCCTGCTGCGCCTCCTCCTTCTGACAGGAACTGCCTACAGAACAAGCATGAATGATGCCTGAGTGGACACACGCAACTCACAAGTTCCTGGCTCTGTCAGCTCCTCTGCAGAGGGTTTCCCTAAGAAGGTGGACCTAGCAGGGTCACCGGGGGACGGGGAGCTGTGCCTCACGGCCCTCACTTCGTCGGAGAAACCCTCATGCAGAGTTCAGAAACTTGTGTGTTGAGTATGTCGCTGTGAGCCTCCACCAGTTAACTAGTGGGTGAAGCCTGAACTGTCTAGAGACAGACCAGAACAGCTGCACAACACAGACACTTCAAACCTGAGGACAAATCTGAGAGAACAGAAAAAGGAAAGGAAACTTAGCTTAGAACCATGCAGCGCTACAGGAGACGGCAGCACTGCAGAGGTGAGGACCGGCACCTGTTTGAAAGAGACAAATGCACACAAACACACACAACAACGAACGAGAAACAAACACAGAGAGAGGACAAAGTGGTTATACAGAACTTGAGGACATTATCTACATGTAATTATCTACATAATTATAAATTTGTTGTGTTTTCTTTAACAATGTCAGAAGGAGAGAGGCACTGAGGCACCGTCTTCCGCCCCCCGACGCTCCTGCTGCGCCTCCTCCTTCTGACAGGAACTGCCTACAGAACAAGCATGAATGATGCCTGAGTGGACACACGCAACTCACAAGTTCCTGGCTCTGTCAGCTCCTCTGCAGAGGGTTTCCCTAAGAAGGTGGACCTAGCAGGGTCACCGGGGGACGGGGAGCTGTGCCTCACGGCCCTCACTTCGTCGGAGAAACCCTCATGCAGAGTTCAGAAACTTGTGTGTTGAGTATGTCGCTGTGAGCCTCCACCATTTAACTAGTGGGTGAAGCCTGAACTGTCTAGAGACAGACCAGACCAGCTGCACAACACAGACACTTCAAACCTGAGGACAAATCTGAGAGAACAGAAAAAGGAAAGGAAACTTAGCTTAGAACCATGCAGCGCTACAGGAGACGGCAGCACTGCAGAGGTGAGGACCGGCACCTGTTTGAAAGAGACAAATGCACACAAACACACACAACAACGAACGAGAAACAAACACAGAGAGAGGACAAAGTGGTTATACAGAACTTGAGGACATTATCTACATGTAATTATCTACATAATTATAAATTTGTTGTGTTTTCTTTAACAATGTCAGAAGGAGAGAGGCACTGAGGCACCGTCTTCCGCCCCCCGACGCTCCTGCTGCGCCTCCTCCTTCTGACAGGAACTGCCTACAGAACAAGCATGAATGATGCCTGAGTGGACACACGCAACTCACAAGTTCCTGGCTCTGTCAGCTCCTCTGCAGAGGGTTTCCCTAAGAAGGTGGACCTAGCAGGGTCACCGGGGGACGGGGAGCTGTGCCTCACGGCCCTCACTTCGTCGGAGAAACCCTCATGCAGAGTTCAGAAACTTGTGTGTTGAGTATGTCGCTGTGAGCCTCCACCATTTAACTAGTGGGTGAAGCCTGAACTGTCTAGAGACAGACCAGACCAGCTGCACAACACAGACACTTCAAACCTGAGGACAAATCTGAGAGAACAGAAAAAGGAAAGGAAACTTAGCTTAGAACCATGCAGCGCTACAGGAGACGGCAGGCACTGCAGAGGTGAGGACCGGCACCTGTTTGAAAGAGACAAATGCACACAAACACACACAACAACGAACGAGAAACAAACACAGAGAGAGGACAAAGTGGTTATACAGAACTTGAGGACATTATCTACATGTAATTATCTACATAATTATAAATTTGTTGTGTTTTCTTTAACAATGTCAGAAGGAGAGAGGCACTGAGGCACCGTCTTCCGCCCCCCGGCGCTCCTGCTGCGCCTCCTCCTTCTGACAGGAACTGCCTACAGAACAAGCATGAATGATGCCTGAGTGGACACACGCAACTCACAAGTTCCTGGCTCTGTCAGCTCCTCTGCAGAGGGTTTCCCTAAGAAGGTGGACCTAGCAGGGTCACCGGGGGACGGGGAGCTGTGCCTCACGGCCCTCACTTCGTCGGAGAAACCCTCATGCAGAGTTCAGAAACTTGTGTGTTGAGTATGTCGCTGTGAGCCTCCACCATTTAACTAGTGGGTGAAGCCTGAACTGTCTAGAGACAGACCAGACCAGCTGCACAACACAGACACTTCAAACCTGAGGACAAATCTGAGAGAACAGAAAAAGGAAAGGAAACTTAGCTTAGAACCATGCAGCGCTACAGGAGACGGCAGCACTGCAGAGGTGAGGACCGGCACCTGTTTGAAAGAGACAAATGCACACAAACACACACAACAACGAACGAGAAACAAACACAGAGAGAGGAAAAAGTGGTTATAAAGAACTTGAGGACATTATCTACATGTAATTATCTACATAATTATAAATTTGTTGTGTTTTCTTTAACAATGTCAGAAGGAGAGAGGCACTGAGGCACCGTCTTCCGCCCCCCGACGCTCCTGCTGCGCCTCCTCCTTCTGACAGGAACTGCCTACAGAACAAGCATGAATGATGCCTGAGTGGACACACGCAACTCACAAGTTCCTGGCTCTGTCAGCTCCTCTGCAGAGGGTTTCCCTAAGAAGGTGGACCTAGCAGGGTCACCGGGGGACGGGGAGCTGTGCCTCACGGCCCTCACTTCGCCGGAGAAACCCTCATGCAGAGTTCAGAAACTTGTGTGTTGAGTATGTCGCTGTGAGCCTCCACCATTTAACTAGTGGGTGAAGCCTGAACTGTCTAGAGACAGACCAGACCAGCTGCACAACACAGACACTTCAAACCTGAGGACAAATCTGAGAGAACAGAAAAAGGAAAGGAAACTTAGCTTAGAACCATGCAGCGCTACAGGAGACGGCAGCACTGCAGAGGTGAGGACCGGCACCTGTTTGAAAGAGACAAATGCACACAAACACACACAACAACGAACGAGAAACAAACACAGAGAGAGGACAAAGTGGTTATACAGAACTTGAGGACATTATCTACATGTAATTA
Organism: Aulonocara stuartgranti; assembly: GCF_965226115.1. NCBI lineage: Eukaryota > Metazoa > Chordata > Actinopteri > Cichliformes > Cichlidae > Aulonocara > Aulonocara stuartgranti. The sequence goes on along the minus strand of NC_138956.1, from coordinate 12,031,918 downwards.
TCTACATAATTATAAATTTGTTGTGTTTTCTTTAACAATGTCAGAAGGAGAGAGGCACTGAGGCACCATCTTCCGCCCCCCGACGCTCCTTCTGCGCCTCCTCCTTCTGACAGGAACTGCCTACAGAACAAGCATGAATGATGCCTGAGTGGACACACGCAACTCACAAGTTCCTGGCTCTGTCAGCTCCTCTGCAGAGGGTTTCCCTAAGAAGGTGGACCTAGCAGGGTCACCGGGGGACGGGGAGCTGTGCCTCACGGCCCTCACTTCGTCGGAGAAACCCTCATGCAGAGTTCAGAAACTTGTGTGTTGAGTATGTCGCTGTGAGCCTCCACCATTTAACTAGTGGGTGAAGCCTGAACTGTCTAGAGACAGACCAGACCAGCTGCACAACACAGACACTTCAAACCTGAGGACAAATCTGAGAGAACAGAAAAAGGAAAGGAAACTTAGCTTAGAACCATGCAGCGCTACAGGAGACGGCAGCACTGCAGAGGTGAGGACCGGCACCTGTTTGAAAGAGACAAATGCACACAAACACACACAACAACGAACGAGAAACAAACACAGAGAGAGGACAAAGTGGTTATACAGAACTTGAGGACATTATCTACATGTAATTATCTACATAATTATAAATTTGTTGTGTTTTCTTTAACAATGTCAGAAGGAGAGAGGCACTGAGGCACCGTCTTCCGCCCCCCGACGCTCCTGCTGCGCCTCCTCCTTCTGACAGGAACTGCCTACAGAACAAGCATGAATGATGCCTGAGTGGACACACGCAACTCACAAGTTCCTGGCTCTGTCAGCTCCTCTGCAGAGGGTTTCCCTAAGAAGGTGGACCTAGCAGGGTCACCGGGGGACGGGGAGCTGTGCCTCACGGCCCTCACTTCGCCGGAGAAACCCTCATGCAGAGTTCAGAAACTTGTGTGTTGAGTATGTCGCTGTGAGCCTCCACCATTTAACTCGTGGGTGAAGCCTGAACTGTCTAGAGACAGACCAGACCAGCTGCACAACACAGACACTTCAAACCTGAGGACAAATCTGAGAGAACAGAAAAAGGAAAGGAAACTTAGCTTAGAACCATGCAGCGCTACAGGAGACGGCAGCACTGCAGAGGTGAGGACCGGCACCTGTTTGAAAGAGACAAATGCACACAAACACACACAACAACGAACGAGAAACAAACACAGAGAGAGGACAAAGTGGTTATACAGAACTTGAGGACATTATCTACATGTAATTATCTACATAATTATAAATTTGTTGTGTTTTCTTTAACAATGTCAGAAGGAGAGAGGCACTGAGGCACCGTCTTCCGCCCCCCGGCGCTCCTGCTGCGCCTCCTCCTTCTGACAGGAACTGCCTACAGAACAAGCATGAATGATGCCTGAGTGGACACACGCAACTCACAAGTTCCTGGCTCTGTCAGCTCCTCTGCAGAGGGTTTCCCTAAGAAGGTGGACCTAGCAGGGTCACCGGGGGACGGGGAGCTGTGCCTCACGGCCCTCACTTCGTCGGAGAAACCCTCATGCAGAGTTCAGAAACTTGTGTGTTGAGTATGTCGCTGTGAGCCTCCACCATTTAACTAGTGGGTGAAGCCTGAACTGTCTAGAGACAGACCAGACCAGCTGCACAACACAGACACTTCAAACCTGAGGACAAATCTGAGAGAACAGAAAAAGGAAAGGAAACTTAGCTTAGAACCATGCAGCGCTACAGGAGACGGCAGCACTGCAGAGGTGAGGACCGGCACCTGTTTGAAAGAGACAAATGCACACAAACACACACAACAACGAACGAGAAACAAACACAGAGAGAGGACAAAGTGGTTATACAGAACTTGAGGACATTATCTACATGTAATTATCTACATAATTATAAATTTGTTGTGTTTTCTTTAACAATGTCAGAAGGAGAGAGGCACTGAGGCACCGTCTTCCGCCCCCCGACGCTCCTGCTGCGCCTCCTCCTTCTGACAGGAACTGCCTACAGAACAAGCATGAATGATGCCTGAGTGGACACACGCAACTCACAAGTTCCTGGCTCTGTCAGCTCCTCTGCAGAGGGTTTCCCTAAGAAGGTGGACCTAGCAGGGTCACCGGGGGACGGGGAGCTGTGCCTCACGGCCCTCACTTCGCCGGAGAAACCCTCATGCAGAGTTCAGAAACTTGTGTGTTGAGTATGTCGCTGTGAGCCTCCACCATTTAACTCGTGGGTGAAGCCTGAACTGTCTAGAGACAGACCAGACCAGCTGCACAACACAGACACTTCAAACCTGAGGACAAATCTGAGAGAACAGAAAAAGGAAAGGAAACTTAGCTTAGAACCATGCAGCGCTACAGGAGACGGCAGCACTGCAGAGGTGAGGACCGGCACCTGTTTGAAAGAGACAAATGCACACAAACACACACAACAACGAACGAGAAACAAACACAGAGAGAGGACAAAGTGGTTATACAGAACTTGAGGACATTATCTACATGTAATTATCTACATAATTATAAATTTGTTGTGTTTTCTTTAACAATGTCAGAAGGAGAGAGGCACTGAGGCACCGTCTTCCGCCCCCCGACGCTCCTGCTGCGCCTCCTCCTTCTGACAGGAACTGCCTACAGAACAAGCATGAATGATGCCTGAGTGGACACACGCAACTCACAAGTTCCTGGCTCTGTCAGCTCCTCTGCAGAGGGTTTCCCTAAGAAGGTGGACCTAGCAGGGTCACCGGGGGACGGGGAGCTGTGCCTCACGGCCCTCACTTCGTCGGAGAAACCCTCATGCAGAGTTCAGAAACTTGTGTGTTGAGTATGTCGCTGTGAGCCTCCACCATTTAACTAGTGGGTGAAGCCTGAACTGTCTAGAGACAGACCAGACCAGCTGCACAACACAGACACTTCAAACCTGAGGACAAATCTGAGAGAACAGAAAAAGGAAAGGAAACTTAGCTTAGAACCATGCAGCGCTACAGGAGACGGCAGGCACTGCAGAGGTGAGGACCGGCACCTGTTTGAAAGAGACAAATGCACACAAACACACACAACAACGAACGAGAAACAAACACAGAGAGAGGACAAAGTGGTTATACAGAACTTGAGGACATTATCTACATGTAATTATCTACATAATTATAAATTTGTTGTGTTTTCTTTAACAATGTCAGAAGGAGAGAGGCACTGAGGCACCATCTTCCGCCCCCCGACGCTCCTTCTGCGCCTCCTCCTTCTGACAGGAACTGCCTACAGAACAAGCATGAATGATGCCTGAGTGGACACACGCAACTCACAAGTTCCTGGCTCTGTCAGCTCCTCTGCAGAGGGTTTCCCTAAGAAGGTGGACCTAGCAGGGTCACCGGGGGACGGGGAGCTGTGCCTCACGGCCCTCACTTCGTCGGAGAAACCCTCATGCAGAGTTCAGAAACTTGTGTGTTGAGTATGTCGCTGTGAGCCTCCACCATTTAACTAGTGGGTGAAGCCTGAACTGTCTAGAGACAGACCAGACCAGCTGCACAACACAGACACTTCAAACCTGAGGACAAATCTGAGAGAACAGAAAAAGGAAAGGAAACTTAGCTTAGAACCATGCAGCGCTACAGGAGACGGCAGCACTGCAGAGGTGAGGACCGGCACCTGTTTGAAAGAGACAAATGCACACAAACACACACAACAACGAACGAGAAACAAACACAGAGAGAGGACAAAGTGGTTATACAGAACTTGAGGACATTATCTACATGTAATTATCTACATAATTATAAATTTGTTGTGTTTTCTTTAACAATGTCAGAAGGAGAGAGGCACTGAGGCACCGTCTTCCGCCCCCCGACGCTCCTGCTGCGCCTCCTCCTTCTGACAGGAACTGCCTACAGAACAAGCATGAATGATGCCTGAGTGGACACACGCAACTCACAAGTTCCTGGCTCTGTCAGCTCCTCTGCAGAGGGTTTCCCTAAGAAGGTGGACCTAGCAGGGTCACCGGGGGACGGGGAGCTGTGCCTCACGGCCCTCACTTCGTCGGAGAAACCCTCATGCAGAGTTCAGAAACTTGTGTGTTGAGTATGTCGCTGTGAGCCTCCACCATTTAACTAGTGGGTGAAGCCTGAACTGTCTAGAGACAGACCAGACCAGCTGCACAACACAGACACTTCAAACCTGAGGACAAATCTGAGAGAACAGAAAAAGGAAAGGAAACTTAGCTTAGAACCATGCAGCGCTACAGGAGACGGCAGCACTGCAGAGGTGAGGACCGGCACCTGTTTGAAAGAGACAAATGCACACAAACACACACAACAACGAACGAGAAACAAACACAGAGAGAGGACAAAGTGGTTATACAGAACTTGAGGACATTATCTACATGTAATTATCTACATAATTATAAATTTGTTGTGTTTTCTTTAACAATGTCAGAAGGAGAGAGGCACTGAGGCACCGTCTTCCGCCCCCCGGCGCTCCTGCTGCGCCTCCTCCTTCTGACAGGAACTGCCTACAGAACAAGCATGAATGATGCCTGAGTGGACACACGCAACTCACAAGTTCCTGGCTCTGTCAGCTCCTCTGCAGAGGGTTTCCCTAAGAAGGTGGACCTAGCAGGGTCACCGGGGGACGGGGAGCTGTGCCTCACGGCCCTCACTTCGTCGGAGAAACCCTCATGCAGAGTTCAGAAACTTGTGTGTTGAGTATGTCGCTGTGAGCCTCCACCATTTAACTAGTGGGTGAAGCCTGAACTGTCTAGAGACAGACCAGACCAGCTGCACAACACAGACACTTCAAACCTGAGGACAAATCTGAGAGAACAGAAAAAGGAAAGGAAACTTAGCTTAGAACCATGCAGCGCTACAGGAGACGGCAGCACTGCAGAGGTGAGGACCGGCACCTGTTTGAAAGAGACAAATGCACACAAACACACACAACAACGAACGAGAAACAAACACAGAGAGAGGACAAAGTGGTTATACAGAACTTGAGGACATTATCTACATGTAATTATCTACATAATTATAAATTTGTTGTGTTTTCTTTAACAATGTCAGAAGGAGAGAGGCACTGAGGCACCGTCTTCCGCCCCCCGACGCTCCTGCTGCGCCTCCTCCTTCTGACAGGAACTGCCTACAGAACAAGCATGAATGATGCCTGAGTGGACACACGCAACTCACAAGTTCCTGGCTCTGTCAGCTCCTCTGCAGAGGGTTTCCCTAAGAAGGTGGACCTAGCAGGGTCACCGGGGGACGGGGAGCTGTGCCTCACGGCCCTCACTTCGCCGGAGAAACCCTCATGCAGAGTTCAGAAACTTGTGTGTTGAGTATGTCGCTGTGAGCCTCCACCATTTAACTCGTGGGTGAAGCCTGAACTGTCTAGAGACAGACCAGACCAGCTGCACAACACAGACACTTCAAACCTGAGGACAAATCTGAGAGAACAGAAAAAGGAAAGGAAACTTAGCTTAGAACCATGCAGCGCTACAGGAGACGGCAGCACTGCAGAGGTGAGGACCGGCACCTGTTTGAAAGAGACAAATGCACACAAACACACACAACAACGAACGAGAAACAAACACAGAGAGAGGACAAAGTGGTTATACAGAACTTGAGGACATTATCTACATGTAATTATCTACATAATTATAAATTTGTTGTGTTTTCTTTAACAATGTCAGAAGGAGAGAGGCACTGAGGCACCGTCTTCCGCCCCCCGACGCTCCTGCTGCGCCTCCTCCTTCTGACAGGAACTGCCTACAGAACAAGCATGAATGATGCCTGAGTGGACACACGCAACTCACAAGTTCCTGGCTCTGTCAGCTCCTCTGCAGAGGGTTTCCCTAAGAAGGTGGACCTAGCAGGGTCACCGGGGGACGGGGAGCTGTGCCTCACGGCCCTCACTTCGTCGGAGAAACCCTCATGCAGAGTTCAGAAACTTGTGTGTTGAGTATGTCGCTGTGAGCCTCCACCATTTAACTAGTGGGTGAAGCCTGAACTGTCTAGAGACAGACCAGACCAGCTGCACAACACAGACACTTCAAACCTGAGGACAAATCTGAGAGAACAGAAAAAGGAAAGGAAACTTAGCTTAGAACCATGCAGCGCTACAGGAGACGGCAGCACTGCAGAGGTGAGGACCGGCACCTGTTTGAAAGAGACAAATGCACACAAACACACACAACAACGAACGAGAAACAAACACAGAGAGAGGACAAAGTGGTTATACAGAACTTGAGGACATTATCTACATGTAATTATCTACATAATTATAAATTTGTTGTGTTTTCTTTAACAATGTCAGAAGGAGAGAGGCACTGAGGCACCGTCTTCCGCCCCCCGGCGCTCCTGCTGCGCCTCCTCCTTCTGACAGGAACTGCCTACAGAACAAGCATGAATGATGCCTGAGTGGACACACGCAACTCACAAGTTCCTGGCTCTGTCAGCTCCTCTGCAGAGGGTTTCCCTAAGAAGGTGGACCTAGCAGGGTCACCGGGGGACGGGGAGCTGTGCCTCACGGCCCTCACTTCGCCGGAGAAACCCTCATGCAGAGTTCAGAAACTTGTGTGTTGAGTATGTCGCTGTGAGCCTCCACCATTTAACTAGTGGGTGAAGCCTGAACTGTCTAGAGACAGACCAGACCAGCTGCACAACACAGACACTTCAAACCTGAGGACAAATCTGAGAGAACAGAAAAAGGAAAGGAAACTTAGCTTAGAACCATGCAGCGCTACAGGAGACGGCAGCACTGCAGAGGTGAGGACCGGCACCTGTTTGAAAGAGACAAATGCACACAAACACACACAACAACGAACGAGAAACAAACACAGAGAGAGGACAAAGTGGTTATACAGAACTTGAGGACATTATCTACATGTAATTATCTACATAATTATAAATTTGTTGTGTTTTCTTTAACAATGTCAGAAGGAGAGAGGCACTGAGGCACCGTCTTCCGCCCCCCGGCGCTCCTGCTGCGCCTCCTCCTTCTGACAGGAACTGCCTACAGAACAAGCATGAATGATGCCTGAGTGGACACACGCAACTCACAAGTTCCTGGCTCTGTCAGCTCCTCTGCAGAGGGTTTCCCTAAGAAGGTGGACCTAGCAGGGTCACCGGGGGACGGGGAGCTGTGCCTCACGGCCCTCACTTCGTCGGAGAAACCCTCATGCAGAGTTCAGAAACTTGTGTGTTGAGTATGTCGCTGTGAGCCTCCACCATTTAACTAGTGGGTGAAGCCTGAACTGTCTAGAGACAGACCAGACCAGCTGCACAACACAGACACTTCAAACCTGAGGACAAATCTGAGAGAACAGAAAAAGGAAAGGAAACTTAGCTTAGAACCATGCAGCGCTACAGGAGACGGCAGCACTGCAGAGGTGAGGACCGGCACCTGTTTGAAAGAGACAAATGCACACAAACACACACAACAACGAACGAGAAACAAACACAGAGAGAGGACAAAGTGGTTATACAGAACTTGAGGACATTATCTACACGTAATTATCTACATAATTATAAATTTGTTGTGTTTTCTTTAACAATGTCAGAAGGAGAGAGGCACTGAGGCACCGTCTTCCGCCCCCCGGCGCTCCTGCTGCGCCTCCTCCTTCTGACAGGAACTGCCTACAGAACAAGCATGAATGATGCCTGAGTGGACACACGCAACTCACAAGTTCCTGGCTCTGTCAGCTCCTCTGCAGAGGGTTTCCCTAAGAAGGTGGACCTAGCAGGGTCACCGGGGGACGGGGAGCTGTGCCTCACGGCCCTCACTTCGTCGGAGAAACCCTCATGCAGAGTTCAGAAACTTGTGTGTTGAGTATGTCGCTGTGAGCCTCCACCATTTAACTAGTGGGTGAAGCCTGAACTGTCTAGAGACAGACCAGACCAGCTGCACAACACAGACACTTCAAACCTGAGGACAAATCTGAGAGAACAGAAAAAGGAAAGGAAACTTAGCTTAGAACCATGCAGCGCTACAGGAGACGGCAGCACTGCAGAGGTGAGGACCGGCACCTGTTTGAAAGAGACAAATGCACACAAACACACACAACAACGAACGAGAAACAAACACAGAGAGAGGACAAAGTGGTTATACAGAACTTGAGGACATTATCTACATGTAATTATCTACATAATTATAAATTTGTTGTGTTTTCTTTAACAATGTCAGAAGGAGAGAGGCACTGAGGCACCGTCTTCCGCCCCCCGGCGCTCCTGCTGCGCCTCCTCCTTCTGACAGGAACTGCCTACAGAACAAGCATGAATGATGCCTGAGTGGACACACGCAACTCACAAGTTCCTGGCTCTGTCAGCTCCTCTGCAGAGGGTTTCCCTAAGAAGGTGGACCTAGCAGGGTCACCGGGGGACGGGGAGCTGTGCCTCACGGCCCTCACTTCGTCGGAGAAACCCTCATGCAGAGTTCAGAAACTTGTGTGTTGAGTATGTCGCTGTGAGCCTCCACCATTTAACTAGTGGGTGAAGCCTGAACTGTCTAGAGACAGACCAGACCAGCTGCACAACACAGACACTTCAAACCTGAGGACAAATCTGAGAGAACAGAAAAAGGAAAGGAAACTTAGCTTAGAACCATGCAGCGCTACAGGAGACGGCAGCACTGCAGAGGTGAGGACCGGCACCTGTTTGAAAGAGACAAATGCACACAAACACACACAACAACGAACGAGAAACAAACACAGAGAGAGGACAAAGTGGTTATACAGAACTTGAGGACATTATCTACATGTAATTATCTACATAATTATAAATTTGTTGTGTTTTCTTTAACAATGTCAGAAGGAGAGAGGCACTGAGGCACCGTCTTCCGCCCCCCGGCGCTCCTGCTGCGCCTCCTCCTTCTGACAGGAACTGCCTACAGAACAAGCATGAATGATGCCTGAGTGGACACACGCAACTCACAAGTTCCTGGCTCTGTCAGCTCCTCTGCAGAGGGTTTCCCTAAGAAGGTGGACCTAGCAGGGTCACCGGGGGACGGGGAGCTGTGCCTCACGGCCCTCACTTCGCCGGAGAAACCCTCATGCAGAGTTCAGAAACTTGTGTGTTGAGTATGTCGCTGTGAGCCTCCACCATTTAACTAGTGGGTGAAGCCTGAACTGTCTAGAGACAGACCAGACCAGCTGCACAACACAGACACTTCAAACCTGAGGACAAATCTGAGAGAACAGAAAAAGGAAAGGAAACTTAGCTTAGAACCATGCAGCGCTACAGGAGACGGCAGCACTGCAGAGGTGAGGACCGGCACCTGTTTGAAAGAGACAAATGCACACAAACACACACAACAACGAACGAGAAACAAACACAGAGAGAGGACAAAGTGGTTATACAGAACTTGAGGACATTATCTACATGTAATTATCTACATAATTATAAATTTGTTGTGTTTTCTTTAACAATGTCAGAAGGAGAGAGGCACTGAGGCACCGTCTTCCGCCCCCCGACGCTCCTGCTGCGCCTCCTCCTTCTGACAGGAACTGCCTACAGAACAAGCATGAATGATGCCTGAGTGGACACACGCAACTCACAAGTTCCTGGCTCTGTCAGCTCCTCTGCAGAGGGTTTCCCTAAGAAGGTGGACCTAGCAGGGTCACCGGGGGACGGGGAGCTGTGCCTCACGGCCCTCACTTCGTCGGAGAAACCCTCATGCAGAGTTCAGAAACTTGTGTGTTGAGTATGTCGCTGTGAGCCTCCACCATTTAACTCGTGGGTGAAGCCTGAACTGTCTAGAGACAGACCAGACCAGCTGCACAACACAGACACTTCAAACCTGAGGACAAATCTGAGAGAACAGAAAAAGGAAAGGAAACTTAGCTTAGAAGCATGCAGCGCTACAGGAGACGGCAGCACTGCAGAGGTGAGGACCGGCACCTGTTTGAAAGAGACAAATGCACACAAACACACACAACAACGAACGAGAAACAAACACAGAGAGAGGACAAAGTGGTTATACAGAACTTGAGGACATTATCTACATGTAATTATCTACATAATTATAAATTTGTTGTGTTTTCTTTAACAATGTCAGAAGGAGAGAGGCACTGAGGCACCGTCTTCCGCCCCCCGACGCTCCTGCTGCGCCTCCTCCTTCTGACAGGAACTGCCTACAGAACAAGCATGAATGATGCCTGAGTGGACACACGCAACTCACAAGTTCCTGGCTCTGTCAGCACCTCTGCAGAGGGTTTCCCTAAGAAGGTGGACCTAGCAGGGTTAACGGGGGACGGGGAGCTGTGCCTCACGGCCCTCACTTCGTCGGAGAAACCCTCATGCAGAGTTCAGAAACTTGTGTGTTGAGTATGTCGCTGTGAGCCTCCACCATTTAACTAGTGGGTGAAGCCTGAACTGTCTAGAGACAGACCAGACCAGCTGCACAACACAGACACTTCAAACCTGAGGACAAATCTGAGAGAACAGAAAAAGGAAAGGAAACTTAGCTTAGAACCATGCAGCGCTACAGGAGACGGCAGCACTGCAGAGGTGAGGACCGGCACCTGTTTGAAAGAGACAAATGCACACAAACACACACAACAACGAACGAGAAACAAACACAGAGAGAGGACAAAGTGGTTATACAGAACTTGAGGACATTATCTACATGTAATTATCTACATAATTATAAATTTGTTGTGTTTTCTTTAACAATGTCAGAAGGAGAGAGGCACTGAGGCACCGTCTTCCGCCCCCCGGCGCTCCTGCTGCGCCTCCTCCTTCTGACAGGAACTGCCTACAGAACAAGCATGAATGATGCCTGAGTGGACACACGCAACTCACAAGTTCCTGGCTCTGTCAGCTCCTCTGCAGAGGGTTTCCCTAAGAAGGTGGACCTAGCAGGGTCACCGGGGGACGGGGAGCTGTGCCTCACGGCCCTCACTTCGCCGGAGAAACCCTCATGCAGAGTTCAGAAACTTGTGTGTTGAGTATGTCGCTGTGAGCCTCCACCATTTAACTAGTGGGTGAAGCCTGAACTGTCTAGAGACAGACCAGACCAGCTGCACAACACAGACACTTCAAACCTGAGGACAAATCTGAGAGAACAGAAAAAGGAAAGGAAACTTAGCTTAGAACCATGCAGCGCTACAGGAGACGGCAGCACTGCAGAGGTGAGGACCGGCACCTGTTTGAAAGAGACAAATGCACACAAACACACACAACAACGAACGAGAAACAAACACAGAGAGAGGACAAAGTGGTTATACAGAACTTGAGGACATTATCTACATGTAATTATCTACATAATTATAAATTTGTTGTGTTTTCTTTAACAATGTCAGAAGGAGAGAGGCACTGAGGCACCGTCTTCCGCCCCCCGGCGCTCCTGCTGCGCCTCCTCCTTCTGACAGGAACTGCCTACAGAACAAGCATGAATGATGCCTGAGTGGACACACGCAACTCACAAGTTCCTGGCTCTGTCAGCTCCTCTGCAGAGGGTTTCCCTAAGAAGGTGGACCTAGCAGGGTCACCGGGGGACGGGGAGCTGTGCCTCACGGCCCTCACTTCGTCGGAGAAACCCTCATGCAGAGTTCAGAAACTTGTGTGTTGAGTATGTCGCTGTGAGCCTCCACCATTTAACTAGTGGGTGAAGCCTGAACTGTCTAGAGACAGACCAGACCAGCTGCACAACACAGACACTTCAAACCTGAGGACAAATCTGAGAGAACAGAAAAAGGAAAGGAAACTTAGCTTAGAACCATGCAGCGCTACAGGAGACGGCAGCACTGCAGAGGTGAGGACCGGCACCTGTTTGAAAGAGACAAATGCACACAAACACACACAACAACGAACGAGAAACAAACACAGAGAGAGGACAAAGTGGTTATACAGAACTTGAGGACATTATCTACATGTAATTATCTACATAATTATAAATTTGTTGTGTTTTCTTTAACAATGTCAGAAGGAGAGAGGCACTGAGGCACCGTCTTCCGCCCCCCGGCGCTCCTGCTGCGCCTCCTCCTTCTGACAGGAACTGCCTACAGAACAAGCATGAATGATGCCTGAGTGGACACACGCAACTCACAAGTTCCTGGCTCTGTCAGCTCCTCTGCAGAGGGTTTCCCTAAGAAGGTGGACCTAGCAGGGTCACCGGGGGACGGGGAGCTGTGCCTCACGGCCCTCACTTCGTCGGAGAAACCCTCATGCAGAGTTCAGAAACTTGTGTGTTGAGTATGTCGCTGTGAGCCTCCACCATTTAACTAGTGGGTGAAGCCTGAACTGTCTAGAGACAGACCAGACCAGCTGCACAACACAGACACTTCAAACCTGAGGACAAATCTGAGAGAACAGAAAAAGGAAAGGAAACTTAGCTTAGAACCATGCAGCGCTACAGGAGACGGCAGCACTGCAGAGGTGAGGACCGGCACCTGTTTGAAAGAGACAAATGCACACAAACACACACAACAACGAACGAGAAACAAACACAGAGAGAGGACAAAGTGGTTATACAGAACTTGAGGACATTATCTACACGTAATTATCTACATAATTATAAATTTGTTGTGTTTTCTTTAACAATGTCAGAAGGAGAGAGGCACTGAGGCACCGTCTTCCGCCCCCCGGCGCTCCTGCTGCGCCTCCTCCTTCTGACAGGAACTGCCTACAGAACAAGCATGAATGATGCCTGAGTGGACACACGCAACTCACAAGTTCCTGGCTCTGTCAGCTCCTCTGCAGAGGGTTTCCCTAAGAAGGTGGACCTAGCAGGGTCACCGGGGGACGGGGAGCTGTGCCTCACGGCCCTCACTTCGTCGGAGAAACCCTCATGCAGAGTTCAGAAACTTGTGTGTTGAGTATGTCGCTGTGAGCCTCCACCATTTAACTAGTGGGTGAAGCCTGAACTGTCTAGAGACAGACCAGACCAGCTGCACAACACAGACACTTCAAACCTGAGGACAAATCTGAGAGAACAGAAAAAGGAAAGGAAACTTAGCTTAGAACCATGCAGCGCTACAGGAGACGGCAGCACTGCAGAGGTGAGGACCGGCACCTGTTTGAAAGAGACAAATGCACACAAACACACACAACAACGAACGAGAAACAAACACAGAGAGAGGACAAAGTGGTTATACAGAACTTGAGGACATTATCTACATGTAATTATCTACATAATTATAAATTTGTTGTGTTTTCTTTAACAATGTCAGAAGGAGAGAGGCACTGAGGCACCGTCTTCCGCCCCCCGACGCTCCTGCTGCGCCTCCTCCTTCTGACAGGAACTGCCTACAGAACAAGCATGAATGATGCCTGAGTGGACACACGCAACTCACAAGTTCCTGGCTCTGTCAGCTCCTCTGCAGAGGGTTTCCCTAAGAAGGTGGACCTAGCAGGGTCACCGGGGGACGGGGAGCTGTGCCTCACGGCCCTCACTTCGTCGGAGAAACCCTCATGCAGAGTTCAGAAACTTGTGTGTTGAGTATGTCGCTGTGAGCCTCCACCATTTAACTAGTGGGTGAAGCCTGAACTGTCTAGAGACAGACCAGACCAGCTGCACAACACAGACACTTCAAACCTGAGGACAAATCTGAGAGAACAGAAAAAGGAAAGGAAACTTAGCTTAGAACCATGCAGCGCTACAGGAGACGGCAGCACTGCAGAGGTGAGGACCGGCACCTGTTTGAAAGAGACAAATGCACACAAACACACACAACAACGAACGAGAAACAAACACAGAGAGAGGACAAAGTGGTTATACAGAACTTGAGGACATTATCTACATGTAATTATCTACATAATTATAAATTTGTTGTGTTTTCTTTAACAATGTCAGAAGGAGAGAGGCACTGAGGCACCGTCTTCCGCCCCCCGGCGCTCCTGCTGCGCCTCCTCCTTCTGACAGGAACTGCCTACAGAACAAGCATGAATGATGCCTGAGTGGACACACGCAACTCACAAGTTCCTGGCTCTGTCAGCTCCTCTGCAGAGGGTTTCCCTAAGAAGGTGGACCTAGCAGGGTCACCGGGGGACGGGGAGCTGTGCCTCACGGCCCTCACTTCGCCGGAGAAACCCTCATGCAGAGTTCAGAAACTTGTGTGTTGAGTATGTCGCTGTGAGCCTCCACCATTTAACTAGTGGGTGAAGCCTGAACTGTCTAGAGACAGACCAGACCAGCTGCACAACACAGACACTTCAAACCTGAGGACAAATCTGAGAGAACAGAAAAAGGAAAGGAAACTTAGCTTAGAACCATGCAGCGCTACAGGAGACGGCAGCACTGCAGAGGTGAGGACCGGCACCTGTTTGAAAGAGACAAATGCACACAAACACACACAACAACGAACGAGAAACAAACACAGAGAGAGGACAAAGTGGTTATACAGAACTTGAGGACATTATCTACATGTAATTATCTACATAATTATAAATTTGTTGTGTTTTCTTTAACAATGTCAGAAGGAGAGAGGCACTGAGGCACCGTCTTCCGCCCCCCGGCGCTCCTGCTGCGCCTCCTCCTTCTGACAGGAACTGCCTACAGAACAAGCATGAATGATGCCTGAGTGGACACACGCAACTCACAAGTTCCTGGCTCTGTCAGCTCCTCTGCAGAGGGTTTCCCTAAGAAGGTGGACCTAGCAGGGTCACCGGGGGACGGGGAGCTGTGCCTCACGGCCCTCACTTCGTCGGAGAAACCCTCATGCAGAGTTCAGAAACTTGTGTGTTGAGTATGTCGCTGTGAGCCTCCACCATTTAACTAGTGGGTGAAGCCTGAACTGTCTAGAGACAGACCAGACCAGCTGCACAACACAGACACTTCAAACCTGAGGACAAATCTGAGAGAACAGAAAAAGGAAAGGAAACTTAGCTTAGAACCATGCAGCGCTACAGGAGACGGCAGCACTGCAGAGGTGAGGACCGGCACCTGTTTGAAAGAGACAAATGCACACAAACACACACAACAACGAACGAGAAACAAACACAGAGAGAGGACAAAGTGGTTATACAGAACTTGAGGACATTATCTACATGTAATTATCTACATAATTATAAATTTGTTGTGTTTTCTTTAACAATGTCAGAAGGAGAGAGGCACTGAGGCACCGTCTTCCGCCCCCCGACGCTCCTGCTGCGCCTCCTCCTTCTGACAGGAACTGCCTACAGAACAAGCATGAATGATGCCTGAGTGGACACACGCAACTCACAAGTTCCTGGCTCTGTCAGCTCCTCTGCAGAGGGTTTCCCTAAGAAGGTGGACCTAGCAGGGTCACCGGGGGACGGGGAGCTGTGCCTCACGGCCCTCACTTCGTCGGAGAAACCCTCATGCAGAGTTCAGAAACTTGTGTGTTGAGTATGTCGCTGTGAGCCTCCACCATTTAACTAGTGGGTGAAGCCTGAACTGTCTAGAGACAGACCAGACCAGCTGCACAACACAGACACTTCAAACCTGAGGACAAATCTGAGAGAACAGAAAAAGGAAAGGAAACTTAGCTTAGAACCATGCAGCGCTACAGGAGACGGCAGCACTGCAGAGGTGAGGACCGGCACCTGTTTGAAAGAGACAAATGCACACAAACACACACAACAACGAACGAGAAACAAACACAGAGAGAGGACAAAGTGGTTATACAGAACTTGAGGACATTATCTACATGTAATTATCTACATAATTATAAATTTGTTGTGTTTTCTTTAACAATGTCAGAAGGAGAGAGGCACTGAGGCACCGTCTTCCGCCCCCCGACGCTCCTGCTGCGCCTCCTCCTTCTGACAGGAACTGCCTACAGAACAAGCATGAATGATGCCTGAGTGGACACACGCAACTCACAAGTTCCTGGCTCTGTCAGCTCCTCTGCAGAGGGTTTCCCTAAGAAGGTGGACCTAGCAGGGTCACCGGGGGACGGGGAGCTGTGCCTCACGGCCCTCACTTCGCCGGAGAAACCCTCATGCAGAGTTCAGAAACTTGTGTGTTGAGTATGTCGCTGTGAGCCTCCACCATTTAACTAGTGGGTGAAGCCTGAACTGTCTAGAGACAGACCAGACCAGCTGCACAACACAGACACTTCAAACCTGAGGACAAATCTGAGAGAACAGAAAAAGGAAAGGAAACTTAGCTTAGAACCATGCAGCGCTACAGGAGACGGCAGCACTGCAGAGGTGAGGACCGGCACCTGTTTGAAAGAGACAAATGCACACAAACACACACAACAACGAACGAGAAACAAACACAGAGAGAGGACAAAGTGGTTATACAGAACTTGAGGACATTATCTACATGTAATTATCTACATAATTATAAATTTGTTGTGTTTTCTTTAACAATGTCAGAAGGAGAGAGGCACTGAGGCACCGTCTTCCGCCCCCCGACGCTCCTGCTGCGCCTCCTCCTTCTGACAGGAACTGCCTACAGAACAAGCATGAATGATGCCTGAGTGGACACACGCAACTCACAAGTTCCTGGCTCTGTCAGCTCCTCTGCAGAGGGTTTCCCTAAGAAGGTGGACCTAGCAGGGTCACCGGGGGACGGGGAGCTGTGCCTCACGGCCCTCACTTCGTCGGAGAAACCCTCATGCAGAGTTCAGAAACTTGTGTGTTGAGTATGTCGCTGTGAGCCTCCACCATTTAACTCGTGGGTGAAGCCTGAACTGTCTAGAGACAGACCAGACCAGCTGCACAACACAGACACTTCAAACCTGAGGACAAATCTGAGAGAACAGAAAAAGGAAAGGAAACTTAGCTTAGAAGCATGCAGCGCTACAGGAGACGGCAGCACTGCAGAGGTGAGGACCGGCACCTGTTTGAAAGAGACAAATGCACACAAACACACACAACAACGAACGAGAAACAAACACAGAGAGAGGACAAAGTGGTTATACAGAACTTGAGGACATTATCTACATGTAATTATCTACATAATTATAAATTTGTTGTGTTTTCTTTAACAATGTCAGAAGGAGAGAGGCACTGAGGCACCGTCTTCCGCCCCCCGACGCTCCTGCTGCGCCTCCTCCTTCTGACAGGAACTGCCTACAGAACAAGCATGAATGATGCCTGAGTGGACACACGCAACTCACAAGTTCCTGGCTCTGTCAGCACCTCTGCAGAGGGTTTCCCTAAGAAGGTGGACCTAGCAGGGTCACCGGGGGACGGGGAGCTGTGCCTCACGGCCCTCACTTCGCCGGAGAAACCCTCATGCAGAGTTCAGAAACTTGTGTGTTGAGTATGTCGCTGTGAGCCTCCACCATTTAACTAGTGGGTGAAGCCTGAACTGTCTAGAGACAGACCAGACCAGCTGCACAACACAGACACTTCAAACCTGAGGACAAATCTGAGAGAACAGAAAAAGGAAAGGAAACTTAGCTTAGAACCATGCAGCGCTACAGGAGACGGCAGCACTGCAGAGGTGAGGACCGGCACCTGTTTGAAAGAGACAAATGCACACAAACACACACAACAACGAACGAGAAACAAACACAGAGAGAGGACAAAGTGGTTATACAGAACTTGAGGACATTATCTACATGTAATTATCTACATAATTATAAATTTGTTGTGTTTTCTTTAACAATGTCAGAAGGAGAGAGGCACTGAGGCACCGTCTTCCGCCCCCCGGCGCTCCTGCTGCGCCTCCTCCTTCTGACAGGAACTGCCTACAGAACAAGCATGAATGATGCCTGAGTGGACACACGCAACTCACAAGTTCCTGGCTCTGTCAGCTCCTCTGCAGAGGGTTTCCCTAAGAAGGTGGACCTAGCAGGGTCACCGGGGGACGGGGAGCTGTGCCTCACGGCCCTCACTTCGTCGGAGAAACCCTCATGCAGAGTTCAGAAACTTGTGTGTTGAGTATGTCGCTGTGAGCCTCCACCATTTAACTAGTGGGTGAAGCCTGAACTGTCTAGAGACAGACCAGACCAGCTGCACAACACAGACACTTCAAACCTGAGGACAAATCTGAGAGAACAGAAAAAGGAAAGGAAACTTAGCTTAGAACCATGCAGCGCTACAGGAGACGGCAGCACTGCAGAGGTGAGGACCGGCACCTGTTTGAAAGAGACAAATGCACACAAACACACACAACAACGAACGAGAAACAAACACAGAGAGAGGACAAAGTGGTTATACAGAACTTGAGGACATTATCTACATGTAATTATCTACATAATTATAAATTTGTTGTGTTTTCTTTAACAATGTCAGAAGGAGAGAGGCACTGAGGCACCGTCTTCCGCCCCCCGGCGCTCCTGCTGCGCCTCCTCCTTCTGACAGGAACTGCCTACAGAACAAGCATGAATGATGCCTGAGTGGACACACGCAACTCACAAGTTCCTGGCTCTGTCAGCTCCTCTGCAGAGGGTTTCCCTAAGAAGGTGGACCTAGCAGGGTCACCGGGGGACGGGGAGCTGTGCCTCACGGCCCTCACTTCGTCGGAGAAACCCTCATGCAGAGTTCAGAAACTTGTGTGTTGAGTATGTCGCTGTGAGCCTCCACCATTTAACTAGTGGGTGAAGCCTGAACTGTCTAGAGACAGACCAGACCAGCTGCACAACACAGACACTTCAAACCTGAGGACAAATCTGAGAGAACAGAAAAAGGAAAGGAAACTTAGCTTAGAACCATGCAGCGCTACAGGAGACGGCAGCACTGCAGAGGTGAGGACCGGCACCTGTTTGAAAGAGACAAATGCACACAAACACACACAACAACGAACGAGAAACAAACACAGAGAGAGGACAAAGTGGTTATACAGAACTTGAGGACATTATCTACATGTAATTATCTACATAATTATAAATTTGTTGTGTTTTCTTTAACAATGTCAGAAGGAGAGAGGCACTGAGGCACCGTCTTCCGCCCCCCGACGCTCCTGCTGCGCCTCCTCCTTCTGACAGGAACTGCCTACAGAACAAGCATGAATGATGCCTGAGTGGACACACGCAACTCACAAGTTCCTGGCTCTGTCAGCACCTCTGCAGAGGGTTTCCCTAAGAAGGTGGACCTAGCAGGGTTACCGGGGGACGGGGAGCTGTGCCTCACGGCCCTCACTTCGTCGGAGAAACCCTCATGCAGAGTTCAGAAACTTGTGTGTTGAGTATGTCGCTGTGAGCCTCCACCATTTAACTAGTGGGTGAAGCCTGAACTGTCTAGAGACAGACCAGACCAGCTGCACAACACAGACACTTCAAACCTGAGGACAAATCTGAGAGAACAGAAAAAGGAAAGGAAACTTAGCTTAGAACCATGCAGCGCTACAGGAGACGGCAGCACTGCAGAGGTGAGGACCGGCACCTGTTTGAAAGAGACAAATGCACACAAACACACACAACAACGAACGAGAAACAAACACAGAGAGAGGACAAAGTGGTTATACAGAACTTGAGGACATTATCTACATGTAATTATCTACATAATTATAAATTTGTTGTGTTTTCTTTAACAATGTCAGAAGGAGAGAGGCACTGAGGCACCGTCTTCCGCCCCCCGGCGCTCCTGCTGCGCCTCCTCCTTCTGACAGGAACTGCCTACAGAACAAGCATGAATGATGCCTGAGTGGACACACGCAACTCACAAGTTCCTGGCTCTGTCAGCTCCTCTGCAGAGGGTTTCCCTAAGAAGGTGGACCTAGCAGGGTCACCGGGGGACGGGGAGCTGTGCCTCACGGCCCTCACTTCGTCGGAGAAACCCTCATGCAGAGTTCAGAAACTTGTGTGTTGAGTATGTCGCTGTGAGCCTCCACCATTTAACTAGTGGGTGAAGCCTGAACTGTCTAGAGACAGACCAGACCAGCTGCACAACACAGACACTTCAAACCTGAGGACAAATCTGAGAGAACAGAAAAAGGAAAGGAAACTTAGCTTAGAACCATGCAGCGCTACAGGAGACGGCAGCACTGCAGAGGTGAGGACCGGCACCTGTTTGAAAGAGACAAATGCACACAAACACACACAACAACGAACGAGAAACAAACACAGAGAGAGGACAAAGTGGTTATACAGAACTTGAGGACATTATCTACACGTAATTATCTACATAATTATAAATTTGTTGTGTTTTCTTTAACAATGTCAGAAGGAGAGAGGCACTGAGGCACCGTCTTCCGCCCCCCGGCGCTCCTGCTGCGCCTCCTCCTTCTGACAGGAACTGCCTACAGAACAAGCATGAATGATGCCTGAGTGGACACACGCAACTCACAAGTTCCTGGCTCTGTCAGCTCCTCTGCAGAGGGTTTCCCTAAGAAGGTGGACCTAGCAGGGTCACCGGGGGACGGGGAGCTGTGCCTCACGGCCCTCACTTCGTCGGAGAAACCCTCATGCAGAGTTCAGAAACTTGTGTGTTGAGTATGTCGCTGTGAGCCTCCACCATTTAACTAGTGGGTGAAGCCTGAACTGTCTAGAGACAGACCAGACCAGCTGCACAACACAGACACTTCAAACCTGAGGACAAATCTGAGAGAACAGAAAAAGGAAAGGAAACTTAGCTTAGAACCATGCAGCGCTACAGGAGACGGCAGCACTGCAGAGGTGAGGACCGGCACCTGTTTGAAAGAGACAAATGCACACAAACACACACAACAACGAACGAGAAACAAACACAGAGAGAGGACAAAGTGGTTATACAGAACTTGAGGACATTATCTACATGTAATTATCTACATAATTATAAATTTGTTGTGTTTTCTTTAACAATGTCAGAAGGAGAGAGGCACTGAGGCACCGTCTTCCGCCCCCCGGCGCTCCTGCTGCGCCTCCTCCTTCTGACAGGAACTGCCTACAGAACAAGCATGAATGATGCCTGAGTGGACACACGCAACTCACAAGTTCCTGGCTCTGTCAGCTCCTCTGCAGAGGGTTTCCCTAAGAAGGTGGACCTAGCAGGGTCACCGGGGGACGGGGAGCTGTGCCTCACGGCCCTCACTTCGTCGGAGAAACCCTCATGCAGAGTTCAGAAACTTGTGTGTTGAGTATGTCGCTGTGAGCCTCCACCATTTAACTAGTGGGTGAAGCCTGAACTGTCTAGAGACAGACCAGACCAGCTGCACAACACAGACACTTCAAACCTGAGGACAAATCTGAGAGAACAGAAAAAGGAAAGGAAACTTAGCTTAGAACCATGCAGCGCTACAGGAGACGGCAGCACTGCAGAGGTGAGGACCGGCACCTGTTTGAAAGAGACAAATGCACACAAACACACACAACAACGAACGAGAAACAAACACAGAGAGAGGACAAAGTGGTTATACAGAACTTGAGGACATTATCTACATGTAATTATCTACATAATTATAAATTTGTTGTGTTTTCTTTAACAATGTCAGAAGGAGAGAGGCACTGAGGCACCGTCTTCCGCCCCCCGGCGCTCCTGCTGCGCCTCCTCCTTCTGACAGGAACTGCCTACAGAACAAGCATGAATGATGCCTGAGTGGACACACGCAACTCACAAGTTCCTGGCTCTGTCAGCTCCTCTGCAGAGGGTTTCCCTAAGAAGGTGGACCTAGCAGGGTCACCGGGGGACGGGGAGCTGTGCCTCACGGCCCTCACTTCGCCGGAGAAACCCTCATGCAGAGTTCAGAAACTTGTGTGTTGAGTATGTCGCTGTGAGCCTCCACCATTTAACTAGTGGGTGAAGCCTGAACTGTCTAGAGACAGACCAGACCAGCTGCACAACACAGACACTTCAAACCTGAGGACAAATCTGAGAGAACAGAAAAAGGAAAGGAAACTTAGCTTAGAACCATGCAGCGCTACAGGAGACGGCAGCACTGCAGAGGTGAGGACCGGCACCTGTTTGAAAGAGACAAATGCACACAAACACACACAACAACGAACGAGAAACAAACACAGAGAGAGGACAAAGTGGTTATACAGAACTTGAGGACATTATCTACATGTAATTATCTACATAATTATAAATTTGTTGTGTTTTCTTTAACAATGTCAGAAGGAGAGAGGCACTGAGGCACCGTCTTCCGCCCCCCGACGCTCCTGCTGCGCCTCCTCCTTCTGACAGGAACTGCCTACAGAACAAGCATGAATGATGCCTGAGTGGACACACGCAACTCACAAGTTCCTGGCTCTGTCAGCTCCTCTGCAGAGGGTTTCCCTAAGAAGGTGGACCTAGCAGGGTCACCGGGGGACGGGGAGCTGTGCCTCACGGCCCTCACTTCGTCGGAGAAACCCTCATGCAGAGTTCAGAAACTTGTGTGTTGAGTATGTCGCTGTGAGCCTCCACCATTTAACTCGTGGGTGAAGCCTGAACTGTCTAGAGACAGACCAGACCAGCTGCACAACACAGACACTTCAAACCTGAGGACAAATCTGAGAGAACAGAAAAAGGAAAGGAAACTTAGCTTAGAAGCATGCAGCGCTACAGGAGACGGCAGCACTGCAGAGGTGAGGACCGGCACCTGTTTGAAAGAGACAAATGCACACAAACACACACAACAACGAACGAGAAACAAACACAGAGAGAGGACAAAGTGGTTATACAGAACTTGAGGACATTATCTACATGTAATTATCTACATAATTATAAATTTGTTGTGTTTTCTTTAACAATGTCAGAAGGAGAGAGGCACTGAGGCACCGTCTTCCGCCCCCCGACGCTCCTGCTGCGCCTCCTCCTTCTGACAGGAACTGCCTACAGAACAAGCATGAATGATGCCTGAGTGGACACACGCAACTCACAAGTTCCTGGCTCTGTCAGCACCTCTGCAGAGGGTTTCCCTAAGAAGGTGGACCTAGCAGGGTTAACGGGGGACGGGGAGCTGTGCCTCACGGCCCTCACTTCGTCGGAGAAACCCTCATGCAGAGTTCAGAAACTTGTGTGTTGAGTATGTCGCTGTGAGCCTCCACCATTTAACTAGTGGGTGAAGCCTGAACTGTCTAGAGACAGACCAGACCAGCTGCACAACACAGACACTTCAAACCTGAGGACAAATCTGAGAGAACAGAAAAAGGAAAGGAAACTTAGCTTAGAACCATGCAGCGCTACAGGAGACGGCAGCACTGCAGAGGTGAGGACCGGCACCTGTTTGAAAGAGACAAATGCACACAAACACACACAACAACGAACGAGAAACAAACACAGAGAGAGGACAAAGTGGTTATACAGAACTTGAGGACATTATCTACATGTAATTATCTACATAATTATAAATTTGTTGTGTTTTCTTTAACAATGTCAGAAGGAGAGAGGCACTGAGGCACCGTCTTCCGCCCCCCGGCGCTCCTGCTGCGCCTCCTCCTTCTGACAGGAACTGCCTACAGAACAAGCATGAATGATGCCTGAGTGGACACACGCAACTCACAAGTTCCTGGCTCTGTCAGCTCCTCTGCAGAGGGTTTCCCTAAGAAGGTGGACCTAGCAGGGTCACCGGGGGACGGGGAGCTGTGCCTCACGGCCCTCACTTCGCCGGAGAAACCCTCATGCAGAGTTCAGAAACTTGTGTGTTGAGTATGTCGCTGTGAGCCTCCACCATTTAACTAGTGGGTGAAGCCTGAACTGTCTAGAGACAGACCAGACCAGCTGCACAACACAGACACTTCAAACCTGAGGACAAATCTGAGAGAACAGAAAAAGGAAAGGAAACTTAGCTTAGAAGCATGCAGCGCTACAGGAGACGGCAGCACTGCAGAGGTGAGGACCGGCACCTGTTTGAAAGAGACAAATGCACACAAACACACACAACAACGAACGAGAAACAAACACAGAGAGAGGACAAAGTGGTTATACAGAACTTGAGGACATTATCTACATGTAATTATCTACATAATTATAAATTTGTTGTGTTTTCTTTAACAATGTCAGAAGGAGAGAGGCACTGAGGCACCGTCTTCCGCCCCCCGGCGCTCCTGCTGCGCCTCCTCCTTCTGACAGGAACTGCCTACAGAACAAGCATGAATGATGCCTGAGTGGACACACGCAACTCACAAGTTCCTGGCTCTGTCAGCTCCTCTGCAGAGGGTTTCCCTAAGAAGGTGGACCTAGCAGGGTCACCGGGGGACGGGGAGCTGTGCCTCACGGCCCTCACTTCGTCGGAGAAACCCTCATGCAGAGTTCAGAAACTTGTGTGTTGAGTATGTCGCTGTGAGCCTCCACCATTTAACTAGTGGGTGAAGCCTGAACTGTCTAGAGACAGACCAGACCAGCTGCACAACACAGACACTTCAAACCTGAGGACAAATCTGAGAGAACAGAAAAAGGAAAGGAAACTTAGCTTAGAACCATGCAGCGCTACAGGAGACGGCAGCACTGCAGAGGTGAGGACCGGCACCTGTTTGAAAGAGACAAATGCACACAAACACACACAACAACGAACGAGAAACAAACACAGAGAGAGGACAAAGTGGTTATACAGAACTTGAGGACATTATCTACATGTAATTATCTACATAATTATAAATTTGTTGTGTTTTCTTTAACAATGTCAGAAGGAGAGAGGCACTGAGGCACCGTCTTCCGCCCCCCGGCGCTCCTGCTGCGCCTCCTCCTTCTGACAGGAACTGCCTACAGAACAAGCATGAATGATGCCTGAGTGGACACACGCAACTCACAAGTTCCTGGCTCTGTCAGCTCCTCTGCAGAGGGTTTCCCTAAGAAGGTGGACCTAGCAGGGTCACCGGGGGACGGGGAGCTGTGCCTCACGGCCCTCACTTCGTCGGAGAAACCCTCATGCAGAGTTCAGAAACTTGTGTGTTGAGTATGTCGCTGTGAGCCTCCACCATTTAACTAGTGGGTGAAGCCTGAACTGTCTAGAGACAGACCAGACCAGCTGCACAACACAGACACTTCAAACCTGAGGACAAATCTGAGAGAACAGAAAAAGGAAAGGAAACTTAGCTTAGAACCATGCAGCGCTACAGGAGACGGCAGCACTGCAGAGGTGAGGACCGGCACCTGTTTGAAAGAGACAAATGCACACAAACACACACAACAACGAACGAGAAACAAACACAGAGAGAGGACAAAGTGGTTATACAGAACTTGAGGACATTATCTACACGTAATTATCTACATAATTATAAATTTGTTGTGTTTTCTTTAACAATGTCAGAAGGAGAGAGGCACTGAGGCACCGTCTTCCGCCCCCCGGCGCTCCTGCTGCGCCTCCTCCTTCTGACAGGAACTGCCTACAGAACAAGCATGAATGATGCCTGAGTGGACACACGCAACTCACAAGTTCCTGGCTCTGTCAGCTCCTCTGCAGAGGGTTTCCCTAAGAAGGTGGACCTAGCAGGGTCACCGGGGGACGGGGAGCTGTGCCTCACGGCCCTCACTTCGTCGGAGAAACCCTCATGCAGAGTTCAGAAACTTGTGTGTTGAGTATGTCGCTGTGAGCCTCCACCATTTAACTAGTGGGTGAAGCCTGAACTGTCTAGAGACAGACCAGACCAGCTGCACAACACAGACACTTCAAACCTGAGGACAAATCTGAGAGAACAGAAAAAGGAAAGGAAACTTAGCTTAGAACCATGCAGCGCTACAGGAGACGGCAGCACTGCAGAGGTGAGGACCGGCACCTGTTTGAAAGAGACAAATGCACACAAACACACACAACAACGAACGAGAAACAAACACAGAGAGAGGACAAAGTGGTTATACAGAACTTGAGGACATTATCTACATGTAATTATCTACATAATTATAAATTTGTTGTGTTTTCTTTAACAATGTCAGAAGGAGAGAGGCACTGAGGCACCGTCTTCCGCCCCCCGACGCTCCTGCTGCGCCTCCTCCTTCTGACAGGAACTGCCTACAGAACAAGCATGAATGATGCCTGAGTGGACACACGCAACTCACAAGTTCCTGGCTCTGTCAGCTCCTCTGCAGAGGGTTTCCCTAAGAAGGTGGACCTAGCAGGGTCACCGGGGGACGGGGAGCTGTGCCTCACGGCCCTCACTTCGTCGGAGAAACCCTCATGCAGAGTTCAGAAACTTGTGTGTTGAGTATGTCGCTGTGAGCCTCCACCATTTAACTAGTGGGTGAAGCCTGAACTGTCTAGAGACAGACCAGACCAGCTGCACAACACAGACACTTCAAACCTGAGGACAAATCTGAGAGAACAGAAAAAGGAAAGGAAACTTAGCTTAGAACCATGCAGCGCTACAGGAGACGGCAGCACTGCAGAGGTGAGGACCGGCACCTGTTTGAAAGAGACAAATGCACACAAACACACACAACAACGAACGAGAAACAAACACAGAGAGAGGACAAAGTGGTTATACAGAACTTGAGGACATTATCTACATGTAATTATCTACATAATTATAAATTTGTTGTGTTTTCTTTAACAATGTCAGAAGGAGAGAGGCACTGAGGCACCGTCTTCCGCCCCCCGGCGCTCCTGCTGCGCCTCCTCCTTCTGACAGGAACTGCCTACAGAACAAGCATGAATGATGCCTGAGTGGACACACGCAACTCACAAGTTCCTGGCTCTGTCAGCTCCTCTGCAGAGGGTTTCCCTAAGAAGGTGGACCTAGCAGGGTCACCGGGGGACGGGGAGCTGTGCCTCACGGCCCTCACTTCGCCGGAGAAACCCTCATGCAGAGTTCAGAAACTTGTGTGTTGAGTATGTCGCTGTGAGCCTCCACCATTTAACTAGTGGGTGAAGCCTGAACTGTCTAGAGACAGACCAGACCAGCTGCACAACACAGACACTTCAAACCTGAGGACAAATCTGAGAGAACAGAAAAAGGAAAGGAAACTTAGCTTAGAACCATGCAGCGCTACAGGAGACGGCAGCACTGCAGAGGTGAGGACCGGCACCTGTTTGAAAGAGACAAATGCACACAAACACACACAACAACGAACGAGAAACAAACACAGAGAGAGGACAAAGTGGTTATACAGAACTTGAGGACATTATCTACATGTAATTATCTACATAATTATAAATTTGTTGTGTTTTCTTTAACAATGTCAGAAGGAGAGAGGCACTGAGGCACCGTCTTCCGCCCCCCGGCGCTCCTGCTGCGCCTCCTCCTTCTGACAGGAACTGCCTACAGAACAAGCATGAATGATGCCTGAGTGGACACACGCAACTCACAAGTTCCTGGCTCTGTCAGCTCCTCTGCAGAGGGTTTCCCTAAGAAGGTGGACCTAGCAGGGTCACCGGGGGACGGGGAGCTGTGCCTCACGGCCCTCACTTCGTCGGAGAAACCCTCATGCAGAGTTCAGAAACTTGTGTGTTGAGTATGTCGCTGTGAGCCTCCACCATTTAACTAGTGGGTGAAGCCTGAACTGTCTAGAGACAGACCAGACCAGCTGCACAACACAGACACTTCAAACCTGAGGACAAATCTGAGAGAACAGAAAAAGGAAAGGAAACTTAGCTTAGAACCATGCAGCGCTACAGGAGACGGCAGCACTGCAGAGGTGAGGACCGGCACCTGTTTGAAAGAGACAAATGCACACAAACACACACAACAACGAACGAGAAACAAACACAGAGAGAGGACAAAGTGGTTATACAGAACTTGAGGACATTATCTACATGTAATTATCTACATAATTATAAATTTGTTGTGTTTTCTTTAACAATGTCAGAAGGAGAGAGGCACTGAGGCACCGTCTTCCGCCCCCCGACGCTCCTGCTGCGCCTCCTCCTTCTGACAGGAACTGCCTACAGAACAAGCATGAATGATGCCTGAGTGGACACACGCAACTCACAAGTTCCTGGCTCTGTCAGCTCCTCTGCAGAGGGTTTCCCTAAGAAGGTGGACCTAGCAGGGTCACCGGGGGACGGGGAGCTGTGCCTCACGGCCCTCACTTCGTCGGAGAAACCCTCATGCAGAGTTCAGAAACTTGTGTGTTGAGTATGTCGCTGTGAGCCTCCACCATTTAACTAGTGGGTGAAGCCTGAACTGTCTAGAGACAGACCAGACCAGCTGCACAACACAGACACTTCAAACCTGAGGACAAATCTGAGAGAACAGAAAAAGGAAAGGAAACTTAGCTTAGAACCATGCAGCGCTACAGGAGACGGCAGCACTGCAGAGGTGAGGACCGGCACCTGTTTGAAAGAGACAAATGCACACAAACACACACAACAACGAACGAGAAACAAACACAGAGAGAGGACAAAGTGGTTATACAGAACTTGAGGACATTATCTACATGTAATTATCTACATAATTATAAATTTGTTGTGTTTTCTTTAACAATGTCAGAAGGAGAGAGGCACTGAGGCACCGTCTTCCGCCCCCCGACGCTCCTGCTGCGCCTCCTCCTTCTGACAGGAACTGCCTACAGAACAAGCATGAATGATGCCTGAGTGGACACACGCAACTCACAAGTTCCTGGCTCTGTCAGCTCCTCTGCAGAGGGTTTCCCTAAGAAGGTGGACCTAGCAGGGTCACCGGGGGACGGGGAGCTGTGCCTCACGGCCCTCACTTCGCCGGAGAAACCCTCATGCAGAGTTCAGAAACTTGTGTGTTGAGTATGTCGCTGTGAGCCTCCACCATTTAACTAGTGGGTGAAGCCTGAACTGTCTAGAGACAGACCAGACCAGCTGCACAACACAGACACTTCAAACCTGAGGACAAATCTGAGAGAACAGAAAAAGGAAAGGAAACTTAGCTTAGAACCATGCAGCGCTACAGGAGACGGCAGCACTGCAGAGGTGAGGACCGGCACCTGTTTGAAAGAGACAAATGCACACAAACACACACAACAACGAACGAGAAACAAACACAGAGAGAGGACAAAGTGGTTATACAGAACTTGAGGACATTATCTACATGTAATTATCTACATAATTATAAATTTGTTGTGTTTTCTTTAACAATGTCAGAAGGAGAGAGGCACTGAGGCACCGTCTTCCGCCCCCCGACGCTCCTGCTGCGCCTCCTCCTTCTGACAGGAACTGCCTACAGAACAAGCATGAATGATGCCTGAGTGGACACACGCAACTCACAAGTTCCTGGCTCTGTCAGCTCCTCTGCAGAGGGTTTCCCTAAGAAGGTGGACCTAGCAGGGTCACCGGGGGACGGGGAGCTGTGCCTCACGGCCCTCACTTCGTCGGAGAAACCCTCATGCAGAGTTCAGAAACTTGTGTGTTGAGTATGTCGCTGTGAGCCTCCACCATTTAACTCGTGGGTGAAGCCTGAACTGTCTAGAGACAGACCAGACCAGCTGCACAACACAGACACTTCAAACCTGAGGACAAATCTGAGAGAACAGAAAAAGGAAAGGAAACTTAGCTTAGAAGCATGCAGCGCTACAGGAGACGGCAGCACTGCAGAGGTGAGGACCGGCACCTGTTTGAAAGAGACAAATGCACACAAACACACACAACAACGAACGAGAAACAAACACAGAGAGAGGACAAAGTGGTTATACAGAACTTGAGGACATTATCTACATGTAATTATCTACATAATTATAAATTTGTTGTGTTTTCTTTAACAATGTCAGAAGGAGAGAGGCACTGAGGCACCGTCTTCCGCCCCCCGACGCTCCTGCTGCGCCTCCTCCTTCTGACAGGAACTGCCTACAGAACAAGCATGAATGATGCCTGAGTGGACACACGCAACTCACAAGTTCCTGGCTCTGTCAGCACCTCTGCAGAGGGTTTCCCTAAGAAGGTGGACCTAGCAGGGTCACCGGGGGACGGGGAGCTGTGCCTCACGGCCCTCACTTCGCCGGAGAAACCCTCATGCAGAGTTCAGAAACTTGTGTGTTGAGTATGTCGCTGTGAGCCTCCACCATTTAACTAGTGGGTGAAGCCTGAACTGTCTAGAGACAGACCAGACCAGCTGCACAACACAGACACTTCAAACCTGAGGACAAATCTGAGAGAACAGAAAAAGGAAAGGAAACTTAGCTTAGAACCATGCAGCGCTACAGGAGACGGCAGCACTGCAGAGGTGAGGACCGGCACCTGTTTGAAAGAGACAAATGCACACAAACACACACAACAACGAACGAGAAACAAACACAGAGAGAGGACAAAGTGGTTATACAGAACTTGAGGACATTATCTACATGTAATTATCTACATAATTATAAATTTGTTGTGTTTTCTTTAACAATGTCAGAAGGAGAGAGGCACTGAGGCACCGTCTTCCGCCCCCCGGCGCTCCTGCTGCGCCTCCTCCTTCTGACAGGAACTGCCTACAGAACAAGCATGAATGATGCCTGAGTGGACACACGCAACTCACAAGTTCCTGGCTCTGTCAGCTCCTCTGCAGAGGGTTTCCCTAAGAAGGTGGACCTAGCAGGGTCACCGGGGGACGGGGAGCTGTGCCTCACGGCCCTCACTTCGTCGGAGAAACCCTCATGCAGAGTTCAGAAACTTGTGTGTTGAGTATGTCGCTGTGAGCCTCCACCATTTAACTAGTGGGTGAAGCCTGAACTGTCTAGAGACAGACCAGACCAGCTGCACAACACAGACACTTCAAACCTGAGGACAAATCTGAGAGAACAGAAAAAGGAAAGGAAACTTAGCTTAGAACCATGCAGCGCTACAGGAGACGGCAGCACTGCAGAGGTGAGGACCGGCACCTGTTTGAAAGAGACAAATGCACACAAACACACACAACAACGAACGAGAAACAAACACAGAGAGAGGACAAAGTGGTTATACAGAACTTGAGGACATTATCTACATGTAATTATCTACATAATTATAAATTTGTTGTGTTTTCTTTAACAATGTCAGAAGGAGAGAGGCACTGAGGCACCGTCTTCCGCCCCCCGGCGCTCCTGCTGCGCCTCCTCCTTCTGACAGGAACTGCCTACAGAACAAGCATGAATGATGCCTGAGTGGACACACGCAACTCACAAGTTCCTGGCTCTGTCAGCTCCTCTGCAGAGGGTTTCCCTAAGAAGGTGGACCTAGCAGGGTCACCGGGGGACGGGGAGCTGTGCCTCACGGCCCTCACTTCGTCGGAGAAACCCTCATGCAGAGTTCAGAAACTTGTGTGTTGAGTATGTCGCTGTGAGCCTCCACCATTTAACTAGTGGGTGAAGCCTGAACTGTCTAGAGACAGACCAGACCAGCTGCACAACACAGACACTTCAAACCTGAGGACAAATCTGAGAGAACAGAAAAAGGAAAGGAAACTTAGCTTAGAACCATGCAGCGCTACAGGAGACGGCAGCACTGCAGAGGTGAGGACCGGCACCTGTTTGAAAGAGACAAATGCACACAAACACACACAACAACGAACGAGAAACAAACACAGAGAGAGGACAAAGTGGTTATACAGAACTTGAGGACATTATCTACATGTAATTATCTACATAATTATAAATTTGTTGTGTTTTCTTTAACAATGTCAGAAGGAGAGAGGCACTGAGGCACCGTCTTCCGCCCCCCGACGCTCCTGCTGCGCCTCCTCCTTCTGACAGGAACTGCCTACAGAACAAGCATGAATGATGCCTGAGTGGACACACGCAACTCACAAGTTCCTGGCTCTGTCAGCACCTCTGCAGAGGGTTTCCCTAAGAAGGTGGACCTAGCAGGGTTACCGGGGGACGGGGAGCTGTGCCTCACGGCCCTCACTTCGTCGGAGAAACCCTCATGCAGAGTTCAGAAACTTGTGTGTTGAGTATGTCGCTGTGAGCCTCCACCATTTAACTAGTGGGTGAAGCCTGAACTGTCTAGAGACAGACCAGACCAGCTGCACAACACAGACACTTCAAACCTGAGGACAAATCTGAGAGAACAGAAAAAGGAAAGGAAACTTAGCTTAGAACCATGCAGCGCTACAGGAGACGGCAGCACTGCAGAGGTGAGGACCGGCACCTGTTTGAAAGAGACAAATGCACACAAACACACACAACAACGAACGAGAAACAAACACAGAGAGAGGACAAAGTGGTTATACAGAACTTGAGGACATTATCTACATGTAATTATCTACATAATTATAAATTTGTTGTGTTTTCTTTAACAATGTCAGAAGGAGAGAGGCACTGAGGCACCGTCTTCCGCCCCCCGACGCTCCTGCTGCGCCTCCTCCTTCTGACAGGAACTGCCTACAGAACAAGCATGAATGATGCCTGAGTGGACACACGCAACTCACAAGTTCCTGGCTCTGTCAGCTCCTCTGCAGAGGGTTTCCCTAAGAAGGTGGACCTAGCAGGGTCACCGGGGGACGGGGAGCTGTGCCTCACGGCCCTCACTTCGCCGGAGAAACCCTCATGCAGAGTTCAGAAACTTGTGTGTTGAGTATGTCGCTGTGAGCCTCCACCATTTAACTAGTGGGTGAAGCCTGAACTGTCTAGAGACAGACCAGACCAGCTGCACAACACAGACACTTCAAACCTGAGGACAAATCTGAGAGAACAGAAAAAGGAAAGGAAACTTAGCTTAGAACCATGCAGCGCTACAGGAGACGGCAGGCACTGCAGAGGTGAGGACCGGCACCTGTTTGAAAGAGACAAATGCACACAAACACACACAACAACGAACGAGAAACAAACACAGAGAGAGGACAAAGTGGTTATACAGAACTTGAGGACATTATCTACATGTAATTATCTACATAATTATAAATTTGTTGTGTTTTCTTTAACAATGTCAGAAGGAGAGAGGCACTGAGGCACCGTCTTCCGCCCCCCGGCGCTCCTGCTGCGCCTCCTCCTTCTGACAGGAACTGCCTACAGAACAAGCATGAATGATGCCTGAGTGGACACACGCAACTCACAAGTTCCTGGCTCTGTCAGCTCCTCTGCAGAGGGTTTCCCTAAGAAGGTGGACCTAGCAGGGTCACCGGGGGACGGGGAGCTGTGCCTCACGGCCCTCACTTCGTCGGAGAAACCCTCATGCAGAGTTCAGAAACTTGTGTGTTGAGTATGTCGCTGTGAGCCTCCACCATTTAACTAGTGGGTGAAGCCTGAACTGTCTAGAGACAGACCAGACCAGCTGCACAACACAGACACTTCAAACCTGAGGACAAATCTGAGAGAACAGAAAAAGGAAAGGAAACTTAGCTTAGAACCATGCAGCGCTACAGGAGACGGCAGCACTGCAGAGGTGAGGACCGGCACCTGTTTGAAAGAGACAAATGCACACAAACACACACAACAACGAACGAGAAACAAACACAGAGAGAGGACAAAGTGGTTATACAGAACTTGAGGACATTATCTACATGTAATTATCTACATAATTATAAATTTGTTGTGTTTTCTTTAACAATGTCAGAAGGAGAGAGGCACTGAGGCACTGTCTTCCGCCCCCCGGCGCTCCTGCTGCGCCTCCTCCTTCTGACAGGAACTGCCTACAGAACAAGCATGAATGATGCCTGAGTGGACACACGCAACTCACAAGTTCCTGGCTCTGTCAGCTCCTCTGCAGAGGGTTTCCCTAAGAAGGTGGACCTAGCAGGGTCACCGGGGGACGGGGAGCTGTGCCTCACGGCCCTCACTTCGTCGGAGAAACCCTCATGCAGAGTTCAGAAACTTGTGTGTTGAGTATGTCGCTGTGAGCCTCCACCATTTAACTAGTGGGTGAAGCCTGAACTGTCTAGAGACAGACCAGACCAGCTGCACAACACAGACACTTCAAACCTGAGGACAAATCTGAGAGAACAGAAAAAGGAAAGGAAACTTAGCTTAGAACCATGCAGCGCTACAGGAGACGGCAGCACTGCAGAGGTGAGGACCGGCACCTGTTTGAAAGAGACAAATGCACACAAACACACACAACAACGAACGAGAAACAAACACAGAGAGAGGACAAAGTGGTTATACAGAACTTGAGGACATTATCTACATGTAATTATCTACATAATTATAAATTTGTTGTGTTTTCTTTAACAATGTCAGAAGGAGAGAGGCACTGAGGCACCGTCTTCCGCCCCCCGACGCTCCTGCTGCGCCTCCTCCTTCTGACAGGAACTGCCTACAGAACAAGCATGAATGATGCCTGAGTGGACACACGCAACTCACAAGTTCCTGGCTCTGTCAGCTCCTCTGCAGAGGGTTTCCCTAAGAAGGTGGACCTAGCAGGGTCACCGGGGGACGGGGAGCTGTGCCTCACGGCCCTCACTTCGTCGGAGAAACCCTCATGCAGAGTTCAGAAACTTGTGTGTTGAGTATGTCGCTGTGAGCCTCCACCATTTAACTAGTGGGTGAAGCCTGAACTGTCTAGAGACAGACCAGACCAGCTGCACAACACAGACACTTCAAACCTGAGGACAAATCTGAGAGAACAGAAAAAGGAAAGGAAACTTAGCTTAGAACCATGCAGCGCTACAGGAGACGGCAGCACTGCAGAGGTGAGGACCGGCACCTGTTTGAAAGAGACAAATGCACACAAACACACACAACAACGAACGAGAAACAAACACAGAGAGAGGACAAAGTGGTTATACAGAACTTGAGGACATTATCTACATGTAATTATCTACATAATTATAAATTTGTTGTGTTTTCTTTAACAATGTCAGAAGGAGAGAGGCACTGAGGCACCGTCTTCCGCCCCCCGACGCTCCTGCTGCGCCTCCTCCTTCTGACAGGAACTGCCTACAGAACAAGCATGAATGATGCCTGAGTGGACACACGCAACTCACAAGTTCCTGGCTCTGTCAGCTCCTCTGCAGAGGGTTTCCCTAAGAAGGTGGACCTAGCAGGGTCACCGGGGGACGGGGAGCTGTGCCTCACGGCCCTCACTTCGCCGGAGAAACCCTCATGCAGAGTTCAGAAACTTGTGTGTTGAGTATGTCGCTGTGAGCCTCCACCATTTAACTCGTGGGTGAAGCCTGAACTGTCTAGAGACAGACCAGACCAGCTGCACAACACAGACACTTCAAACCTGAGGACAAATCTGAGAGAACAGAAAAAGGAAAGGAAACTTAGCTTAGAACCATGCAGCGCTACAGGAGACGGCAGCACTGCAGAGGTGAGGACCGGCACCTGTTTGAAAGAGACAAATGCACACAAACACACACAACAACGAACGAGAAACAAACACAGAGAGAGGACAAAGTGGTTATACAGAACTTGAGGACATTATCTACATGTAATTATCTACATAATTATAAATTTGTTGTGTTTTCTTTAACAATGTCAGAAGGAGAGAGGCACTGAGGCACCGTCTTCCGCCCCCCGACGCTCCTGCTGCGCCTCCTCCTTCTGACAGGAACTGCCTACAGAACAAGCATGAATGATGCCTGAGTGGACACACGCAACTCACAAGTTCCTGGCTCTGTCAGCACCTCTGCAGAGGGTTTCCCTAAGAAGGTGGACCTAGCAGGGTTACCGGGGGACGGGGAGCTGTGCCTCACGGCCCTCACTTCGTCGGAGAAACCCTCATGCAGAGTTCAGAAACTTGTGTGTTGAGTATGTCGCTGTGAGCCTCCACCATTTAACTAGTGGGTGAAGCCTGAACTGTCTAGAGACAGACCAGACCAGCTGCACAACACAGACACTTCAAACCTGAGGACAAATCTGAGAGAACAGAAAAAGGAAAGGAAACTTAGCTTAGAACCATGCAGCGCTACAGGAGACGGCAGCACTGCAGAGGTGAGGACCGGCACCTGTTTGAAAGAGACAAATGCACACAAACACACACAACAACGAACGAGAAACAAACACAGAGAGAGGACAAAGTGGTTATACAGAACTTGAGGACATTATCTACATGTAATTATCTACATAATTATAAATTTGTTGTGTTTTCTTTAACAATGTCAGAAGGAGAGAGGCACTGAGGCACCGTCTTCCGCCCCCCGACGCTCCTGCTGCGCCTCCTCCTTCTGACAGGAACTGCCTACAGAACAAGCATGAATGATGCCTGAGTGGACACACGCAACTCACAAGTTCCTGGCTCTGTCAGCTCCTCTGCAGAGGGTTTCCCTAAGAAGGTGGACCTAGCAGGGTCACCGGGGGACGGGGAGCTGTGCCTCACGGCCCTCACTTCGTCGGAGAAACCCTCATGCAGAGTTCAGAAACTTGTGTGTTGAGTATGTCGCTGTGAGCCTCCACCATTTAACTAGTGGGTGAAGCCTGAACTGTCTAGAGACAGACCAGACCAGCTGCACAACACAGACACTTCAAACCTGAGGACAAATCTGAGAGAACAGAAAAAGGAAAGGAAACTTAGCTTAGAACCATGCAGCGCTACAGGAGACGGCAGCACTGCAGAGGTGAGGACCGGCACCTGTTTGAAAGAGACAAATGCACACAAACACACACAACAACGAACGAGAAACAAACACAGAGAGAGGACAAAGTGGTTATACAGAACTTGAGGACATTATCTACATGTAATTATCTACATAATTATAAATTTGTTGTGTTTTCTTTAACAATGTCAGAAGGAGAGAGGCACTGAGGCACCGTCTTCCGCCCCCCGACGCTCCTGCTGCGCCTCCTCCTTCTGACAGGAACTGCCTACAGAACAAGCATGAATGATGCCTGAGTGGACACACGCAACTCACAAGTTCCTGGCTCTGTCAGCACCTCTGCAGAGGGTTTCCCTAAGAAGGTGGACCTAGCAGGGTTACCGGGGGACGGGGAGCTGTGCCTCACGGCCCTCACTTCGTCGGAGAAACCCTCATGCAGAGTTCAGAAACTTGTGTGTTGAGTATGTCGCTGTGAGCCTCCACCATTTAACTAGTGGGTGAAGCCT
Organism: Aulonocara stuartgranti; assembly: GCF_965226115.1. Taxonomy (NCBI): domain Eukaryota; kingdom Metazoa; phylum Chordata; class Actinopteri; order Cichliformes; family Cichlidae; genus Aulonocara; species Aulonocara stuartgranti. The sequence goes on along the minus strand of NC_138956.1, from coordinate 11,995,424 downwards.
GAACTGTCTAGAGACAGACCAGACCAGCTGCACAACACAGACACTTCAAACCTGAGGACAAATCTGAGAGAACAGAAAAAGGAAAGGAAACTTAGCTTAGAACCATGCAGCGCTACAGGAGACGGCAGCACTGCAGAGGTGAGGACCGGCACCTGTTTGAAAGAGACAAATGCACACAAACACACACAACAACGAACGAGAAACAAACACAGAGAGAGGACAAAGTGGTTATACAGAACTTGAGGACATTATCTACATGTAATTATCTACATAATTATAAATTTGTTGTGTTTTCTTTAACAATGTCAGAAGGAGAGAGGCACTGAGGCACCGTCTTCCGCCCCCCGGCGCTCCTGCTGCGCCTCCTCCTTCTGACAGGAACTGCCTACAGAACAAGCATGAATGATGCCTGAGTGGACACACGCAACTCACAAGTTCCTGGCTCTGTCAGCTCCTCTGCAGAGGGTTTCCCTAAGAAGGTGGACCTAGCAGGGTCACCGGGGGACGGGGAGCTGTGCCTCACGGCCCTCACTTCGCCGGAGAAACCCTCATGCAGAGTTCAGAAACTTGTGTGTTGAGTATGTCGCTGTGAGCCTCCACCATTTAACTAGTGGGTGAAGCCTGAACTGTCTAGAGACAGACCAGACCAGCTGCACAACACAGACACTTCAAACCTGAGGACAAATCTGAGAGAACAGAAAAAGGAAAGGAAACTTAGCTTAGAAGCATGCAGCGCTACAGGAGACGGCAGCACTGCAGAGGTGAGGACCGGCACCTGTTTGAAAGAGACAAATGCACACAAACACACACAACAACGAACGAGAAACAAACACAGAGAGAGGACAAAGTGGTTATACAGAACTTGAGGACATTATCTACATGTAATTATCTACATAATTATAAATTTGTTGTGTTTTCTTTAACAATGTCAGAAGGAGAGAGGCACTGAGGCACCGTCTTCCGCCCCCCGACGCTCCTGCTGCGCCTCCTCCTTCTGACAGGAACTGCCTACAGAACAAGCATGAATGATGCCTGAGTGGACACACGCAACTCACAAGTTCCTGGCTCTGTCAGCTCCTCTGCAGAGGGTTTCCCTAAGAAGGTGGACCTAGCAGGGTCACCGGGGGACGGGGAGCTGTGCCTCACGGCCCTCACTTCGCCGGAGAAACCCTCATGCAGAGTTCAGAAACTTGTGTGTTGAGTATGTCGCTGTGAGCCTCCACCATTTAACTAGTGGGTGAAGCCTGAACTGTCTAGAGACAGACCAGACCAGCTGCACAACACAGACACTTCAAACCTGAGGACAAATCTGAGAGAACAGAAAAAGGAAAGGAAACTTAGCTTAGAACCATGCAGCGCTACAGGAGACGGCAGCACTGCAGAGGTGAGGACCGGCACCTGTTTGAAAGAGACAAATGCACACAAACACACACAACAACGAACGAGAAACAAACACAGAGAGAGGACAAAGTGGTTATACAGAACTTGAGGACATTATCTACATGTAATTATCTACATAATTATAAATTTGTTGTGTTTTCTTTAACAATGTCAGAAGGAGAGAGGCACTGAGGCACCGTCTTCCGCCCCCCGACGCTCCTGCTGCGCCTCCTCCTTCTGACAGGAACTGCCTACAGAACAAGCATGAATGATGCCTGAGTGGACACACGCAACTCACAAGTTCCTGGCTCTGTCAGCTCCTCTGCAGAGGGTTTCCCTAAGAAGGTGGACCTAGCAGGGTCACCGGGGGACGGGGAGCTGTGCCTCACGGCCCTCACTTCGCCGGAGAAACCCTCATGCAGAGTTCAGAAACTTGTGTGTTGAGTATGTCGCTGTGAGCCTCCACCATTTAACTAGTGGGTGAAGCCTGAACTGTCTAGAGACAGACCAGACCAGCTGCACAACACAGACACTTCAAACCTGAGGACAAATCTGAGAGAACAGAAAAAGGAAAGGAAACTTAGCTTAGAACCATGCAGCGCTACAGGAGACGGCAGCACTGCAGAGGTGAGGACCGGCACCTGTTTGAAAGAGACAAATGCACACAAACACACACAACAACGAATGAGAAACAAACACAGAGAGAGGACAAAGTGGTTATACAGAACTTGAGGACATTATCTACATGTAATTATCTACATAATTATAAATTTGTTGTGTTTTCTTTAACAATGTCAGAAGGAGAGAGGCACTGAGGCACCGTCTTCCGCCCCCCGACGCTCCTGCTGCGCCTCCTCCTTCTGACAGGAACTGCCTACAGAACAAGCATGAATGATGCCTGAGTGGACACACGCAACTCACAAGTTCCTGGCTCTGTCAGCTCCTCTGCAGAGGGTTTCCCTAAGAAGGTGGACCTAGCAGGGTCACCGGGGGACGGGGAGCTGTGCCTCACGGCCCTCACTTCGTCGGAGAAACCCTCATGCAGAGTTCAGAAACTTGTGTGTTGAGTATGTCGCTGTGAGCCTCCACCATTTAACTAGTGGGTGAAGCCTGAACTGTCTAGAGACAGACCAGACCAGCTGCACAACGCAGACACTTCAAACCTGAGGACAAATCTGAGAGAACAGAAAAAGGAAAGGAAACTTAGCTTAGAACCATGCAGCGCTACAGGAGACGGCAGCACTGCAGAGGTGAGGACCGGCACCTGTTTGAAAGAGACAAATGCACACAAACACACACAACAACGAACGAGAAACAAACACAGAGAGAGGACAAAGTGGTTATACAGAACTTGAGGACATTATCTACATGTAATTATCTACATAATTATAAATTTGTTGTGTTTTCTTTAACAATGTCAGAAGGAGAGAGGCACTGAGGCACCGTCTTCCGCCCCCCGACGCTCCTGCTGCGCCTCCTCCTTCTGACAGGAACTGCCTACAGAACAAGCATGAATGATGCCTGAGTGGACACACGCAACTCACAAGTTCCTGGCTCTGTCAGCTCCTCTGCAGAGGGTTTCCCTAAGAAGGTGGACCTAGCAGGGTCACCGGGGGACGGGGAGCTGTGCCTCACGGCCCTCACTTTGCCGGAGAAACCCTCATGCAGAGTTCAGAAACTTGTGTGTTGAGTATGTCGCTGTGAGCCTCCACCATTTAACTAGTGGGTGAAGCCTGAACTGTCTAGAGACAGACCAGACCAGCTGCACAACACAGACACTTCAAACCTGAGGACAAATCTGAGAGAACAGAAAAAGGAAAGGAAACTTAGCTTAGAACCATGCAGCGCTACAGGAGACGGCAGCACTGCAGAGGTGAGGACCGGCACCTGTTTGAAAGAGACAAATGCACACAAACACACACAACAACGAACGAGAAACAAACACAGAGAGAGGACAAAGTGGTTATACAGAACTTGAGGACATTATCTACATGTAATTATCTACATAATTATAAATTTGTTGTGTTTTCTTTAACAATGTCAGAAGGAGAGAGGCACTGAGGCACCGTCTTCCGCCCCCCGACGCTCCTGCTGCGCCTCCTCCTTCTGACAGGAACTGCCTACAGAACAAGCATGAATGATGCCTGAGTGGACACACGCAACTCACAAGTTCCTGGCTCTGTCAGCTCCTCTGCAGAGGGTTTCCCTAAGAAGGTGGACCTAGCAGGGTCACCGGGGGACGGGGAGCTGTGCCTCACGGCCCTCACTTTGCCGGAGAAACCCTCATGCAGAGTTCAGAAACTTGTGTGTTGAGTATGTCGCTGTGAGCCTCCACCATTTAACTAGTGGGTGAAGCCTGAACTGTCTAGAGACAGACCAGACCAGCTGCACAACACAGACACTTCAAACCTGAGGACAAATCTGAGAGAACAGAAAAAGGAAAGGAAACTTAGCTTAGAACCATGCAGCGCTACAGGAGACGGCAGCACTGCAGAGGTGAGGACCGGCACCTGTTTGAAAGAGACAAATGCACACAAACACACACAACAACGAACGAGAAACAAACACAGAGAGAGGACAAAGTGGTTATACAGAACTTGAGGACATTATCTACATGTAATTATCTACATAATTATAAATTTGTTGTGTTTTCTTTAACAATGTCAGAAGGAGAGAGGCACTGAGGCACCGTCTTCCGCCCCCCGACGCTCCTGCTGCGCCTCCTCCTTCTGACAGGAACTGCCTACAGAACAAGCATGAATGATGCCTGAGTGGACACACGCAACTCACAAGTTCCTGGCTCTGTCAGCTCCTCTGCAGAGGGTTTCCCTAAGAAGGTGGACCTAGCAGGGTCACCGGGGGACGGGGAGCTGTGCCTCACGGCCCTCACTTCGCCGGAGAAACCCTCATGCAGAGTTCAGAAACTTGTGTGTTGAGTATGTCGCTGTGAGCCTCCACCATTTAACTCGTGGGTGAAGCCTGAACTGTCTAGAGACAGACCAGACCAGCTGCACAACACAGACACTTCAAACCTGAGGACAAATCTGAGAGAACAGAAAAAGGAAAGGAAACTTAGCTTAGAACCATGCAGCGCTACAGGAGACGGCAGCACTGCAGAGGTGAGGACCGGCACCTGTTTGAAAGAGACAAATGCACACAAACACACACAACAACGAACGAGAAACAAACACAGAGAGAGGACAAAGTGGTTATACAGAACTTGAGGACATTATCTACATGTAATTATCTACATAATTATAAATTTGTTGTGTTTTCTTTAACAATGTCAGAAGGAGAGAGGCACTGAGGCACCGTCTTCCGCCCCCCGACGCTCCTGCTGCGCCGCCTCCTTCTGACAGGAACTGCCTACAGAACAAGCATGAATGATGCCTGAGTGGACACACGCAACTCACAAGTTCCTGGCTCTGTCAGCTCCTCTGCAGAGGGTTTCCCTAAGAAGGTGGACCTAGCAGGGTCACCGGGGGACGGGGAGCTGTGCCTCACGGCCCTCACTTCGTCGGAGAAACCCTCATGCAGAGTTCAGAAACTTGTGTGTTGAGTATGTCGCTGTGAGCCTCCACCATTTAACTAGTGGGTGAAGCCTGAACTGTCTAGAGACAGACCAGACCAGCTGCACAACACAGACACTTCAAACCTGAGGACAAATCTGAGAGAACAGAAAAAGGAAAGGAAACTTAGCTTAGAACCATGCAGCGCTACAGGAGACGGCAGCACTGCAGAGGTGAGGACCGGCACCTGTTTGAAAGAGACAAATGCACACAAACACACACAACAACGAACGAGAAACAAACACAGAGAGAGGACAAAGTGGTTATACAGAACTTGAGGACATTATCTACATGTAATTATCTACATAATTATAAATTTGTTGTGTTTTCTTTAACAATGTCAGAAGGAGAGAGGCACTGAGGCACCGTCTTCCGCCCCCCGACGCTCCTGCTGCGCTTCCTCCTTCTGACAGGAACTGCCTACAGAACAAGCATGAATGATGCCTGAGTGGACACACGCAACTCACAAGTTCCTGGCTCTGTCAGCTCCTCTGCAGAGGGTTTCCCTAAGAAGGTGGACCTAGCAGGGTCACCCGGGGACGGGGAGCTGTGCCTCACGGCCCTCACTTCGTCGGAGAAACCCTCATGCAGAGTTCAGAAACTTGTGTGTTGAGTATGTCGCTGTGAGCCTCCACCATTTAACTAGTGGGTGAAGCCTGAACTGTCTAGAGACAGACCAGACCAGCTGCACAACACAGACACTTCAAACCTGAGGACAAATCTGAGAGAACAGAAAAAGGAAAGGAAACTTAGCTTAGAACCATGCAGCGCTACAGGAGACGGCAGCACTGCAGAGGTGAGGACCGGCACCTGTTTGAAAGAGACAAATGCACACAAACACACACAACAACGAACGAGAAACAAACACAGAGAGAGGAAAAAGTGGTTATACAGAACTTGAGGACATTATCTACATGTAATTATCTACATAATTATAAATTTGTTGTGTTTTCTTTAACAATGTCAGAAGGAGAGAGGCACTGAGGCACCGTCTTCCGCCCCCCGACGCTCCTGCTGCGCCTCCTCCTTCTGACAGGAACTGCCTACAGAACAAGCATGAATGATGCCTGAGTGGACACACGCAACTCACAAGTTCCTGGCTCTGTCAGCTCCTCTGCAGAGGGTTTCCCTAAGAAGGTGGACCTAGCAGGGTCACCGGGGGACGGGGAGCTGTGCCTCACGGCCCTCACTTCGCCGGAGAAACCCTCATGCAGAGTTCAGAAACTTGTGTGTTGAGTATGTCGCTGTGAGCCTCCACCATTTAACTAGTGGGTGAAGCCTGAACTGTCTAGAGACAGAGCAGACCAGCTGCACAACACAGACACTTCAAACCTGAGGACAAATATGAGAGAACAGAAAAAGGAAAGGAAACTTAGCTTAGAACCATGCAGCGCTACAGGAGACGGCAGCACTGCAGAGGTGAGGACCGGCACCTGTTTGAAAGAGACAAATGCACACAAACACACACAACAACGAACGAGAAACAAACACAGAGAGAGGACAAAGTGGTTATACAGAACTTGAGGACATTATCTACATGTAATTATCTACATAATTATAAATTTGTTGTGTTTTCTTTAACAATGTCAGAAGGAGAGAGGCACTGAGGCACCGTCTTCCGCCCCCCGACGCTCCTGCTGCGCCTCCTCCTTCTGACAGGAACTGCCTACAGAACAAGCATGAATGATGCCTGAGTGGACACACGCAACTCACAAGTTCCTGGCTCTGTCAGCTCCTCTGCAGAGGGTTTCCCTAAGAAGGTGGACCTAGCAGGGTCACCGGGGGACGGGGAGCTGTGCCTCACGGCCCTCACTTCGCCGGAGAAACCCTCATGCAGAGTTCAGAAACTTGTGTGTTGAGTATGTCGCTGTGAGCCTCCACCATTTAACTAGTGGGTGAAGCCTGAACTGTCTAGAGACAGACCAGACCAGCTGCACAACACAGACACTTCAAACCTGAGGACAAATCTGAGAGAACAGAAAAAGGAAAGGAAACTTAGCTTAGAACCATGCAGCGCTACAGGAGACGGCAGCACTGCAGAGGTGAGGACCGGCACCTGTTTGAAAGAGACAAATGCACACAAACACACACAACAACGAACGAGAAACAAACACAGAGAGAGGACAAAGTGGTTATACAGAACTTGAGGACATTATCTACATGTAATTATCTACATAATTATAAATTTGTTGTGTTTTCTTTAACAATGTCAGAAGGAGAGAGGCACTGAGGCACCGTCTTCCACCCCCCGACGCTCCTGCTGCGCCTCCTCCTTCTGACAGGAACTGCCTACAGAACAAGCATGAATGATGCCTGAGTGGACACACGCAACTCACAAGTTCCTGGCTCTGTCAGCTCCTCTGCAGAGGGTTTCCCTAAGAAGGTGGACCTAGCAGGGTCACCGGGGGACGGGGAGCTGTGCCTCACGGCCCTCACTTCGCCGGAGAAACCCTCATGCAGAGTTCAGAAACTTGTGTGTTGAGTATGTCGCTGTGAGCCTCCACCATTTAACTAGTGGGTGAAGCCTGAACTGTCTAGAGACAGACCAGACCAGCTGCACAACACAGACACTTCAAACCTGAGGACAAATCTGAGAGAACAGAAAAAGGAAAGGAAACTTAGCTTAGAACCATGCAGCGCTACAGGAGACGGCAGCACTGCAGAGGTGAGGACCGGCACCTGTTTGAAAGAGACAAATGCACACAAACACACACAACAACGAACGAGAAACAAACACAGAGAGAGGACAAAGTGGTTATACAGAACTTGAGGACATTATCTACATGTAATTATCTACATAATTATAAATTTGTTGTGTTTTCTTTAACAATGTCAGAAGGAGAGAGGCACTGAGGCACCGTCTTCCGCCCCCCGACGCTCCTGCTGCGCCTCCTCCTTCTGACAGGAACTGCCTACAGAACAAGCATGAATGATGCCTGAGTGGACACACGCAACTCACAAGTTCCTGGCTCTGTCAGCTCCTCTGCAGAGGGTTTCCCTAAGAAGGTGGACCTAGCAGGGTCACCGGGGGACGGGGAGCTGTGCCTCACGGCCCTCACTTCGCCGGAGAAACCCTCATGCAGAGTTCAGAAACTTGTGTGTTGAGTATGTCGCTGTGAGCCTCCACCATTTAACTAGTGGGTGAAGCCTGAACTGTCTAGAGACAGACCAGACCAGCTGCACAACACAGACACTTCAAACCTGAGGACAAATCTGAGAGAACAGAAAAAGGAAAGGAAACTTAGCTTAGAACCATGCAGCGCTACAGGAGACGGCAGCACTGCAGAGGTGAGGACCGGCACCTGTTTGAAAGAGACAAATGCACACAAACACACACAACAACGAACGAGAAACAAACACAGAGAGAGGACAAAGTGGTTATACAGAACTTGAGGACATTATCTACATGTAATTATCTACATAATTATAAATTTGTTGTGTTTTCTTTAACAATGTCAGAAGGAGAGAGGCACTGAGGCACCGTCTTCCGCCCCCCGACGCTCCTGCTGCGCCTCCTCCTTCTGACAGGAACTGCCTACAGAACAAGCATGAATGATGCCTGAGTGGACACACGCAACTCACAAGTTCCTGGCTCTGTCAGCTCCTCTGCAGAGGGTTTCCCTAAGAAGGTGGACCTAGCAGGGTCACCGGGGGACGGGGAGCTGTGCCTCACGGCCCTCACTTCGCCGGAGAAACCCTCATGCAGAGTTCAGAAACTTGTGTGTTGAGTATGTCGCTGTGAGCCTCCACCATTTAACTAGTGGGTGAAGCCTGAACTGTCTAGAGACAGACCAGACCAGCTGCACAACACAGACACTTCAAACCTGAGGACAAATCTGAGAGAACAGAAAAAGGAAAGGAAACTTAGCTTAGAACCATGCAGCGCTACAGGAGACGGCAGCACTGCAGAGGTGAGGACCGGCACCTGTTTGAAAGAGACAAATGCACACAAACACACACAACAACGAACGAGAAACAAACACAGAGAGAGGACAAAGTGGTTATACAGAACTTGAGGACATTATCTACATGTAATTATCTACATAATTATAAATTTGTTGTGTTTTCTTTAACAATGTCAGAAGGAGAGAGGCACTGAGGCACCGTCTTCCGCCCCCCGACGCCCCTGCTGCGCCTCCTCCTTCTGACAGGAACTGCCTACAGAACAAGCATGAATGATGCCTGAGTGGACACACGCAACTCACAAGTTCCTGGCTCTGTCAGCTCCTCTGCAGAGGGTTTCCCTAAGAAGGTGGACCTAGCAGGGTCACCGGGGGACGGGGAGCTGTGCCTCACGGCCCTCACTTCGTCGGAGAAACCCTCATGCAGAGTTCAGAAACTTGTGTGTTGAGTATGTCGCTGTGAGCCTCCACCATTTAACTAGTGGGTGAAGCCTGAACTGTCTAGAGACAGACCAGACCAGCTGCACAACACAGACACTTCAAACCTGAGGACAAATCTGAGAGAACAGAAAAAGGAAAGGAAACTTAGCTTAGAACCATGCAGCGCTACAGGAGACGGCAGCACTGCAGAGGTGAGGACCGGCACCTGTTTGAAAGAGACAAATGCACACAAACACACACAACAACGAACGAGAAACAAACACAGAGAGAGGACAAAGTGGTTATACAGAACTTGAGGACATTATCTACATGTAATTATCTACATAATTATAAATTTGTTGTGTTTTCTTTAACAATGTCAGAAGGAGAGAGGCACTGAGGCACCGTCTTCCGCCCCCCGACGCTCCTGCTGCGCCTCCTCCTTCTGACAGGAACTGCCTACAGAACAAGCATGAATGATGCCTGAGTGGACACACGCAACTCACAAGTTCCTGGCTCTGTCAGCTCCTCTGCAGAGGGTTTCCCTAAGAAGGTGGACCTAGCAGGGTCACCGGGGGACGGGGAGCTGTGCCTCACGGCCCTCACTTCGTCGGAGAAACCCTCATGCAGAGTTCAGAAACTTGTGTGTTGAGTATGTCGCTGTGAGCCTCCACCATTTAACTAGTGGGTGAAGCCTGAACTGTCTAGAGACAGACCAGACCAGCTGCACAACACAGACACTTCAAACCTGAGGACAAATCTGAGAGAACAGAAAAAGGAAAGGAAACTTAGCTTAGAACCATGCAGCGCTACAGGAGACGGCAGCACTGCAGAGGTGAGGACCGGCACCTGTTTGAAAGAGACAAATGCACACAAACACACACAACAACGAACGAGAAACAAACACAGAGAGAGGACAAAGTGGTTATACAGAACTTGAGGACATTATCTACATGTAATTATCTACATAATTATAAATTTGTTGTGTTTTCTTTAACAATGTCAGAAGGAGAGAGGCACTGAGGCACCGTCTTCCGCCCCCCGACGCTCCTGCTGCGCCTCCTCCTTCTGACAGGAACTGCCTACAGAACAAGCATGAATGATGCCTGAGTGGACACACGCAACTCACAAGTTCCTGGCTCTGTCAGCTCCTCTGCAGAGGGTTTCCCTAAGAAGGTGGACCTAGCAGGGTCACCGGGGGACGGGGAGCTGTGCCTCACGGCCCTCACTTCGTCGGAGAAACCCTCATGCAGAGTTCAGAAACTTGTGTGTTGAGTATGTCGCTGTGAGCCTCCACCATTTAACTAGTGGGTGAAGCCTGAACTGTCTAGAGACAGACCAGACCAGCTGCACAACACAGACACTTCAAACCTGAGGACAAATCTGAGAGAACAGAAAAAGGAAAGGAAACTTAGCTTAGAACCATGCAGCGCTACAGGAGACGGCAGGCACTGCAGAGGTGAGGACCGGCACCTGTTTGAAAGAGACAAATGCACACAAACACACACAACAACGAACGAGAAACAAACACAGAGAGAGGACAAAGTGGTTATACAGAACTTGAGGACATTATCTACATGTAATTATCTACATAATTATAAATTTGTTGTGTTTTCTTTAACAATGTCAGAAGGAGAGAGGCACTGAGGCACCATCTTCCGCCCCCCGACGCTCCTTCTGCGCCTCCTCCTTCTGACAGGAACTGCCTACAGAACAAGCATGAATGATGCCTGAGTGGACACACGCAACTCACAAGTTCCTGGCTCTGTCAGCTCCTCTGCAGAGGGTTTCCCTAAGAAGGTGGACCTAGCAGGGTCACCGGGGGACGGGGAGCTGTGCCTCACGGCCCTCACTTCGTCGGAGAAACCCTCATGCAGAGTTCAGAAACTTGTGTGTTGAGTATGTCGCTGTGAGCCTCCACCATTTAACTAGTGGGTGAAGCCTGAACTGTCTAGAGACAGACCAGACCAGCTGCACAACACAGACACTTCAAACCTGAGGACAAATCTGAGAGAACAGAAAAAGGAAAGGAAACTTAGCTTAGAACCATGCAGCGCTACAGGAGACGGCAGCACTGCAGAGGTGAGGACCGGCACCTGTTTGAAAGAGACAAATGCACACAAACACACACAACAACGAACGAGAAACAAACACAGAGAGAGGACAAAGTGGTTATACAGAACTTGAGGACATTATCTACATGTAATTATCTACATAATTATAAATTTGTTGTGTTTTCTTTAACAATGTCAGAAGGAGAGAGGCACTGAGGCACCGTCTTCCGCCCCCCGACGCTCCTGCTGCGCCTCCTCCTTCTGACAGGAACTGCCTACAGAACAAGCATGAATGATGCCTGAGTGGACACACGCAACTCACAAGTTCCTGGCTCTGTCAGCTCCTCTGCAGAGGGTTTCCCTAAGAAGGTGGACCTAGCAGGGTCACCGGGGGACGGGGAGCTGTGCCTCACGGCCCTCACTTCGCCGGAGAAACCCTCATGCAGAGTTCAGAAACTTGTGTGTTGAGTATGTCGCTGTGAGCCTCCACCATTTAACTCGTGGGTGAAGCCTGAACTGTCTAGAGACAGACCAGACCAGCTGCACAACACAGACACTTCAAACCTGAGGACAAATCTGAGAGAACAGAAAAAGGAAAGGAAACTTAGCTTAGAACCATGCAGCGCTACAGGAGACGGCAGCACTGCAGAGGTGAGGACCGGCACCTGTTTGAAAGAGACAAATGCACACAAACACACACAACAACGAACGAGAAACAAACACAGAGAGAGGACAAAGTGGTTATACAGAACTTGAGGACATTATCTACATGTAATTATCTACATAATTATAAATTTGTTGTGTTTTCTTTAACAATGTCAGAAGGAGAGAGGCACTGAGGCACCGTCTTCCGCCCCCCGACGCTCCTGCTGCGCCTCCTCCTTCTGACAGGAACTGCCTACAGAACAAGCATGAATGATGCCTGAGTGGACACACGCAACTCACAAGTTCCTGGCTCTGTCAGCTCCTCTGCAGAGGGTTTCCCTAAGAAGGTGGACCTAGCAGGGTCACCGGGGGACGGGGAGCTGTGCCTCACGGCCCTCACTTCGTCGGAGAAACCCTCATGCAGAGTTCAGAAACTTGTGTGTTGAGTATGTCGCTGTGAGCCTCCACCATTTAACTAGTGGGTGAAGCCTGAACTGTCTAGAGACAGACCAGACCAGCTGCACAACACAGACACTTCAAACCTGAGGACAAATCTGAGAGAACAGAAAAAGGAAAGGAAACTTAGCTTAGAACCATGCAGCGCTACAGGAGACGGCAGCACTGCAGAGGTGAGGACCGGCACCTGTTTGAAAGAGACAAATGCACACAAACACACACAACAACGAACGAGAAACAAACACAGAGAGAGGACAAAGTGGTTATACAGAACTTGAGGACATTATCTACATGTAATTATCTACATAATTATAAATTTGTTGTGTTTTCTTTAACAATGTCAGAAGGAGAGAGGCACTGAGGCACCGTCTTCCGCCCCCCGACGCTCCTGCTGCGCCTCCTCCTTCTGACAGGAACTGCCTACAGAACAAGCATGAATGATGCCTGAGTGGACACACGCAACTCACAAGTTCCTGGCTCTGTCAGCTCCTCTGCAGAGGGTTTCCCTAAGAAGGTGGACCTAGCAGGGTCACCGGGGGACGGGGAGCTGTGCCTCACGGCCCTCACTTCGCCGGAGAAACCCTCATGCAGAGTTCAGAAACTTGTGTGTTGAGTATGTCGCTGTGAGCCTCCACCATTTAACTAGTGGGTGAAGCCTGAACTGTCTAGAGACAGACCAGACCAGCTGCACAACACAGACACTTCAAACCTGAGGACAAATCTGAGAGAACAGAAAAAGGAAAGGAAACTTAGCTTAGAACCATGCAGCGCTACAGGAGACGGCAGCACTGCAGAGGTGAGGACCGGCACCTGTTTGAAAGAGACAAATGCACACAAACACACACAACAACGAACGAGAAACAAACACAGAGAGAGGACAAAGTGGTTATACAGAACTTGAGGACATTATCTACATGTAATTATCTACATAATTATAAATTTGTTGTGTTTTCTTTAACAATGTCAGAAGGAGAGAGGCACTGAGGCACCGTCTTCCGCCCCCCGACGCTCCTGCTGCGCCTCCTCCTTCTGACAGGAACTGCCTACAGAACAAGCATGAATGATGCCTGAGTGGACACACGCAACTCACAAGTTCCTGGCTCTGTCAGCTCCTCTGCAGAGGGTTTCCCTAAGAAGGTGGACCTAGCAGGGTCACCGGGGGACGGGGAGCTGTGCCTCACGGCCCTCACTTTGCCGGAGAAACCCTCATGCAGAGTTCAGAAACTTGTGTGTTGAGTATGTCGCTGTGAGCCTCCACCATTTAACTAGTGGGTGAAGCCTGAACTGTCTAGAGACAGACCAGACCAGCTGCACAACACAGACACTTCAAACCTGAGGACAAATCTGAGAGAACAGAAAAAGGAAAGGAAACTTAGCTTAGAACCATGCAGCGCTACAGGAGACGGCAGCACTGCAGAGGTGAGGACCGGCACCTGTTTGAAAGAGACAAATGCACACAAACACACACAACAACGAACGAGAAACAAACACAGAGAGAGGACAAAGTGGTTATACAGAACTTGAGGACATTATCTACATGTAATTATCTACATAATTATAAATTTGTTGTGTTTTCTTTAACAATGTCAGAAGGAGAGAGGCACTGAGGCACCGTCTTCCGCCCCCCGACGCTCCTGCTGCGCCTCCTCCTTCTGACAGGAACTGCCTACAGAACAAGCATGAATGATGCCTGAGTGGACACACGCAACTCACAAGTTCCTGGCTCTGTCAGCTCCTCTGCAGAGGGTTTCCCTAAGAAGGTGGACCTAGCAGGGTCACCGGGGGACGGGGAGCTGTGCCTCACGGCCCTCACTTCGCCGGAGAAACCCTCATGCAGAGTTCAGAAACTTGTGTGTTGAGTATGTCGCTGTGAGCCTCCACCATTTAACTCGTGGGTGAAGCCTGAACTGTCTAGAGACAGACCAGACCAGCTGCACAACACAGACACTTCAAACCTGAGGACAAATCTGAGAGAACAGAAAAAGGAAAGGAAACTTAGCTTAGAACCATGCAGCGCTACAGGAGACGGCAGCACTGCAGAGGTGAGGACCGGCACCTGTTTGAAAGAGACAAATGCACACAAACACACACAACAACGAACGAGAAACAAACACAGAGAGAGGACAAAGTGGTTATACAGAACTTGAGGACATTATCTACATGTAATTATCTACATAATTATAAATTTGTTGTGTTTTCTTTAACAATGTCAGAAGGAGAGAGGCACTGAGGCACCGTCTTCCGCCCCCCGACGCTCCTGCTGCGCCGCCTCCTTCTGACAGGAACTGCCTACAGAACAAGCATGAATGATGCCTGAGTGGACACACGCAACTCACAAGTTCCTGGCTCTGTCAGCTCCTCTGCAGAGGGTTTCCCTAAGAAGGTGGACCTAGCAGGGTCACCGGGGGACGGGGAGCTGTGCCTCACGGCCCTCACTTCGTCGGAGAAACCCTCATGCAGAGTTCAGAAACTTGTGTGTTGAGTATGTCGCTGTGAGCCTCCACCATTTAACTAGTGGGTGAAGCCTGAACTGTCTAGAGACAGACCAGACCAGCTGCACAACACAGACACTTCAAACCTGAGGACAAATCTGAGAGAACAGAAAAAGGAAAGGAAACTTAGCTTAGAACCATGCAGCGCTACAGGAGACGGCAGCACTGCAGAGGTGAGGACCGGCACCTGTTTGAAAGAGACAAATGCACACAAACACACACAACAACGAACGAGAAACAAACACAGAGAGAGGACAAAGTGGTTATACAGAACTTGAGGACATTATCTACATGTAATTATCTACATAATTATAAATTTGTTGTGTTTTCTTTAACAATGTCAGAAGGAGAGAGGCACTGAGGCACCGTCTTCCGCCCCCCGACGCTCCTGCTGCGCCTCCTCCTTCTGACAGGAACTGCCTACAGAACAAGCATGAATGATGCCTGAGTGGACACACGCAACTCACAAGTTCCTGGCTCTGTCAGCTCCTCTGCAGAGGGTTTCCCTAAGAAGGTGGACCTAGCAGGGTCACCGGGGGACGGGGAGCTGTGCCTCACGGCCCTCACTTCGCCGGAGAAACCCTCATGCAGAGTTCAGAAACTTGTGTGTTGAGTATGTCGCTGTGAGCCTCCACCATTTAACTAGTGGGTGAAGCCTGAACTGTCTAGAGACAGACCAGACCAGCTGCACAACACAGACACTTCAAACCTGAGGACAAATCTGAGAGAACAGAAAAAGGAAAGGAAACTTAGCTTAGAACCATGCAGCGCTACAGGAGACGGCAGCACTGCAGAGGTGAGGACCGGCACCTGTTTGAAAGAGACAAATGCACACAAACACACACAACAACGAACGAGAAACAAACACAGAGAGAGGACAAAGTGGTTATACAGAACTTGAGGACATTATCTACATGTAATTATCTACATAATTATAAATTTGTTGTGTTTTCTTTAACAATGTCAGAAGGAGAGAGGCACTGAGGCACCGTCTTCCGCCCCCCGACGCTCCTGCTGCGCCTCCTCCTTCTGACAGGAACTGCCTACAGAACAAGCATGAATGATGCCTGAGTGGACACACGCAACTCACAAGTTCCTGGCTCTGTCAGCTCCTCTGCAGAGGGTTTCCCTAAGAAGGTGGACCTAGCAGGGTCACCGGGGGACGGGGAGCTGTGCCTCACGGCCCTCACTTCGCCGGAGAAACCCTCATGCAGAGTTCAGAAACTTGTGTGTTGAGTATGTCGCTGTGAGCCTCCACCATTTAACTAGTGGGTGAAGCCTGAACTGTCTAGAGACAGACCAGACCAGCTGCACAACACAGACACTTCAAACCTGAGGACAAATCTGAGAGAACAGAAAAAGGAAAGGAAACTTAGCTTAGAACCATGCAGCGCTACAGGAGACGGCAGCACTGCAGAGGTGAGGACCGGCACCTGTTTGAAAGAGACAAATGCACACAAACACACACAACAACGAACGAGAAACAAACACAGAGAGAGGACAAAGTGGTTATACAGAACTTGAGGACATTATCTACATGTAATTATCTACATAATTATAAATTTGTTGTGTTTTCTTTAACAATGTCAGAAGGAGAGAGGCACTGAGGCACCGTCTTCCGCCCCCCGACGCTCCTGCTGCGCCTCCTCCTTCTGACAGGAACTGCCTACAGAACAAGCATGAATGATGCCTGAGTGGACACACGCAACTCACAAGTTCCTGGCTCTGTCAGCTCCTCTGCAGAGGGTTTCCCTAAGAAGGTGGACCTAGCAGGGTCACCGGGGGACGGGGAGCTGTGCCTCACGGCCCTCACTTCGTCGGAGAAACCCTCATGCAGAGTTCAGAAACTTGTGTGTTGAGTATGTCGCTGTGAGCCTCCACCATTTAACTAGTGGGTGAAGCCTGAACTGTCTAGAGACAGACCAGACCAGCTGCACAACACAGACACTTCAAACCTGAGGACAAATCTGAGAGAACAGAAAAAGGAAAGGAAACTTAGCTTAGAACCATGCAGCGCTACAGGAGACGGCAGCACTGCAGAGGTGAGGACCGGCACCTGTTTGAAAGAGACAAATGCACACAAACACACACAACAACGAACGAGAAACAAACACAGAGAGAGGACAAAGTGGTTATACAGAACTTGAGGACATTATCTACATGTAATTATCTACATAATTATAAATTTGTTGTGTTTTCTTTAACAATGTCAGAAGGAGAGAGGCACTGAGGCACCGTCTTCCGCCCCCCGACGCTCCTGCTGCGCCTCCTCCTTCTGACAGGAACTGCCTACAGAACAAGCATGAATGATGCCTGAGTGGACACACGCAACTCACAAGTTCCTGGCTCTGTCAGCTCCTCTGCAGAGGGTTTCCCTAAGAAGGTGGACCTAGCAGGGTCACCGGGGGACGGGGAGCTGTGCCTCACGGCCCTCACTTCGCCGGAGAAACCCTCATGCAGAGTTCAGAAACTTGTGTGTTGAGTATGTCGCTGTGAGCCTCCACCATTTAACTCGTGGGTGAAGCCTGAACTGTCTAGAGACAGACCAGACCAGCTGCACAACACAGACACTTCAAACCTGAGGACAAATCTGAGAGAACAGAAAAAGGAAAGGAAACTTAGCTTAGAACCATGCAGCGCTACAGGAGACGGCAGCACTGCAGAGGTGAGGACCGGCACCTGTTTGAAAGAGACAAATGCACACAAACACACACAACAACGAACGAGAAACAAACACAGAGAGAGGACAAAGTGGTTATACAGAACTTGAGGACATTATCTACATGTAATTATCTACATAATTATAAATTTGTTGTGTTTTCTTTAACAATGTCAGAAGGAGAGAGGCACTGAGGCACCGTCTTCCGCCCCCCGACGCTCCTGCTGCGCCGCCTCCTTCTGACAGGAACTGCCTACAGAACAAGCATGAATGATGCCTGAGTGGACACACGCAACTCACAAGTTCCTGGCTCTGTCAGCTCCTCTGCAGAGGGTTTCCCTAAGAAGGTGGACCTAGCAGGGTCACCGGGGGACGGGGAGCTGTGCCTCACGGCCCTCACTTCGTCGGAGAAACCCTCATGCAGAGTTCAGAAACTTGTGTGTTGAGTATGTCGCTGTGAGCCTCCACCATTTAACTAGTGGGTGAAGCCTGAACTGTCTAGAGACAGACCAGACCAGCTGCACAACACAGACACTTCAAACCTGAGGACAAATCTGAGAGAACAGAAAAAGGAAAGGAAACTTAGCTTAGAACCATGCAGCGCTACAGGAGACGGCAGCACTGCAGAGGTGAGGACCGGCACCTGTTTGAAAGAGACAAATGCACACAAACACACACAACAACGAACGAGAAACAAACACAGAGAGAGGACAAAGTGGTTATACAGAACTTGAGGACATTATCTACATGTAATTATCTACATAATTATAAATTTGTTGTGTTTTCTTTAACAATGTCAGAAGGAGAGAGGCACTGAGGCACCGTCTTCCGCCCCCCGACGCTCCTGCTGCGCTTCCTCCTTCTGACAGGAACTGCCTACAGAACAAGCATGAATGATGCCTGAGTGGACACACGCAACTCACAAGTTCCTGGCTCTGTCAGCTCCTCTGCAGAGGGTTTCCCTAAGAAGGTGGACCTAGCAGGGTCACCGGGGGACGGGGAGCTGTGCCTCACGGCCCTCACTTCGCCGGAGAAACCCTCATGCAGAGTTCAGAAACTTGTGTGTTGAGTATGTCGCTGTGAGCCTCCACCATTTAACTAGTGGGTGAAGCCTGAACTGTCTAGAGACAGAGCAGACCAGCTGCACAACACAGACACTTCAAACCTGAGGACAAATATGAGAGAACAGAAAAAGGAAAGGAAACTTAGCTTAGAACCATGCAGCGCTACAGGAGACGGCAGCACTGCAGAGGTGAGGACCGGCACCTGTTTGAAAGAGACAAATGCACACAAACACACACAACAACGAACGAGAAACAAACACAGAGAGAGGACAAAGTGGTTATACAGAACTTGAGGACATTATCTACATGTAATTATCTACATAATTATAAATTTGTTGTGTTTTCTTTAACAATGTCAGAAGGAGAGAGGCACTGAGGCACCGTCTTCCGCCCCCCGACGCTCCTGCTGCGCCTCCTCCTTCTGACAGGAACTGCCTACAGAACAAGCATGAATGATGCCTGAGTGGACACACGCAACTCACAAGTTCCTGGCTCTGTCAGCTCCTCTGCAGAGGGTTTCCCTAAGAAGGTGGACCTAGCAGGGTCACCGGGGGACGGGGAGCTGTGCCTCACGGCCCTCACTTCGCCGGAGAAACCCTCATGCAGAGTTCAGAAACTTGTGTGTTGAGTATGTCGCTGTGAGCCTCCACCATTTAACTAGTGGGTGAAGCCTGAACTGTCTAGAGACAGACCAGACCAGCTGCACAACACAGACACTTCAAACCTGAGGACAAATCTGAGAGAACAGAAAAAGGAAAGGAAACTTAGCTTAGAACCATGCAGCGCTACAGGAGACGGCAGCACTGCAGAGGTGAGGACCGGCACCTGTTTGAAAGAGACAAATGCACACAAACACACACAACAACGAACGAGAAACAAACACAGAGAGAGGACAAAGTGGTTATACAGAACTTGAGGACATTATCTACATGTAATTATCTACATAATTATAAATTTGTTGTGTTTTCTTTAACAATGTCAGAAGGAGAGAGGCACTGAGGCACCGTCTTCCACCCCCCGACGCTCCTGCTGCGCCTCCTCCTTCTGACAGGAACTGCCTACAGAACAAGCATGAATGATGCCTGAGTGGACACACGCAACTCACAAGTTCCTGGCTCTGTCAGCTCCTCTGCAGAGGGTTTCCCTAAGAAGGTGGACCTAGCAGGGTCACCGGGGGACGGGGAGCTGTGCCTCACGGCCCTCACTTCGCCGGAGAAACCCTCATGCAGAGTTCAGAAACTTGTGTGTTGAGTATGTCGCTGTGAGCCTCCACCATTTAACTAGTGGGTGAAGCCTGAACTGTCTAGAGACAGACCAGACCAGCTGCACAACACAGACACTTCAAACCTGAGGACAAATCTGAGAGAACAGAAAAAGGAAAGGAAACTTAGCTTAGAACCATGCAGCGCTACAGGAGACGGCAGCACTGCAGAGGTGAGGACCGGCACCTGTTTGAAAGAGACAAATGCACACAAACACACACAACAACGAACGAGAAACAAACACAGAGAGAGGACAAAGTGGTTATACAGAACTTGAGGACATTATCTACATGTAATTATCTACATAATTATAAATTTGTTGTGTTTTCTTTAACAATGTCAGAAGGAGAGAGGCACTGAGGCACCGTCTTCCGCCCCCCGACGCTCCTGCTGCGCCTCCTCCTTCTGACAGGAACTGCCTACAGAACAAGCATGAATGATGCCTGAGTGGACACACGCAACTCACAAGTTCCTGGCTCTGTCAGCTCCTCTGCAGAGGGTTTCCCTAAGAAGGTGGACCTAGCAGGGTCACCGGGGGACGGGGAGCTGTGCCTCACGGCCCTCACTTCGCCGGAGAAACCCTCATGCAGAGTTCAGAAACTTGTGTGTTGAGTATGTCGCTGTGAGCCTCCACCATTTAACTAGTGGGTGAAGCCTGAACTGTCTAGAGACAGACCAGACCAGCTGCACAACACAGACACTTCAAACCTGAGGACAAATCTGAGAGAACAGAAAAAGGAAAGGAAACTTAGCTTAGAACCATGCAGCGCTACAGGAGACGGCAGCACTGCAGAGGTGAGGACCGGCACCTGTTTGAAAGAGACAAATGCACACAAACACACACAACAACGAACGAGAAACAAACACAGAGAGAGGACAAAGTGGTTATACAGAACTTGAGGACATTATCTACATGTAATTATCTACATAATTATAAATTTGTTGTGTTTTCTTTAACAATGTCAGAAGGAGAGAGGCACTGAGGCACCGTCTTCCGCCCCCCGACGCTCCTGCTGCGCCTCCTCCTTCTGACAGGAACTGCCTACAGAACAAGCATGAATGATGCCTGAGTGGACACACGCAACTCACAAGTTCCTGGCTCTGTCAGCTCCTCTGCAGAGGGTTTCCCTAAGAAGGTGGACCTAGCAGGGTCACCGGGGGACGGGGAGCTGTGCCTCACGGCCCTCACTTCGCCGGAGAAACCCTCATGCAGAGTTCAGAAACTTGTGTGTTGAGTATGTCGCTGTGAGCCTCCACCATTTAACTAGTGGGTGAAGCCTGAACTGTCTAGAGACAGACCAGACCAGCTGCACAACACAGACACTTCAAACCTGAGGACAAATCTGAGAGAACAGAAAAAGGAAAGGAAACTTAGCTTAGAACCATGCAGCGCTACAGGAGACGGCAGCACTGCAGAGGTGAGGACCGGCACCTGTTTGAAAGAGACAAATGCACACAAACACACACAACAACGAACGAGAAACAAACACAGAGAGAGGACAAAGTGGTTATACAGAACTTGAGGACATTATCTACATGTAATTATCTACATAATTATAAATTTGTTGTGTTTTCTTTAACAATGTCAGAAGGAGAGAGGCACTGAGGCACCGTCTTCCGCCCCCCGACGCCCCTGCTGCGCCTCCTCCTTCTGACAGGAACTGCCTACAGAACAAGCATGAATGATGCCTGAGTGGACACACGCAACTCACAAGTTCCTGGCTCTGTCAGCTCCTCTGCAGAGGGTTTCCCTAAGAAGGTGGACCTAGCAGGGTCACCGGGGGACGGGGAGCTGTGCCTCACGGCCCTCACTTCGTCGGAGAAACCCTCATGCAGAGTTCAGAAACTTGTGTGTTGAGTATGTCGCTGTGAGCCTCCACCATTTAACTAGTGGGTGAAGCCTGAACTGTCTAGAGACAGACCAGACCAGCTGCACAACACAGACACTTCAAACCTGAGGACAAATCTGAGAGAACAGAAAAAGGAAAGGAAACTTAGCTTAGAACCATGCAGCGCTACAGGAGACGGCAGCACTGCAGAGGTGAGGACCGGCACCTGTTTGAAAGAGACAAATGCACACAAACACACACAACAACGAACGAGAAACAAACACAGAGAGAGGACAAAGTGGTTATACAGAACTTGAGGACATTATCTACATGTAATTATCTACATAATTATAAATTTGTTGTGTTTTCTTTAACAATGTCAGAAGGAGAGAGGCACTGAGGCACCGTCTTCCGCCCCCCGACGCTCCTGCTGCGCCTCCTCCTTCTGACAGGAACTGCCTACAGAACAAGCATGAATGATGCCTGAGTGGACACACGCAACTCACAAGTTCCTGGCTCTGTCAGCTCCTCTGCAGAGGGTTTCCCTAAGAAGGTGGACCTAGCAGGGTCACCGGGGGACGGGGAGCTGTGCCTCACGGCCCTCACTTCGTCGGAGAAACCCTCATGCAGAGTTCAGAAACTTGTGTGTTGAGTATGTCGCTGTGAGCCTCCACCATTTAACTAGTGGGTGAAGCCTGAACTGTCTAGAGACAGACCAGACCAGCTGCACAACACAGACACTTCAAACCTGAGGACAAATCTGAGAGAACAGAAAAAGGAAAGGAAACTTAGCTTAGAACCATGCAGCGCTACAGGAGACGGCAGCACTGCAGAGGTGAGGACCGGCACCTGTTTGAAAGAGACAAATGCACACAAACACACACAACAACGAACGAGAAACAAACACAGAGAGAGGACAAAGTGGTTATACAGAACTTGAGGACATTATCTACATGTAATTATCTACATAATTATAAATTTGTTGTGTTTTCTTTAACAATGTCAGAAGGAGAGAGGCACTGAGGCACCGTCTTCCGCCCCCCGACGCTCCTGCTGCGCCTCCTCCTTCTGACAGGAACTGCCTACAGAACAAGCATGAATGATGCCTGAGTGGACACACGCAACTCACAAGTTCCTGGCTCTGTCAGCTCCTCTGCAGAGGGTTTCCCTAAGAAGGTGGACCTAGCAGGGTCACCGGGGGACGGGGAGCTGTGCCTCACGGCCCTCACTTCGTCGGAGAAACCCTCATGCAGAGTTCAGAAACTTGTGTGTTGAGTATGTCGCTGTGAGCCTCCACCATTTAACTAGTGGGTGAAGCCTGAACTGTCTAGAGACAGACCAGACCAGCTGCACAACACAGACACTTCAAACCTGAGGACAAATCTGAGAGAACAGAAAAAGGAAAGGAAACTTAGCTTAGAACCATGCAGCGCTACAGGAGACGGCAGGCACTGCAGAGGTGAGGACCGGCACCTGTTTGAAAGAGACAAATGCACACAAACACACACAACAACGAACGAGAAACAAACACAGAGAGAGGACAAAGTGGTTATACAGAACTTGAGGACATTATCTACATGTAATTATCTACATAATTATAAATTTGTTGTGTTTTCTTTAACAATGTCAGAAGGAGAGAGGCACTGAGGCACCATCTTCCGCCCCCCGACGCTCCTTCTGCGCCTCCTCCTTCTGACAGGAACTGCCTACAGAACAAGCATGAATGATGCCTGAGTGGACACACGCAACTCACAAGTTCCTGGCTCTGTCAGCTCCTCTGCAGAGGGTTTCCCTAAGAAGGTGGACCTAGCAGGGTCACCGGGGGACGGGGAGCTGTGCCTCACGGCCCTCACTTCGTCGGAGAAACCCTCATGCAGAGTTCAGAAACTTGTGTGTTGAGTATGTCGCTGTGAGCCTCCACCATTTAACTAGTGGGTGAAGCCTGAACTGTCTAGAGACAGACCAGACCAGCTGCACAACACAGACACTTCAAACCTGAGGACAAATCTGAGAGAACAGAAAAAGGAAAGGAAACTTAGCTTAGAACCATGCAGCGCTACAGGAGACGGCAGCACTGCAGAGGTGAGGACCGGCACCTGTTTGAAAGAGACAAATGCACACAAACACACACAACAACGAACGAGAAACAAACACAGAGAGAGGACAAAGTGGTTATACAGAACTTGAGGACATTATCTACATGTAATTATCTACATAATTATAAATTTGTTGTGTTTTCTTTAACAATGTCAGAAGGAGAGAGGCACTGAGGCACCGTCTTCCGCCCCCCGACGCTCCTGCTGCGCCTCCTCCTTCTGACAGGAACTGCCTACAGAACAAGCATGAATGATGCCTGAGTGGACACACGCAACTCACAAGTTCCTGGCTCTGTCAGCTCCTCTGCAGAGGGTTTCCCTAAGAAGGTGGACCTAGCAGGGTCACCGGGGGACGGGGAGCTGTGCCTCACGGCCCTCACTTCGTCGGAGAAACCCTCATGCAGAGTTCAGAAACTTGTGTGTTGAGTATGTCGCTGTGAGCCTCCACCATTTAACTAGTGGGTGAAGCCTGAACTGTCTAGAGACAGACCAGACCAGCTGCACAACACAGACACTTCAAACCTGAGGACAAATCTGAGAGAACAGAAAAAGGAAAGGAAACTTAGCTTAGAACCATGCAGCGCTACAGGAGACGGCAGCACTGCAGAGGTGAGGACCGGCACCTGTTTGAAAGAGACAAATGCACACAAACACACACAACAACGAACGAGAAACAAACACAGAGAGAGGACAAAGTGGTTATACAGAACTTGAGGACATTATCTACATGTAATTATCTACATAATTATAAATTTGTTGTGTTTTCTTTAACAATGTCAGAAGGAGAGAGGCACTGAGGCACCGTCTTCCGCCCCCCGACGCTCCTGCTGCGCCTCCTCCTTCTGACAGGAACTGCCTACAGAACAAGCATGAATGATGCCTGAGTGGACACACGCAACTCACAAGTTCCTGGCTCTGTCAGCTCCTCTGCAGAGGGTTTCCCTAAGAAGGTGGACCTAGCAGGGTCACCGGGGGACGGGGAGCTGTGCCTCACGGCCCTCACTTCGCCGGAGAAACCCTCATGCAGAGTTCAGAAACTTGTGTGTTGAGTATGTCGCTGTGAGCCTCCACCATTTAACTCGTGGGTGAAGCCTGAACTGTCTAGAGACAGACCAGACCAGCTGCACAACACAGACACTTCAAACCTGAGGACAAATCTGAGAGAACAGAAAAAGGAAAGGAAACTTAGCTTAGAACCATGCAGCGCTACAGGAGACGGCAGCACTGCAGAGGTGAGGACCGGCACCTGTTTGAAAGAGACAAATGCACACAAACACACACAACAACGAACGAGAAACAAACACAGAGAGAGGACAAAGTGGTTATACAGAACTTGAGGACATTATCTACATGTAATTATCTACATAATTATAAATTTGTTGTGTTTTCTTTAACAATGTCAGAAGGAGAGAGGCACTGAGGCACCGTCTTCCGCCCCCCGACGCTCCTGCTGCGCCTCCTCCTTCTGACAGGAACTGCCTACAGAACAAGCATGAATGATGCCTGAGTGGACACACGCAACTCACAAGTTCCTGGCTCTGTCAGCTCCTCTGCAGAGGGTTTCCCTAAGAAGGTGGACCTAGCAGGGTCACCGGGGGACGGGGAGCTGTGCCTCACGGCCCTCACTTTGCCGGAGAAACCCTCATGCAGAGTTCAGAAACTTGTGTGTTGAGTATGTCGCTGTGAGCCTCCACCATTTAACTAGTGGGTGAAGCCTGAACTGTCTAGAGACAGACCAGACCAGCTGCACAACACAGACACTTCAAACCTGAGGACAAATCTGAGAGAACAGAAAAAGGAAAGGAAACTTAGCTTAGAACCATGCAGCGCTACAGGAGACGGCAGCACTGCAGAGGTGAGGACCGGCACCTGTTTGAAAGAGACAAATGCACACAAACACACACAACAACGAACGAGAAACAAACACAGAGAGAGGACAAAGTGGTTATACAGAACTTGAGGACATTATCTACATGTAATTATCTACATAATTATAAATTTGTTGTGTTTTCTTTAACAATGTCAGAAGGAGAGAGGCACTGAGGCACCGTCTTCCGCCCCCCGACGCTCCTGCTGCGCCTCCTCCTTCTGACAGGAACTGCCTACAGAACAAGCATGAATGATGCCTGAGTGGACACACGCAACTCACAAGTTCCTGGCTCTGTCAGCTCCTCTGCAGAGGGTTTCCCTAAGAAGGTGGACCTAGCAGGGTCACCGGGGGACGGGGAGCTGTGCCTCACGGCCCTCACTTCGCCGGAGAAACCCTCATGCAGAGTTCAGAAACTTGTGTGTTGAGTATGTCGCTGTGAGCCTCCACCATTTAACTCGTGGGTGAAGCCTGAACTGTCTAGAGACAGACCAGACCAGCTGCACAACACAGACACTTCAAACCTGAGGACAAATCTGAGAGAACAGAAAAAGGAAAGGAAACTTAGCTTAGAACCATGCAGCGCTACAGGAGACGGCAGCACTGCAGAGGTGAGGACCGGCACCTGTTTGAAAGAGACAAATGCACACAAACACACACAACAACGAACGAGAAACAAACACAGAGAGAGGACAAAGTGGTTATACAGAACTTGAGGACATTATCTACATGTAATTATCTACATAATTATAAATTTGTTGTGTTTTCTTTAACAATGTCAGAAGGAGAGAGGCACTGAGGCACCGTCTTCCGCCCCCCGACGCTCCTGCTGCGCTTCCTCCTTCTGACAGGAACTGCCTACAGAACAAGCATGAATGATGCCTGAGTGGACACACGCAACTCACAAGTTCCTGGCTCTGTCAGCTCCTCTGCAGAGGGTTTCCCTAAGAAGGTGGACCTAGCAGGGTCACCGGGGGACGGGGAGCTGTGCCTCACGGCCCTCACTTCGCCGGAGAAACCCTCATGCAGAGTTCAGAAACTTGTGTGTTGAGTATGTCGCTGTGAGCCTCCACCATTTAACTAGTGGGTGAAGCCTGAACTGTCTAGAGACAGAGCAGACCAGCTGCACAACACAGACACTTCAAACCTGAGGACAAATATGAGAGAACAGAAAAAGGAAAGGAAACTTAGCTTAGAACCATGCAGCGCTACAGGAGACGGCAGCACTGCAGAGGTGAGGACCGGCACCTGTTTGAAAGAGACAAATGCACACAAACACACACAACAACGAACGAGAAACAAACACAGAGAGAGGACAAAGTGGTTATACAGAACTTGAGGACATTATCTACATGTAATTATCTACATAATTATAAATTTGTTGTGTTTTCTTTAACAATGTCAGAAGGAGAGAGGCACTGAGGCACCGTCTTCCGCCCCCCGACGCTCCTGCTGCGCCTCCTCCTTCTGACAGGAACTGCCTACAGAACAAGCATGAATGATGCCTGAGTGGACACACGCAACTCACAAGTTCCTGGCTCTGTCAGCTCCTCTGCAGAGGGTTTCCCTAAGAAGGTGGACCTAGCAGGGTCACCGGGGGACGGGGAGCTGTGCCTCACGGCCCTCACTTCGCCGGAGAAACCCTCATGCAGAGTTCAGAAACTTGTGTGTTGAGTATGTCGCTGTGAGCCTCCACCATTTAACTAGTGGGTGAAGCCTGAACTGTCTAGAGACAGACCAGACCAGCTGCACAACACAGACACTTCAAACCTGAGGACAAATCTGAGAGAACAGAAAAAGGAAAGGAAACTTAGCTTAGAACCATGCAGCGCTACAGGAGACGGCAGCACTGCAGAGGTGAGGACCGGCACCTGTTTGAAAGAGACAAATGCACACAAACACACACAACAACGAACGAGAAACAAACACAGAGAGAGGACAAAGTGGTTATACAGAACTTGAGGACATTATCTACATGTAATTATCTACATAATTATAAATTTGTTGTGTTTTCTTTAACAATGTCAGAAGGAGAGAGGCACTGAGGCACCGTCTTCCACCCCCCGACGCTCCTGCTGCGCCTCCTCCTTCTGACAGGAACTGCCTACAGAACAAGCATGAATGATGCCTGAGTGGACACACGCAACTCACAAGTTCCTGGCTCTGTCAGCTCCTCTGCAGAGGGTTTCCCTAAGAAGGTGGACCTAGCAGGGTCACCGGGGGACGGGGAGCTGTGCCTCACGGCCCTCACTTCGCCGGAGAAACCCTCATGCAGAGTTCAGAAACTTGTGTGTTGAGTATGTCGCTGTGAGCCTCCACCATTTAACTAGTGGGTGAAGCCTGAACTGTCTAGAGACAGACCAGACCAGCTGCACAACACAGACACTTCAAACCTGAGGACAAATCTGAGAGAACAGAAAAAGGAAAGGAAACTTAGCTTAGAACCATGCAGCGCTACAGGAGACGGCAGCACTGCAGAGGTGAGGACCGGCACCTGTTTGAAAGAGACAAATGCACACAAACACACACAACAACGAACGAGAAACAAACACAGAGAGAGGACAAAGTGGTTATACAGAACTTGAGGACATTATCTACATGTAATTATCTACATAATTATAAATTTGTTGTGTTTTCTTTAACAATGTCAGAAGGAGAGAGGCACTGAGGCACCGTCTTCCGCCCCCCGACGCTCCTGCTGCGCCTCCTCCTTCTGACAGGAACTGCCTACAGAACAAGCATGAATGATGCCTGAGTGGACACACGCAACTCACAAGTTCCTGGCTCTGTCAGCTCCTCTGCAGAGGGTTTCCCTAAGAAGGTGGACCTAGCAGGGTCACCGGGGGACGGGGAGCTGTGCCTCACGGCCCTCACTTCGCCGGAGAAACCCTCATGCAGAGTTCAGAAACTTGTGTGTTGAGTATGTCGCTGTGAGCCTCCACCATTTAACTAGTGGGTGAAGCCTGAACTGTCTAGAGACAGACCAGACCAGCTGCACAACACAGACACTTCAAACCTGAGGACAAATCTGAGAGAACAGAAAAAGGAAAGGAAACTTAGCTTAGAACCATGCAGCGCTACAGGAGACGGCAGCACTGCAGAGGTGAGGACCGGCACCTGTTTGAAAGAGACAAATGCACACAAACACACACAACAACGAACGAGAAACAAACACAGAGAGAGGACAAAGTGGTTATACAGAACTTGAGGACATTATCTACATGTAATTATCTACATAATTATAAATTTGTTGTGTTTTCTTTAACAATGTCAGAAGGAGAGAGGCACTGAGGCACCGTCTTCCGCCCCCCGACGCTCCTGCTGCGCCTCCTCCTTCTGACAGGAACTGCCTACAGAACAAGCATGAATGATGCCTGAGTGGACACACGCAACTCACAAGTTCCTGGCTCTGTCAGCTCCTCTGCAGAGGGTTTCCCTAAGAAGGTGGACCTAGCAGGGTCACCGGGGGACGGGGAGCTGTGCCTCACGGCCCTCACTTCGCCGGAGAAACCCTCATGCAGAGTTCAGAAACTTGTGTGTTGAGTATGTCGCTGTGAGCCTCCACCATTTAACTAGTGGGTGAAGCCTGAACTGTCTAGAGACAGACCAGACCAGCTGCACAACACAGACACTTCAAACCTGAGGACAAATCTGAGAGAACAGAAAAAGGAAAGGAAACTTAGCTTAGAACCATGCAGCGCTACAGGAGACGGCAGCACTGCAGAGGTGAGGACCGGCACCTGTTTGAAAGAGACAAATGCACACAAACACACACAACAACGAACGAGAAACAAACACAGAGAGAGGACAAAGTGGTTATACAGAACTTGAGGACATTATCTACATGTAATTATCTACATAATTATAAATTTGTTGTGTTTTCTTTAACAATGTCAGAAGGAGAGAGGCACTGAGGCACCGTCTTCCGCCCCCCGACGCCCCTGCTGCGCCTCCTCCTTCTGACAGGAACTGCCTACAGAACAAGCATGAATGATGCCTGAGTGGACACACGCAACTCACAAGTTCCTGGCTCTGTCAGCTCCTCTGCAGAGGGTTTCCCTAAGAAGGTGGACCTAGCAGGGTCACCGGGGGACGGGGAGCTGTGCCTCACGGCCCTCACTTCGTCGGAGAAACCCTCATGCAGAGTTCAGAAACTTGTGTGTTGAGTATGTCGCTGTGAGCCTCCACCATTTAACTAGTGGGTGAAGCCTGAACTGTCTAGAGACAGACCAGACCAGCTGCACAACACAGACACTTCAAACCTGAGGACAAATCTGAGAGAACAGAAAAAGGAAAGGAAACTTAGCTTAGAACCATGCAGCGCTACAGGAGACGGCAGCACTGCAGAGGTGAGGACCGGCACCTGTTTGAAAGAGACAAATGCACACAAACACACACAACAACGAACGAGAAACAAACACAGAGAGAGGACAAAGTGGTTATACAGAACTTGAGGACATTATCTACATGTAATTATCTACATAATTATAAATTTGTTGTGTTTTCTTTAACAATGTCAGAAGGAGAGAGGCACTGAGGCACCGTCTTCCGCCCCCCGACGCTCCTGCTGCGCCTCCTCCTTCTGACAGGAACTGCCTACAGAACAAGCATGAATGATGCCTGAGTGGACACACGCAACTCACAAGTTCCTGGCTCTGTCAGCTCCTCTGCAGAGGGTTTCCCTAAGAAGGTGGACCTAGCAGGGTCACCGGGGGACGGGGAGCTGTGCCTCACGGCCCTCACTTCGTCGGAGAAACCCTCATGCAGAGTTCAGAAACTTGTGTGTTGAGTATGTCGCTGTGAGCCTCCACCATTTAACTAGTGGGTGAAGCCTGAACTGTCTAGAGACAGACCAGACCAGCTGCACAACACAGACACTTCAAACCTGAGGACAAATCTGAGAGAACAGAAAAAGGAAAGGAAACTTAGCTTAGAACCATGCAGCGCTACAGGAGACGGCAGGCACTGCAGAGGTGAGGACCGGCACCTGTTTGAAAGAGACAAATGCACACAAACACACACAACAACGAACGAGAAACAAACACAGAGAGAGGACAAAGTGGTTATACAGAACTTGAGGACATTATCTACATGTAATTATCTACATAATTATAAATTTGTTGTGTTTTCTTTAACAATGTCAGAAGGAGAGAGGCACTGAGGCACCATCTTCCGCCCCCCGACGCTCCTTCTGCGCCTCCTCCTTCTGACAGGAACTGCCTACAGAACAAGCATGAATGATGCCTGAGTGGACACACGCAACTCACAAGTTCCTGGCTCTGTCAGCTCCTCTGCAGAGGGTTTCCCTAAGAAGGTGGACCTAGCAGGGTCACCGGGGGACGGGGAGCTGTGCCTCACGGCCCTCACTTCGTCGGAGAAACCCTCATGCAGAGTTCAGAAACTTGTGTGTTGAGTATGTCGCTGTGAGCCTCCACCATTTAACTAGTGGGTGAAGCCTGAACTGTCTAGAGACAGACCAGACCAGCTGCACAACACAGACACTTCAAACCTGAGGACAAATCTGAGAGAACAGAAAAAGGAAAGGAAACTTAGCTTAGAACCATGCAGCGCTACAGGAGACGGCAGCACTGCAGAGGTGAGGACCGGCACCTGTTTGAAAGAGACAAATGCACACAAACACACACAACAACGAACGAGAAACAAACACAGAGAGAGGACAAAGTGGTTATACAGAACTTGAGGACATTATCTACATGTAATTATCTACATAATTATAAATTTGTTGTGTTTTCTTTAACAATGTCAGAAGGAGAGAGGCACTGAGGCACCGTCTTCCGCCCCCCGACGCTCCTGCTGCGCCTCCTCCTTCTGACAGGAACTGCCTACAGAACAAGCATGAATGATGCCTGAGTGGACACACGCAACTCACAAGTTCCTGGCTCTGTCAGCTCCTCTGCAGAGGGTTTCCCTAAGAAGGTGGACCTAGCAGGGTCACCGGGGGACGGGGAGCTGTGCCTCACGGCCCTCACTTCGCCGGAGAAACCCTCATGCAGAGTTCAGAAACTTGTGTGTTGAGTATGTCGCTGTGAGCCTCCACCATTTAACTCGTGGGTGAAGCCTGAACTGTCTAGAGACAGACCAGACCAGCTGCACAACACAGACACTTCAAACCTGAGGACAAATCTGAGAGAACAGAAAAAGGAAAGGAAACTTAGCTTAGAACCATGCAGCGCTACAGGAGACGGCAGCACTGCAGAGGTGAGGACCGGCACCTGTTTGAAAGAGACAAATGCACACAAACACACACAACAACGAACGAGAAACAAACACAGAGAGAGGACAAAGTGGTTATACAGAACTTGAGGACATTATCTACATGTAATTATCTACATAATTATAAATTTGTTGTGTTTTCTTTAACAATGTCAGAAGGAGAGAGGCACTGAGGCACCGTCTTCCGCCCCCCGACGCTCCTGCTGCGCCTCCTCCTTCTGACAGGAACTGCCTACAGAACAAGCATGAATGATGCCTGAGTGGACACACGCAACTCACAAGTTCCTGGCTCTGTCAGCTCCTCTGCAGAGGGTTTCCCTAAGAAGGTGGACCTAGCAGGGTCACCGGGGGACGGGGAGCTGTGCCTCACGGCCCTCACTTCGTCGGAGAAACCCTCATGCAGAGTTCAGAAACTTGTGTGTTGAGTATGTCGCTGTGAGCCTCCACCATTTAACTAGTGGGTGAAGCCTGAACTGTCTAGAGACAGACCAGACCAGCTGCACAACACAGACACTTCAAACCTGAGGACAAATCTGAGAGAACAGAAAAAGGAAAGGAAACTTAGCTTAGAACCATGCAGCGCTACAGGAGACGGCAGCACTGCAGAGGTGAGGACCGGCACCTGTTTGAAAGAGACAAATGCACACAAACACACACAACAACGAACGAGAAACAAACACAGAGAGAGGACAAAGTGGTTATACAGAACTTGAGGACATTATCTACATGTAATTATCTACATAATTATAAATTTGTTGTGTTTTCTTTAACAATGTCAGAAGGAGAGAGGCACTGAGGCACCGTCTTCCGCCCCCCGGCGCTCCTGCTGCGCCTCCTCCTTCTGACAGGAACTGCCTACAGAACAAGCATGAATGATGCCTGAGTGGACACACGCAACTCACAAGTTCCTGGCTCTGTCAGCTCCTCTGCAGAGGGTTTCCCTAAGAAGGTGGACCTAGCAGGGTCACCGGGGGACGGGGAGCTGTGCCTCACGGCCCTCACTTCGTCGGAGAAACCCTCATGCAGAGTTCAGAAACTTGTGTGTTGAGTATGTCGCTGTGAGCCTCCACCATTTAACTAGTGGGTGAAGCCTGAACTGTCTAGAGACAGACCAGACCAGCTGCACAACACAGACACTTCAAACCTGAGGACAAATCTGAGAGAACAGAAAAAGGAAAGGAAACTTAGCTTAGAACCATGCAGCGCTACAGGAGACGGCAGCACTGCAGAGGTGAGGACCGGCACCTGTTTGAAAGAGACAAATGCACACAAACACACACAACAACGAACGAGAAACAAACACAGAGAGAGGACAAAGTGGTTATACAGAACTTGAGGACATTATCTACATGTAATTATCTACATAATTATAAATTTGTTGTGTTTTCTTTAACAATGTCAGAAGGAGAGAGGCACTGAGGCACCGTCTTCCGCCCCCCGACGCTCCTGCTGCGCCTCCTCCTTCTGACAGGAACTGCCTACAGAACAAGCATGAATGATGCCTGAGTGGACACACGCAACTCACAAGTTCCTGGCTCTGTCAGCTCCTCTGCAGAGGGTTTCCCTAAGAAGGTGGACCTAGCAGGGTCACCGGGGGACGGGGAGCTGTGCCTCACGGCCCTCACTTCGTCGGAGAAACCCTCATGCAGAGTTCAGAAACTTGTGTGTTGAGTATGTCGCTGTGAGCCTCCACCATTTAACTAGTGGGTGAAGCCTGAACTGTCTAGAGACAGACCAGACCAGCTGCACAACACAGACACTTCAAACCTGAGGACAAATCTGAGAGAACAGAAAAAGGAAAGGAAACTTAGCTTAGAACCATGCAGCGCTACAGGAGACGGCAGGCACTGCAGAGGTGAGGACCGGCACCTGTTTGAAAGAGACAAATGCACACAAACACACACAACAACGAACGAGAAACAAACACAGAGAGAGGACAAAGTGGTTATACAGAACTTGAGGACATTATCTACATGTAATTATCTACATAATTATAAATTTGTTGTGTTTTCTTTAACAATGTCAGAAGGAGAGAGGCACTGAGGCACCGTCTTCCGCCCCCCGACGCTCCTGCTGCGCCTCCTCCTTCTGACAGGAACTGCCTACAGAACAAGCATGAATGATGCCTGAGTGGACACACGCAACTCACAAGTTCCTGGCTCTGTCAGCTCCTCTGCAGAGGGTTTCCCTAAGAAGGTGGACCTAGCAGGGTCACCGGGGGACGGGGAGCTGTGCCTCACGGCCCTCACTTCGTCGGAGAAACCCTCATGCAGAGTTCAGAAACTTGTGTGTTGAGTATGTCGCTGTGAGCCTCCACCATTTAACTAGTGGGTGAAGCCTGAACTGTCTAGAGACAGACCAGACCAGCTGCACAACACAGACACTTCAAACCTGAGGACAAATCTGAGAGAACAGAAAAAGGAAAGGAAACTTAGCTTAGAACCATGCAGCGCTACAGGAGACGGCAGCACTGCAGAGGTGAGGACCGGCACCTGTTTGAAAGAGACAAATGCACACAAACACACACAACAACGAACGAGAAACAAACACAGAGAGAGGACAAAGTGGTTATACAGAACTTGAGGACATTATCTACATGTAATTATCTACATAATTATAAATTTGTTGTGTTTTCTTTAACAATGTCAGAAGGAGAGAGGCACTGAGGCACCGTCTTCCGCCCCCCGACGCTCCTGCTGCGCCTCCTCCTTCTGACAGGAACTGCCTACAGAACAAGCATGAATGATGCCTGAGTGGACACACGCAACTCACAAGTTCCTGGCTCTGTCAGCTCCTCTGCAGAGGGTTTCCCTAAGAAGGTGGACCTAGCAGGGTCACCGGGGGACGGGGAGCTGTGCCTCACGGCCCTCACTTCGCCGGAGAAACCCTCATGCAGAGTTCAGAAACTTGTGTGTTGAGTATGTCGCTGTGAGCCTCCACCATTTAACTCGTGGGTGAAGCCTGAACTGTCTAGAGACAGACCAGACCAGCTGCACAACACAGACACTTCAAACCTGAGGACAAATCTGAGAGAACAGAAAAAGGAAAGGAAACTTAGCTTAGAACCATGCAGCGCTACAGGAGACGGCAGCACTGCAGAGGTGAGGACCGGCACCTGTTTGAAAGAGACAAATGCACACAAACACACACAACAACGAACGAGAAACAAACACAGAGAGAGGACAAAGTGGTTATACAGAACTTGAGGACATTATCTACATGTAATTATCTACATAATTATAAATTTGTTGTGTTTTCTTTAACAATGTCAGAAGGAGAGAGGCACTGAGGCACCGTCTTCCGCCCCCCGACGCTCCTGCTGCGCCTCCTCCTTCTGACAGGAACTGCCTACAGAACAAGCATGAATGATGCCTGAGTGGACACACGCAACTCACAAGTTCCTGGCTCTGTCAGCTCCTCTGCAGAGGGTTTCCCTAAGAAGGTGGACCTAGCAGGGTCACCGGGGGACGGGGAGCTGTGCCTCACGGCCCTCACTTTGCCGGAGAAACCCTCATGCAGAGTTCAGAAACTTGTGTGTTGAGTATGTCGCTGTGAGCCTCCACCATTTAACTAGTGGGTGAAGCCTGAACTGTCTAGAGACAGACCAGACCAGCTGCACAACACAGACACTTCAAACCTGAGGACAAATCTGAGAGAACAGAAAAAGGAAAGGAAACTTAGCTTAGAACCATGCAGCGCTACAGGAGACGGCAGCACTGCAGAGGTGAGGACCGGCACCTGTTTGAAAGAGACAAATGCACACAAACACACACAACAACGAACGAGAAACAAACACAGAGAGAGGACAAAGTGGTTATACAGAACTTGAGGACATTATCTACATGTAATTATCTACATAATTATAAATTTGTTGTGTTTTCTTTAACAATGTCAGAAGGAGAGAGGCACTGAGGCACCGTCTTCCGCCCCCCGACGCTCCTGCTGCGCCTCCTCCTTCTGACAGGAACTGCCTACAGAACAAGCATGAATGATGCCTGAGTGGACACACGCAACTCACAAGTTCCTGGCTCTGTCAGCTCCTCTGCAGAGGGTTTCCCTAAGAAGGTGGACCTAGCAGGGTCACCGGGGGACGGGGAGCTGTGCCTCACGGCCCTCACTTCGCCGGAGAAACCCTCATGCAGAGTTCAGAAACTTGTGTGTTGAGTATGTCGCTGTGAGCCTCCACCATTTAACTCGTGGGTGAAGCCTGAACTGTCTAGAGACAGACCAGACCAGCTGCACAACACAGACACTTCAAACCTGAGGACAAATCTGAGAGAACAGAAAAAGGAAAGGAAACTTAGCTTAGAACCATGCAGCGCTACAGGAGACGGCAGCACTGCAGAGGTGAGGACCGGCACCTGTTTGAAAGAGACAAATGCACACAAACACACACAACAACGAACGAGAAACAAACACAGAGAGAGGACAAAGTGGTTATACAGAACTTGAGGACATTATCTACATGTAATTATCTACATAATTATAAATTTGTTGTGTTTTCTTTAACAATGTCAGAAGGAGAGAGGCACTGAGGCACCGTCTTCCGCCCCCCGACGCTCCTGCTGCGCTTCCTCCTTCTGACAGGAACTGCCTACAGAACAAGCATGAATGATGCCTGAGTGGACACACGCAACTCACAAGTTCCTGGCTCTGTCAGCTCCTCTGCAGAGGGTTTCCCTAAGAAGGTGGACCTAGCAGGGTCACCGGGGGACGGGGAGCTGTGCCTCACGGCCCTCACTTCGCCGGAGAAACCCTCATGCAGAGTTCAGAAACTTGTGTGTTGAGTATGTCGCTGTGAGCCTCCACCATTTAACTAGTGGGTGAAGCCTGAACTGTCTAGAGACAGAGCAGACCAGCTGCACAACACAGACACTTCAAACCTGAGGACAAATATGAGAGAACAGAAAAAGGAAAGGAAACTTAGCTTAGAACCATGCAGCGCTACAGGAGACGGCAGCACTGCAGAGGTGAGGACCGGCACCTGTTTGAAAGAGACAAATGCACACAAACACACACAACAACGAACGAGAAACAAACACAGAGAGAGGACAAAGTGGTTATACAGAACTTGAGGACATTATCTACATGTAATTATCTACATAATTATAAATTTGTTGTGTTTTCTTTAACAATGTCAGAAGGAGAGAGGCACTGAGGCACCGTCTTCCGCCCCCCGACGCTCCTGCTGCGCCTCCTCCTTCTGACAGGAACTGCCTACAGAACAAGCATGAATGATGCCTGAGTGGACACACGCAACTCACAAGTTCCTGGCTCTGTCAGCTCCTCTGCAGAGGGTTTCCCTAAGAAGGTGGACCTAGCAGGGTCACCGGGGGACGGGGAGCTGTGCCTCACGGCCCTCACTTCGCCGGAGAAACCCTCATGCAGAGTTCAGAAACTTGTGTGTTGAGTATGTCGCTGTGAGCCTCCACCATTTAACTAGTGGGTGAAGCCTGAACTGTCTAGAGACAGACCAGACCAGCTGCACAACACAGACACTTCAAACCTGAGGACAAATCTGAGAGAACAGAAAAAGGAAAGGAAACTTAGCTTAGAACCATGCAGCGCTACAGGAGACGGCAGCACTGCAGAGGTGAGGACCGGCACCTGTTTGAAAGAGACAAATGCACACAAACACACACAACAACGAACGAGAAACAAACACAGAGAGAGGACAAAGTGGTTATACAGAACTTGAGGACATTATCTACATGTAATTATCTACATAATTATAAATTTGTTGTGTTTTCTTTAACAATGTCAGAAGGAGAGAGGCACTGAGGCACCGTCTTCCACCCCCCGACGCTCCTGCTGCGCCTCCTCCTTCTGACAGGAACTGCCTACAGAACAAGCATGAATGATGCCTGAGTGGACACACGCAACTCACAAGTTCCTGGCTCTGTCAGCTCCTCTGCAGAGGGTTTCCCTAAGAAGGTGGACCTAGCAGGGTCACCGGGGGACGGGGAGCTGTGCCTCACGGCCCTCACTTCGCCGGAGAAACCCTCATGCAGAGTTCAGAAACTTGTGTGTTGAGTATGTCGCTGTGAGCCTCCACCATTTAACTAGTGGGTGAAGCCTGAACTGTCTAGAGACAGACCAGACCAGCTGCACAACACAGACACTTCAAACCTGAGGACAAATCTGAGAGAACAGAAAAAGGAAAGGAAACTTAGCTTAGAACCATGCAGCGCTACAGGAGACGGCAGCACTGCAGAGGTGAGGACCGGCACCTGTTTGAAAGAGACAAATGCACACAAACACACACAACAACGAACGAGAAACAAACACAGAGAGAGGACAAAGTGGTTATACAGAACTTGAGGACATTATCTACATGTAATTATCTACATAATTATAAATTTGTTGTGTTTTCTTTAACAATGTCAGAAGGAGAGAGGCACTGAGGCACCGTCTTCCGCCCCCCGACGCTCCTGCTGCGCCTCCTCCTTCTGACAGGAACTGCCTACAGAACAAGCATGAATGATGCCTGAGTGGACACACGCAACTCACAAGTTCCTGGCTCTGTCAGCTCCTCTGCAGAGGGTTTCCCTAAGAAGGTGGACCTAGCAGGGTCACCGGGGGACGGGGAGCTGTGCCTCACGGCCCTCACTTCGCCGGAGAAACCCTCATGCAGAGTTCAGAAACTTGTGTGTTGAGTATGTCGCTGTGAGCCTCCACCATTTAACTAGTGGGTGAAGCCTGAACTGTCTAGAGACAGACCAGACCAGCTGCACAACACAGACACTTCAAACCTGAGGACAAATCTGAGAGAACAGAAAAAGGAAAGGAAACTTAGCTTAGAACCATGCAGCGCTACAGGAGACGGCAGCACTGCAGAGGTGAGGACCGGCACCTGTTTGAAAGAGACAAATGCACACAAACACACACAACAACGAACGAGAAACAAACACAGAGAGAGGACAAAGTGGTTATACAGAACTTGAGGACATTATCTACATGTAATTATCTACATAATTATAAATTTGTTGTGTTTTCTTTAACAATGTCAGAAGGAGAGAGGCACTGAGGCACCGTCTTCCGCCCCCCGACGCTCCTGCTGCGCCTCCTCCTTCTGACAGGAACTGCCTACAGAACAAGCATGAATGATGCCTGAGTGGACACACGCAACTCACAAGTTCCTGGCTCTGTCAGCTCCTCTGCAGAGGGTTTCCCTAAGAAGGTGGACCTAGCAGGGTCACCGGGGGACGGGGAGCTGTGCCTCACGGCCCTCACTTCGCCGGAGAAACCCTCATGCAGAGTTCAGAAACTTGTGTGTTGAGTATGTCGCTGTGAGCCTCCACCATTTAACTAGTGGGTGAAGCCTGAACTGTCTAGAGACAGACCAGACCAGCTGCACAACACAGACACTTCAAACCTGAGGACAAATCTGAGAGAACAGAAAAAGGAAAGGAAACTTAGCTTAGAACCATGCAGCGCTACAGGAGACGGCAGCACTGCAGAGGTGAGGACCGGCACCTGTTTGAAAGAGACAAATGCACACAAACACACACAACAACGAACGAGAAACAAACACAGAGAGAGGACAAAGTGGTTATACAGAACTTGAGGACATTATCTACATGTAATTATCTACATAATTATAAATTTGTTGTGTTTTCTTTAACAATGTCAGAAGGAGAGAGGCACTGAGGCACCGTCTTCCGCCCCCCGACGCCCCTGCTGCGCCTCCTCCTTCTGACAGGAACTGCCTACAGAACAAGCATGAATGATGCCTGAGTGGACACACGCAACTCACAAGTTCCTGGCTCTGTCAGCTCCTCTGCAGAGGGTTTCCCTAAGAAGGTGGACCTAGCAGGGTCACCGGGGGACGGGGAGCTGTGCCTCACGGCCCTCACTTCGTCGGAGAAACCCTCATGCAGAGTTCAGAAACTTGTGTGTTGAGTATGTCGCTGTGAGCCTCCACCATTTAACTAGTGGGTGAAGCCTGAACTGTCTAGAGACAGACCAGACCAGCTGCACAACACAGACACTTCAAACCTGAGGACAAATCTGAGAGAACAGAAAAAGGAAAGGAAACTTAGCTTAGAACCATGCAGCGCTACAGGAGACGGCAGCACTGCAGAGGTGAGGACCGGCACCTGTTTGAAAGAGACAAATGCACACAAACACACACAACAACGAACGAGAAACAAACACAGAGAGAGGACAAAGTGGTTATACAGAACTTGAGGACATTATCTACATGTAATTATCTACATAATTATAAATTTGTTGTGTTTTCTTTAACAATGTCAGAAGGAGAGAGGCACTGAGGCACCGTCTTCCGCCCCCCGACGCTCCTGCTGCGCCTCCTCCTTCTGACAGGAACTGCCTACAGAACAAGCATGAATGATGCCTGAGTGGACACACGCAACTCACAAGTTCCTGGCTCTGTCAGCTCCTCTGCAGAGGGTTTCCCTAAGAAGGTGGACCTAGCAGGGTCACCGGGGGACGGGGAGCTGTGCCTCACGGCCCTCACTTCGTCGGAGAAACCCTCATGCAGAGTTCAGAAACTTGTGTGTTGAGTATGTCGCTGTGAGCCTCCACCATTTAACTAGTGGGTGAAGCCTGAACTGTCTAGAGACAGACCAGACCAGCTGCACAACACAGACACTTCAAACCTGAGGACAAATCTGAGAGAACAGAAAAAGGAAAGGAAACTTAGCTTAGAACCATGCAGCGCTACAGGAGACGGCAGGCACTGCAGAGGTGAGGACCGGCACCTGTTTGAAAGAGACAAATGCACACAAACACACACAACAACGAACGAGAAACAAACACAGAGAGAGGACAAAGTGGTTATACAGAACTTGAGGACATTATCTACATGTAATTATCTACATAATTATAAATTTGTTGTGTTTTCTTTAACAATGTCAGAAGGAGAGAGGCACTGAGGCACCATCTTCCGCCCCCCGACGCTCCTTCTGCGCCTCCTCCTTCTGACAGGAACTGCCTACAGAACAAGCATGAATGATGCCTGAGTGGACACACGCAACTCACAAGTTCCTGGCTCTGTCAGCTCCTCTGCAGAGGGTTTCCCTAAGAAGGTGGACCTAGCAGGGTCACCGGGGGACGGGGAGCTGTGCCTCACGGCCCTCACTTCGTCGGAGAAACCCTCATGCAGAGTTCAGAAACTTGTGTGTTGAGTATGTCGCTGTGAGCCTCCACCATTTAACTAGTGGGTGAAGCCTGAACTGTCTAGAGACAGACCAGACCAGCTGCACAACACAGACACTTCAAACCTGAGGACAAATCTGAGAGAACAGAAAAAGGAAAGGAAACTTAGCTTAGAACCATGCAGCGCTACAGGAGACGGCAGCACTGCAGAGGTGAGGACCGGCACCTGTTTGAAAGAGACAAATGCACACAAACACACACAACAACGAACGAGAAACAAACACAGAGAGAGGACAAAGTGGTTATACAGAACTTGAGGACATTATCTACATGTAATTATCTACATAATTATAAATTTGTTGTGTTTTCTTTAACAATGTCAGAAGGAGAGAGGCACTGAGGCACCGTCTTCCGCCCCCCGACGCTCCTGCTGCGCCTCCTCCTTCTGACAGGAACTGCCTACAGAACAAGCATGAATGATGCCTGAGTGGACACACGCAACTCACAAGTTCCTGGCTCTGTCAGCTCCTCTGCAGAGGGTTTCCCTAAGAAGGTGGACCTAGCAGGGTCACCGGGGGACGGGGAGCTGTGCCTCACGGCCCTCACTTCGCCGGAGAAACCCTCATGCAGAGTTCAGAAACTTGTGTGTTGAGTATGTCGCTGTGAGCCTCCACCATTTAACTCGTGGGTGAAGCCTGAACTGTCTAGAGACAGACCAGACCAGCTGCACAACACAGACACTTCAAACCTGAGGACAAATCTGAGAGAACAGAAAAAGGAAAGGAAACTTAGCTTAGAACCATGCAGCGCTACAGGAGACGGCAGCACTGCAGAGGTGAGGACCGGCACCTGTTTGAAAGAGACAAATGCACACAAACACACACAACAACGAACGAGAAACAAACACAGAGAGAGGACAAAGTGGTTATACAGAACTTGAGGACATTATCTACATGTAATTATCTACATAATTATAAATTTGTTGTGTTTTCTTTAACAATGTCAGAAGGAGAGAGGCACTGAGGCACCGTCTTCCGCCCCCCGACGCTCCTGCTGCGCCTCCTCCTTCTGACAGGAACTGCCTACAGAACAAGCATGAATGATGCCTGAGTGGACACACGCAACTCACAAGTTCCTGGCTCTGTCAGCTCCTCTGCAGAGGGTTTCCCTAAGAAGGTGGACCTAGCAGGGTCACCGGGGGACGGGGAGCTGTGCCTCACGGCCCTCACTTCGTCGGAGAAACCCTCATGCAGAGTTCAGAAACTTGTGTGTTGAGTATGTCGCTGTGAGCCTCCACCATTTAACTAGTGGGTGAAGCCTGAACTGTCTAGAGACAGACCAGACCAGCTGCACAACACAGACACTTCAAACCTGAGGACAAATCTGAGAGAACAGAAAAAGGAAAGGAAACTTAGCTTAGAACCATGCAGCGCTACAGGAGACGGCAGCACTGCAGAGGTGAGGACCGGCACCTGTTTGAAAGAGACAAATGCACACAAACACACACAACAACGAACGAGAAACAAACACAGAGAGAGGACAAAGTGGTTATACAGAACTTGAGGACATTATCTACATGTAATTATCTACATAATTATAAATTTGTTGTGTTTTCTTTAACAATGTCAGAAGGAGAGAGGCACTGAGGCACCGTCTTCCGCCCCCCGGCGCTCCTGCTGCGCCTCCTCCTTCTGACAGGAACTGCCTACAGAACAAGCATGAATGATGCCTGAGTGGACACACGCAACTCACAAGTTCCTGGCTCTGTCAGCTCCTCTGCAGAGGGTTTCCCTAAGAAGGTGGACCTAGCAGGGTCACCGGGGGACGGGGAGCTGTGCCTCACGGCCCTCACTTCGTCGGAGAAACCCTCATGCAGAGTTCAGAAACTTGTGTGTTGAGTATGTCGCTGTGAGCCTCCACCATTTAACTAGTGGGTGAAGCCTGAACTGTCTAGAGACAGACCAGACCAGCTGCACAACACAGACACTTCAAACCTGAGGACAAATCTGAGAGAACAGAAAAAGGAAAGGAAACTTAGCTTAGAACCATGCAGCGCTACAGGAGACGGCAGCACTGCAGAGGTGAGGACCGGCACCTGTTTGAAAGAGACAAATGCACACAAACACACACAACAACGAACGAGAAACAAACACAGAGAGAGGACAAAGTGGTTATACAGAACTTGAGGACATTATCTACATGTAATTATCTACATAATTATAAATTTGTTGTGTTTTCTTTAACAATGTCAGAAGGAGAGAGGCACTGAGGCACCGTCTTCCGCCCCCCGACGCTCCTGCTGCGCCTCCTCCTTCTGACAGGAACTGCCTACAGAACAAGCATGAATGATGCCTGAGTGGACACACGCAACTCACAAGTTCCTGGCTCTGTCAGCTCCTCTGCAGAGGGTTTCCCTAAGAAGGTGGACCTAGCAGGGTCACCGGGGGACGGGGAGCTGTGCCTCACGGCCCTCACTTCGTCGGAGAAACCCTCATGCAGAGTTCAGAAACTTGTGTGTTGAGTATGTCGCTGTGAGCCTCCACCATTTAACTAGTGGGTGAAGCCTGAACTGTCTAGAGACAGACCAGACCAGCTGCACAACACAGACACTTCAAACCTGAGGACAAATCTGAGAGAACAGAAAAAGGAAAGGAAACTTAGCTTAGAACCATGCAGCGCTACAGGAGACGGCAGGCACTGCAGAGGTGAGGACCGGCACCTGTTTGAAAGAGACAAATGCACACAAACACACACAACAACGAACGAGAAACAAACACAGAGAGAGGACAAAGTGGTTATACAGAACTTGAGGACATTATCTACATGTAATTATCTACATAATTATAAATTTGTTGTGTTTTCTTTAACAATGTCAGAAGGAGAGAGGCACTGAGGCACCGTCTTCCGCCCCCCGACGCTCCTGCTGCGCCTCCTCCTTCTGACAGGAACTGCCTACAGAACAAGCATGAATGATGCCTGAGTGGACACACGCAACTCACAAGTTCCTGGCTCTGTCAGCTCCTCTGCAGAGGGTTTCCCTAAGAAGGTGGACCTAGCAGGGTCACCGGGGGACGGGGAGCTGTGCCTCACGGCCCTCACTTCGTCGGAGAAACCCTCATGCAGAGTTCAGAAACTTGTGTGTTGAGTATGTCGCTGTGAGCCTCCACCATTTAACTAGTGGGTGAAGCCTGAACTGTCTAGAGACAGACCAGACCAGCTGCACAACACAGACACTTCAAACCTGAGGACAAATCTGAGAGAACAGAAAAAGGAAAGGAAACTTAGCTTAGAACCATGCAGCGCTACAGGAGACGGCAGCACTGCAGAGGTGAGGACCGGCACCTGTTTGAAAGAGACAAATGCACACAAACACACACAACAACGAACGAGAAACAAACACAGAGAGAGGACAAAGTGGTTATACAGAACTTGAGGACATTATCTACATGTAATTATCTACATAATTATAAATTTGTTGTGTTTTCTTTAACAATGTCAGAAGGAGAGAGGCACTGAGGCACCGTCTTCCGCCCCCCGACGCTCCTGCTGCGCCTCCTCCTTCTGACAGGAACTGCCTACAGAACAAGCATGAATGATGCCTGAGT
The DNA here is from genome assembly GCF_965226115.1 of Aulonocara stuartgranti. NCBI lineage: Eukaryota > Metazoa > Chordata > Actinopteri > Cichliformes > Cichlidae > Aulonocara > Aulonocara stuartgranti. The sequence goes on along the minus strand of NC_138956.1, from coordinate 11,950,770 downwards.
GGACACACGCAACTCACAAGTTCCTGGCTCTGTCAGCTCCTCTGCAGAGGGTTTCCCTAAGAAGGTGGACCTAGCAGGGTCACCGGGGGACGGGGAGCTGTGCCTCACGGCCCTCACTTCGCCGGAGAAACCCTCATGCAGAGTTCAGAAACTTGTGTGTTGAGTATGTCGCTGTGAGCCTCCACCATTTAACTCGTGGGTGAAGCCTGAACTGTCTAGAGACAGACCAGACCAGCTGCACAACACAGACACTTCAAACCTGAGGACAAATCTGAGAGAACAGAAAAAGGAAAGGAAACTTAGCTTAGAACCATGCAGCGCTACAGGAGACGGCAGCACTGCAGAGGTGAGGACCGGCACCTGTTTGAAAGAGACAAATGCACACAAACACACACAACAACGAACGAGAAACAAACACAGAGAGAGGACAAAGTGGTTATACAGAACTTGAGGACATTATCTACATGTAATTATCTACATAATTATAAATTTGTTGTGTTTTCTTTAACAATGTCAGAAGGAGAGAGGCACTGAGGCACCGTCTTCCGCCCCCCGACGCTCCTGCTGCGCCTCCTCCTTCTGACAGGAACTGCCTACAGAACAAGCATGAATGATGCCTGAGTGGACACACGCAACTCACAAGTTCCTGGCTCTGTCAGCTCCTCTGCAGAGGGTTTCCCTAAGAAGGTGGACCTAGCAGGGTCACCGGGGGACGGGGAGCTGTGCCTCACGGCCCTCACTTCGTCGGAGAAACCCTCATGCAGAGTTCAGAAACTTGTGTGTTGAGTATGTCGCTGTGAGCCTCCACCATTTAACTAGTGGGTGAAGCCTGAACTGTCTAGAGACAGACCAGACCAGCTGCACAACACAGACACTTCAAACCTGAGGACAAATCTGAGAGAACAGAAAAAGGAAAGGAAACTTAGCTTAGAACCATGCAGCGCTACAGGAGACGGCAGGCACTGCAGAGGTGAGGACCGGCACCTGTTTGAAAGAGACAAATGCACACAAACACACACAACAACGAACGAGAAACAAACACAGAGAGAGGACAAAGTGGTTATACAGAACTTGAGGACATTATCTACATGTAATTATCTACATAATTATAAATTTGTTGTGTTTTCTTTAACAATGTCAGAAGGAGAGAGGCACTGAGGCACCGTCTTCCGCCCCCCGACGCTCCTGCTGCGCCTCCTCCTTCTGACAGGAACTGCCTACAGAACAAGCATGAATGATGCCTGAGTGGACACACGCAACTCACAAGTTCCTGGCTCTGTCAGCTCCTCTGCAGAGGGTTTCCCTAAGAAGGTGGACCTAGCAGGGTCACCGGGGGACGGGGAGCTGTGCCTCACGGCCCTCACTTCGTCGGAGAAACCCTCATGCAGAGTTCAGAAACTTGTGTGTTGAGTATGTCGCTGTGAGCCTCCACCATTTAACTAGTGGGTGAAGCCTGAACTGTCTAGAGACAGACCAGACCAGCTGCACAACACAGACACTTCAAACCTGAGGACAAATCTGAGAGAACAGAAAAAGGAAAGGAAACTTAGCTTAGAACCATGCAGCGCTACAGGAGACGGCAGCACTGCAGAGGTGAGGACCGGCACCTGTTTGAAAGAGACAAATGCACACAAACACACACAACAACGAACGAGAAACAAACACAGAGAGAGGACAAAGTGGTTATACAGAACTTGAGGACATTATCTACATGTAATTATCTACATAATTATAAATTTGTTGTGTTTTCTTTAACAATGTCAGAAGGAGAGAGGCACTGAGGCACCGTCTTCCGCCCCCCGACGCTCCTGCTGCGCCTCCTCCTTCTGACAGGAACTGCCTACAGAACAAGCATGAATGATGCCTGAGTGGACACACGCAACTCACAAGTTCCTGGCTCTGTCAGCTCCTCTGCAGAGGGTTTCCCTAAGAAGGTGGACCTAGCAGGGTCACCGGGGGACGGGGAGCTGTGCCTCACGGCCCTCACTTCGTCGGAGAAACCCTCATGCAGAGTTCAGAAACTTGTGTGTTGAGTATGTCGCTGTGAGCCTCCACCATTTAACTAGTGGGTGAAGCCTGAACTGTCTAGAGACAGACCAGACCAGCTGCACAACACAGACACTTCAAACCTGAGGACAAATCTGAGAGAACAGAAAAAGGAAAGGAAACTTAGCTTAGAACCATGCAGCGCTACAGGAGACGGCAGCACTGCAGAGGTGAGGACCGGCACCTGTTTGAAAGAGACAAATGCACACAAACACACACAACAACGAACGAGAAACAAACACAGAGAGAGGACAAAGTGGTTATACAGAACTTGAGGACATTATCTACATGTAATTATCTACATAATTATAAATTTGTTGTGTTTTCTTTAACAATGTCAGAAGGAGAGAGGCACTGAGGCACCGTCTTCCGCCCCCCGACGCTCCTGCTGCGCCTCCTCCTTCTGACAGGAACTGCCTACAGAACAAGCATGAATGATGCCTGAGTGGACACACGCAACTCACAAGTTCCTGGCTCTGTCAGCTCCTCTGCAGAGGGTTTCCCTAAGAAGGTGGACCTAGCAGGGTCACCGGGGGACGGGGAGCTGTGCCTCACGGCCCTCACTTCGCCGGAGAAACCCTCATGCAGAGTTCAGAAACTTGTGTGTTGAGTATGTCGCTGTGAGCCTCCACCATTTAACTCGTGGGTGAAGCCTGAACTGTCTAGAGACAGACCAGACCAGCTGCACAACACAGACACTTCAAACCTGAGGACAAATCTGAGAGAACAGAAAAAGGAAAGGAAACTTAGCTTAGAACCATGCAGCGCTACAGGAGACGGCAGCACTGCAGAGGTGAGGACCGGCACCTGTTTGAAAGAGACAAATGCACACAAACACACACAACAACGAACGAGAAACAAACACAGAGAGAGGACAAAGTGGTTATACAGAACTTGAGGACATTATCTACATGTAATTATCTACATAATTATAAATTTGTTGTGTTTTCTTTAACAATGTCAGAAGGAGAGAGGCACTGAGGCACCGTCTTCCGCCCCCCGACGCTCCTGCTGCGCCTCCTCCTTCTGACAGGAACTGCCTACAGAACAAGCATGAATGATGCCTGAGTGGACACACGCAACTCACAAGTTCCTGGCTCTGTCAGCTCCTCTGCAGAGGGTTTCCCTAAGAAGGTGGACCTAGCAGGGTCACCGGGGGACGGGGAGCTGTGCCTCACGGCCCTCACTTCGTCGGAGAAACCCTCATGCAGAGTTCAGAAACTTGTGTGTTGAGTATGTCGCTGTGAGCCTCCACCATTTAACTAGTGGGTGAAGCCTGAACTGTCTAGAGACAGACCAGACCAGCTGCACAACACAGACACTTCAAACCTGAGGACAAATCTGAGAGAACAGAAAAAGGAAAGGAAACTTAGCTTAGAACCATGCAGCGCTACAGGAGACGGCAGCACTGCAGAGGTGAGGACCGGCACCTGTTTGAAAGAGACAAATGCACACAAACACACACAACAACGAACGAGAAACAAACACAGAGAGAGGACAAAGTGGTTATACAGAACTTGAGGACATTATCTACATGTAATTATCTACATAATTATAAATTTGTTGTGTTTTCTTTAACAATGTCAGAAGGAGAGAGGCACTGAGGCACCGTCTTCCGCCCCCCGACGCTCCTGCTGCGCCTCCTCCTTCTGACAGGAACTGCCTACAGAACAAGCATGAATGATGCCTGAGTGGACACACGCAACTCACAAGTTCCTGGCTCTGTCAGCACCTCTGCAGAGGGTTTCCCTAAGAAGGTGGACCTAGCAGGGTTACCGGGGGACGGGGAGCTGTGCCTCACGGCCCTCACTTCGTCGGAGAAACCCTCATGCAGAGTTCAGAAACTTGTGTGTTGAGTATGTCGCTGTGAGCCTCCACCATTTAACTAGTGGGTGAAGCCTGAACTGTCTAGAGACAGACCAGACCAGCTGCACAACACAGACACTTCAAACCTGAGGACAAATCTGAGAGAACAGAAAAAGGAAAGGAAACTTAGCTTAGAACCATGCAGCGCTACAGGAGACGGCAGCACTGCAGAGGTGAGGACCGGCACCTGTTTGAAAGAGACAAATGCACACAAACACACACAACAACGAACGAGAAACAAACACAGAGAGAGGACAAAGTGGTTATACAGAACTTGAGGACATTATCTACATGTAATTATCTACATAATTATAAATTTGTTGTGTTTTCTTTAACAATGTCAGAAGGAGAGAGGCACTGAGGCACCGTCTTCCGCCCCCCGACGCTCCTGCTGCGCCTCCTCCTTCTGACAGGAACTGCCTACAGAACAAGCATGAATGATGCCTGAGTGGACACACGCAACTCACAAGTTCCTGGCTCTGTCAGCTCCTCTGCAGAGGGTTTCCCTAAGAAGGTGGACCTAGCAGGGTCACCGGGGGACGGGGAGCTGTGCCTCACGGCCCTCACTTCGTCGGAGAAACCCTCATGCAGAGTTCAGAAACTTGTGTGTTGAGTATGTCGCTGTGAGCCTCCACCATTTAACTAGTGGGTGAAGCCTGAACTGTCTAGAGACAGACCAGACCAGCTGCACAACACAGACACTTCAAACCTGAGGACAAATCTGAGAGAACAGAAAAAGGAAAGGAAACTTAGCTTAGAACCATGCAGCGCTACAGGAGACGGCAGCACTGCAGAGGTGAGGACCGGCACCTGTTTGAAAGAGACAAATGCACACAAACACACACAACAACGAACGAGAAACAAACACAGAGAGAGGACAAAGTGGTTATACAGAACTTGAGGACATTATCTACATGTAATTATCTACATAATTATAAATTTGTTGTGTTTTCTTTAACAATGTCAGAAGGAGAGAGGCACTGAGGCACCGTCTTCCGCCCCCCGACGCTCCTGCTGCGCCTCCTCCTTCTGACAGGAACTGCCTACAGAACAAGCATGAATGATGCCTGAGTGGACACACGCAACTCACAAGTTCCTGGCTCTGTCAGCTCCTCTGCAGAGGGTTTCCCTAAGAAGGTGGACCTAGCAGGGTCACCGGGGGACGGGGAGCTGTGCCTCACGGCCCTCACTTCGCCGGAGAAACCCTCATGCAGAGTTCAGAAACTTGTGTGTTGAGTATGTCGCTGTGAGCCTCCACCATTTAACTCGTGGGTGAAGCCTGAACTGTCTAGAGACAGACCAGACCAGCTGCACAACACAGACACTTCAAACCTGAGGACAAATCTGAGAGAACAGAAAAAGGAAAGGAAACTTAGCTTAGAACCATGCAGCGCTACAGGAGACGGCAGCACTGCAGAGGTGAGGACCGGCACCTGTTTGAAAGAGACAAATGCACACAAACACACACAACAACGAACGAGAAACAAACACAGAGAGAGGACAAAGTGGTTATACAGAACTTGAGGACATTATCTACATGTAATTATCTACATAATTATAAATTTGTTGTGTTTTCTTTAACAATGTCAGAAGGAGAGAGGCACTGAGGCACCGTCTTCCGCCCCCCGACGCTCCTGCTGCGCCTCCTCCTTCTGACAGGAACTGCCTACAGAACAAGCATGAATGATGCCTGAGTGGACACACGCAACTCACAAGTTCCTGGCTCTGTCAGCTCCTCTGCAGAGGGTTTCCCTAAGAAGGTGGACCTAGCAGGGTCACCGGGGGACGGGGAGCTGTGCCTCACGGCCCTCACTTCGTCGGAGAAACCCTCATGCAGAGTTCAGAAACTTGTGTGTTGAGTATGTCGCTGTGAGCCTCCACCATTTAACTAGTGGGTGAAGCCTGAACTGTCTAGAGACAGACCAGACCAGCTGCACAACACAGACACTTCAAACCTGAGGACAAATCTGAGAGAACAGAAAAAGGAAAGGAAACTTAGCTTAGAACCATGCAGCGCTACAGGAGACGGCAGCACTGCAGAGGTGAGGACCGGCACCTGTTTGAAAGAGACAAATGCACACAAACACACACAACAACGAACGAGAAACAAACACAGAGAGAGGACAAAGTGGTTATACAGAACTTGAGGACATTATCTACATGTAATTATCTACATAATTATAAATTTGTTGTGTTTTCTTTAACAATGTCAGAAGGAGAGAGGCACTGAGGCACCGTCTTCCGCCCCCCGACGCTCCTGCTGCGCCTCCTCCTTCTGACAGGAACTGCCTACAGAACAAGCATGAATGATGCCTGAGTGGACACACGCAACTCACAAGTTCCTGGCTCTGTCAGCACCTCTGCAGAGGGTTTCCCTAAGAAGGTGGACCTAGCAGGGTTACCGGGGGACGGGGAGCTGTGCCTCACGGCCCTCACTTCGTCGGAGAAACCCTCATGCAGAGTTCAGAAACTTGTGTGTTGAGTATGTCGCTGTGAGCCTCCACCATTTAACTAGTGGGTGAAGCCTGAACTGTCTAGAGACAGACCAGACCAGCTGCACAACACAGACACTTCAAACCTGAGGACAAATCTGAGAGAACAGAAAAAGGAAAGGAAACTTAGCTTAGAACCATGCAGCGCTACAGGAGACGGCAGCACTGCAGAGGTGAGGACCGGCACCTGTTTGAAAGAGACAAATGCACACAAACACACACAACAACGAACGAGAAACAAACACAGAGAGAGGACAAAGTGGTTATACAGAACTTGAGGACATTATCTACATGTAATTATCTACATAATTATAAATTTGTTGTGTTTTCTTTAACAATGTCAGAAGGAGAGAGGCACTGAGGCACCGTCTTCCGCCCCCCGACGCTCCTGCTGCGCCTCCTCCTTCTGACAGGAACTGCCTACAGAACAAGCATGAATGATGCCTGAGTGGACACACGCAACTCACAAGTTCCTGGCTCTGTCAGCTCCTCTGCAGAGGGTTTCCCTAAGAAGGTGGACCTAGCAGGGTCACCGGGGGACGGGGAGCTGTGCCTCACGGCCCTCACTTCGTCGGAGAAACCCTCATGCAGAGTTCAGAAACTTGTGTGTTGAGTATGTCGCTGTGAGCCTCCACCATTTAACTAGTGGGTGAAGCCTGAACTGTCTAGAGACAGACCAGACCAGCTGCACAACACAGACACTTCAAACCTGAGGACAAATCTGAGAGAACAGAAAAAGGAAAGGAAACTTAGCTTAGAACCATGCAGCGCTACAGGAGACGGCAGCACTGCAGAGGTGAGGACCGGCACCTGTTTGAAAGAGACAAATGCACACAAACACACACAACAACGAACGAGAAACAAACACAGAGAGAGGACAAAGTGGTTATACAGAACTTGAGGACATTATCTACATGTAATTATCTACATAATTATAAATTTGTTGTGTTTTCTTTAACAATGTCAGAAGGAGAGAGGCACTGAGGCACCGTCTTCCGCCCCCCGGCGCTCCTGCTGCGCCTCCTCCTTCTGACAGGAACTGCCTACAGAACAAGCATGAATGATGCCTGAGTGGACACACGCAACTCACAAGTTCCTGGCTCTGTCAGCTCCTCTGCAGAGGGTTTCCCTAAGAAGGTGGACCTAGCAGGGTCACCGGGGGACGGGGAGCTGTGCCTCACGGCCCTCACTTCGCCGGAGAAACCCTCATGCAGAGTTCAGAAACTTGTGTGTTGAGTATGTCGCTGTGAGCCTCCACCATTTAACTAGTGGGTGAAGCCTGAACTGTCTAGAGACAGACCAGACCAGCTGCACAACACAGACACTTCAAACCTGAGGACAAATCTGAGAGAACAGAAAAAGGAAAGGAAACTTAGCTTAGAACCATGCAGCGCTACAGGAGACGGCAGCACTGCAGAGGTGAGGACCGGCACCTGTTTGAAAGAGACAAATGCACACAAACACACACAACAACGAACGAGAAACAAACACAGAGAGAGGACAAAGTGGTTATACAGAACTTGAGGACATTATCTACATGTAATTATCTACATAATTATAAATTTGTTGTGTTTTCTTTAACAATGTCAGAAGGAGAGAGGCACTGAGGCACCGTCTTCCGCCCCCCGGCGCTCCTGCTGCGCCTCCTCCTTCTGACAGGAACTGCCTACAGAACAAGCATGAATGATGCCTGAGTGGACACACGCAACTCACAAGTTCCTGGCTCTGTCAGCTCCTCTGCAGAGGGTTTCCCTAAGAAGGTGGACCTAGCAGGGTCACCGGGGGACGGGGAGCTGTGCCTCACGGCCCTCACTTCGTCGGAGAAACCCTCATGCAGAGTTCAGAAACTTGTGTGTTGAGTATGTCGCTGTGAGCCTCCACCATTTAACTAGTGGGTGAAGCCTGAACTGTCTAGAGACAGACCAGACCAGCTGCACAACACAGACACTTCAAACCTGAGGACAAATCTGAGAGAACAGAAAAAGGAAAGGAAACTTAGCTTAGAACCATGCAGCGCTACAGGAGACGGCAGCACTGCAGAGGTGAGGACCGGCACCTGTTTGAAAGAGACAAATGCACACAAACACACACAACAACGAACGAGAAACAAACACAGAGAGAGGACAAAGTGGTTATACAGAACTTGAGGACATTATCTACATGTAATTATCTACATAATTATAAATTTGTTGTGTTTTCTTTAACAATGTCAGAAGGAGAGAGGCACTGAGGCACCGTCTTCCGCCCCCCGGCGCTCCTGCTGCGCCTCCTCCTTCTGACAGGAACTGCCTACAGAACAAGCATGAATGATGCCTGAGTGGACACACGCAACTCACAAGTTCCTGGCTCTGTCAGCTCCTCTGCAGAGGGTTTCCCTAAGAAGGTGGACCTAGCAGGGTCACCGGGGGACGGGGAGCTGTGCCTCACGGCCCTCACTTCGCCGGAGAAACCCTCATGCAGAGTTCAGAAACTTGTGTGTTGAGTATGTCGCTGTGAGCCTCCACCATTTAACTAGTGGGTGAAGCCTGAACTGTCTAGAGACAGACCAGACCAGCTGCACAACACAGACACTTCAAACCTGAGGACAAATCTGAGAGAACAGAAAAAGGAAAGGAAACTTAGCTTAGAACCATGCAGCGCTACAGGAGACGGCAGCACTGCAGAGGTGAGGACCGGCACCTGTTTGAAAGAGACAAATGCACACAAACACACACAACAACGAACGAGAAACAAACACAGAGAGAGGACAAAGTGGTTATACAGAACTTGAGGACATTATCTACATGTAATTATCTACATAATTATAAATTTGTTGTGTTTTCTTTAACAATGTCAGAAGGAGAGAGGCACTGAGGCACCGTCTTCCGCCCCCCGGCGCTCCTGCTGCGCCTCCTCCTTCTGACAGGAACTGCCTACAGAACAAGCATGAATGATGCCTGAGTGGACACACGCAACTCACAAGTTCCTGGCTCTGTCAGCTCCTCTGCAGAGGGTTTCCCTAAGAAGGTGGACCTAGCAGGGTCACCGGGGGACGGGGAGCTGTGCCTCACGGCCCTCACTTCGCCGGAGAAACCCTCATGCAGAGTTCAGAAACTTGTGTGTTGAGTATGTCGCTGTGAGCCTCCACCATTTAACTAGTGGGTGAAGCCTGAACTGTCTAGAGACAGACCAGACCAGCTGCACAACACAGACACTTCAAACCTGAGGACAAATCTGAGAGAACAGAAAAAGGAAAGGAAACTTAGCTTAGAACCATGCAGCGCTACAGGAGACGGCAGCACTGCAGAGGTGAGGACCGGCACCTGTTTGAAAGAGACAAATGCACACAAACACACACAACAACGAACGAGAAACAAACACAGAGAGAGGACAAAGTGGTTATACAGAACTTGAGGACATTATCTACATGTAATTATCTACATAATTATAAATTTGTTGTGTTTTCTTTAACAATGTCAGAAGGAGAGAGGCACTGAGGCACCGTCTTCCGCCCCCCGGCGCTCCTGCTGCGCCTCCTCCTTCTGACAGGAACTGCCTACAGAACAAGCATGAATGATGCCTGAGTGGACACACGCAACTCACAAGTTCCTGGCTCTGTCAGCTCCTCTGCAGAGGGTTTCCCTAAGAAGGTGGACCTAGCAGGGTCACCGGGGGACGGGGAGCTGTGCCTCACGGCCCTCACTTCGTCGGAAAAACCCTCATGCAGAGTTCAGAAACTTGTGTGTTGAGTATGTCGCTGTGAGCCTCCACCATTTAACTAGTGGGTGAAGCCTGAACTGTCTAGAGACAGACCAGACCAGCTGCACAACACAGACACTTCAAACCTGAGGACAAATCTGAGAGAACAGAAAAAGGAAAGGAAACTTAGCTTAGAACCATGCAGCGCTACAGGAGACGGCAGCACTGCAGAGGTGAGGACCGGCACCTGTTTGAAAGAGACAAATGCACACAAACACACACAACAACGAACGAGAAACAAACACAGAGAGAGGACAAAGTGGTTATACAGAACTTGAGGACATTATCTACATGTAATTATCTACATAATTATAAATTTGTTGTGTTTTCTTTAACAATGTCAGAAGGAGAGAGGCACTGAGGCACCGTCTTCCGCCCCCCGGCGCTCCTGCTGCGCCTCCTCCTTCTGACAGGAACTGCCTACAGAACAAGCATGAATGATGCCTGAGTGGACACACGCAACTCACAAGTTCCTGGCTCTGTCAGCTCCTCTGCAGAGGGTTTCCCTAAGAAGGTGGACCTAGCAGGGTCACCGGGGGACGGGGAGCTGTGCCTCACGGCCCTCACTTCGTCGGAGAAACCCTCATGCAGAGTTCAGAAACTTGTGTGTTGAGTATGTCGCTGTGAGCCTCCACCATTTAACTAGTGGGTGAAGCCTGAACTGTCTAGAGACAGACCAGACCAGCTGCACAACACAGACACTTCAAACCTGAGGACAAATCTGAGAGAACAGAAAAAGGAAAGGAAACTTAGCTTAGAACCATGCAGCGCTACAGGAGACGGCAGCACTGCAGAGGTGAGGACCGGCACCTGTTTGAAAGAGACAAATGCACACAAACACACACAACAACGAACGAGAAACAAACACAGAGAGAGGACAAAGTGGTTATACAGAACTTGAGGACATTATCTACATGTAATTATCTACATAATTATAAATTTGTTGTGTTTTCTTTAACAATGTCAGAAGGAGAGAGGCACTGAGGCACCGTCTTCCGCCCCCCGACGCTCCTGCTGCGCCTCCTCCTTCTGACAGGAACTGCCTACAGAACAAGCATGAATGATGCCTGAGTGGACACACGCAACTCACAAGTTCCTGGCTCTGTCAGCTCCTCTGCAGAGGGTTTCCCTAAGAAGGTGGACCTAGCAGGGTCACCGGGGGACGGGGAGCTGTGCCTCACGGCCCTCACTTCGTCGGAGAAACCCTCATGCAGAGTTCAGAAACTTGTGTGTTGAGTATGTCGCTGTGAGCCTCCACCATTTAACTAGTGGGTGAAGCCTGAACTGTCTAGAGACAGACCAGACCAGCTGCACAACACAGACACTTCAAACCTGAGGACAAATCTGAGAGAACAGAAAAAGGAAAGGAAACTTAGCTTAGAACCATGCAGCGCTACAGGAGACGGCAGCACTGCAGAGGTGAGGACCGGCACCTGTTTGAAAGAGACAAATGCACACAAACACACACAACAACGAACGAGAAACAAACACAGAGAGAGGACAAAGTGGTTATACAGAACTTGAGGACATTATCTACATGTAATTATCTACATAATTATAAATTTGTTGTGTTTTCTTTAACAATGTCAGAAGGAGAGAGGCACTGAGGCACCGTCTTCCGCCCCCCGACGCTCCTGCTGCGCCTCCTCCTTCTGACAGGAACTGCCTACAGAACAAGCATGAATGATGCCTGAGTGGACACACGCAACTCACAAGTTCCTGGCTCTGTCAGCTCCTCTGCAGAGGGTTTCCCTAAGAAGGTGGACCTAGCAGGGTCACCGGGGGACGGGGAGCTGTGCCTCACGGCCCTCACTTCGCCGGAGAAACCCTCATGCAGAGTTCAGAAACTTGTGTGTTGAGTATGTCGCTGTGAGCCTCCACCATTTAACTCGTGGGTGAAGCCTGAACTGTCTAGAGACAGACCAGACCAGCTGCACAACACAGACACTTCAAACCTGAGGACAAATCTGAGAGAACAGAAAAAGGAAAGGAAACTTAGCTTAGAACCATGCAGCGCTACAGGAGACGGCAGCACTGCAGAGGTGAGGACCGGCACCTGTTTGAAAGAGACAAATGCACACAAACACACACAACAACGAACGAGAAACAAACACAGAGAGAGGACAAAGTGGTTATACAGAACTTGAGGACATTATCTACATGTAATTATCTACATAATTATAAATTTGTTGTGTTTTCTTTAACAATGTCAGAAGGAGAGAGGCACTGAGGCACCGTCTTCCGCCCCCCGGCGCTCCTGCTGCGCCTCCTCCTTCTGACAGGAACTGCCTACAGAACAAGCATGAATGATGCCTGAGTGGACACACGCAACTCACAAGTTCCTGGCTCTGTCAGCTCCTCTGCAGAGGGTTTCCCTAAGAAGGTGGACCTAGCAGGGTCACCGGGGGACGGGGAGCTGTGCCTCACGGCCCTCACTTCGTCGGAGAAACCCTCATGCAGAGTTCAGAAACTTGTGTGTTGAGTATGTCGCTGTGAGCCTCCACCATTTAACTAGTGGGTGAAGCCTGAACTGTCTAGAGACAGACCAGACCAGCTGCACAACACAGACACTTCAAACCTGAGGACAAATCTGAGAGAACAGAAAAAGGAAAGGAAACTTAGCTTAGAACCATGCAGCGCTACAGGAGACGGCAGCACTGCAGAGGTGAGGACCGGCACCTGTTTGAAAGAGACAAATGCACACAAACACACACAACAACGAACGAGAAACAAACACAGAGAGAGGACAAAGTGGTTATACAGAACTTGAGGACATTATCTACATGTAATTATCTACATAATTATAAATTTGTTGTGTTTTCTTTAACAATGTCAGAAGGAGAGAGGCACTGAGGCACCGTCTTCCGCCCCCCGACGCTCCTGCTGCGCCTCCTCCTTCTGACAGGAACTGCCTACAGAACAAGCATGAATGATGCCTGAGTGGACACACGCAACTCACAAGTTCCTGGCTCTGTCAGCACCTCTGCAGAGGGTTTCCCTAAGAAGGTGGACCTAGCAGGGTTACCGGGGGACGGGGAGCTGTGCCTCACGGCCCTCACTTCGTCGGAGAAACCCTCATGCAGAGTTCAGAAACTTGTGTGTTGAGTATGTCGCTGTGAGCCTCCACCATTTAACTAGTGGGTGAAGCCTGAACTGTCTAGAGACAGACCAGACCAGCTGCACAACACAGACACTTCAAACCTGAGGACAAATCTGAGAGAACAGAAAAAGGAAAGGAAACTTAGCTTAGAACCATGCAGCGCTACAGGAGACGGCAGCACTGCAGAGGTGAGGACCGGCACCTGTTTGAAAGAGACAAATGCACACAAACACACACAACAACGAACGAGAAACAAACACAGAGAGAGGACAAAGTGGTTATACAGAACTTGAGGACATTATCTACATGTAATTATCTACATAATTATAAATTTGTTGTGTTTTCTTTAACAATGTCAGAAGGAGAGAGGCACTGAGGCACCGTCTTCCGCCCCCCGACGCTCCTGCTGCGCCTCCTCCTTCTGACAGGAACTGCCTACAGAACAAGCATGAATGATGCCTGAGTGGACACACGCAACTCACAAGTTCCTGGCTCTGTCAGCTCCTCTGCAGAGGGTTTCCCTAAGAAGGTGGACCTAGCAGGGTCACCGGGGGACGGGGAGCTGTGCCTCACGGCCCTCACTTCGTCGGAGAAACCCTCATGCAGAGTTCAGAAACTTGTGTGTTGAGTATGTCGCTGTGAGCCTCCACCATTTAACTCGTGGGTGAAGCCTGAACTGTCTAGAGACAGACCAGACCAGCTGCACAACACAGACACTTCAAACCTGAGGACAAATCTGAGAGAACAGAAAAAGGAAAGGAAACTTAGCTTAGAACCATGCAGCGCTACAGGAGACGGCAGCACTGCAGAGGTGAGGACCGGCACCTGTTTGAAAGAGACAAATGCACACAAACACACACAACAACGAACGAGAAACAAACACAGAGAGAGGACAAAGTGGTTATACAGAACTTGAGGACATTATCTACATGTAATTATCTACATAATTATAAATTTGTTGTGTTTTCTTTAACAATGTCAGAAGGAGAGAGGCACTGAGGCACCGTCTTCCGCCCCCCGACGCTCCTGCTGCGCCTCCTCCTTCTGACAGGAACTGCCTACAGAACAAGCATGAATGATGCCTGAGTGGACACACGCAACTCACAAGTTCCTGGCTCTGTCAGCTCCTCTGCAGAGGGTTTCCCTAAGAAGGTGGACCTAGCAGGGTCACCGGGGGACGGGGAGCTGTGCCTCACGGCCCTCACTTCGTCGGAGAAACCCTCATGCAGAGTTCAGAAACTTGTGTGTTGAGTATGTCGCTGTGAGCCTCCACCATTTAACTCGTGGGTGAAGCCTGAACTGTCTAGAGACAGACCAGACCAGCTGCACAACACAGACACTTCAAACCTGAGGACAAATCTGAGAGAACAGAAAAAGGAAAGGAAACTTAGCTTAGAACCATGCAGCGCTACAGGAGACGGCAGCACTGCAGAGGTGAGGACCGGCACCTGTTTGAAAGAGACAAATGCACACAAACACACACAACAACGAACGAGAAACAAACACAGAGAGAGGACAAAGTGGTTATACAGAACTTGAGGACATTATCTACATGTAATTATCTACATAATTATAAATTTGTTGTGTTTTCTTTAACAATGTCAGAAGGAGAGAGGCACTGAGGCACCGTCTTCCGCCCCCCGACGCTCCTGCTGCGCCTCCTCCTTCTGACAGGAACTGCCTACAGAACAAGCATGAATGATGCCTGAGTGGACACACGCAACTCACAAGTTCCTGGCTCTGTCAGCTCCTCTGCAGAGGGTTTCCCTAAGAAGGTGGACCTAGCAGGGTCACCGGGGGACGGGGAGCTGTGCCTCACGGCCCTCACTTCGTTGGAGAAACCCTCATGCAGAGTTCAGAAACTTGTGTGTTGAGTATGTCGCTGTGAGCCTCCACCATTTAACTCGTGGGTGAAGCCTGAACTGTCTAGAGACAGACCAGACCAGCTGCACAACACAGACACTTCAAACCTGAGGACAAATCTGAGAGAACAGAAAAAGGAAAGGAAACTTAGCTTAGAACCATGCAGCGCTACAGGAGACGGCAGCACTGCAGAGGTGAGGACCGGCACCTGTTTGAAAGAGACAAATGCACACAAACACACACAACAACGAACGAGAAACAAACACAGAGAGAGGACAAAGTGGTTATACAGAACTTGAGGACATTATCTACATGTAATTATCTACATAATTATAAATTTGTTGTGTTTTCTTTAACAATGTCAGAAGGAGAGAGGCACTGAGGCACCGTCTTCCGCCCCCCGACGCTCCTGCTGCGCCTCCTCCTTCTGACAGGAACTGCCTACAGAACAAGCATGAATGATGCCTGAGTGGACACACGCAACTCACAAGTTCCTGGCTCTGTCAGCACCTCTGCAGAGGGTTTCCCTAAGAAGGTGGACCTAGCAGGGTTACCGGGGGACGGGGAGCTGTGCCTCACGGCCCTCACTTCGTCGGAGAAACCCTCATGCAGAGTTCAGAAACTTGTGTGTTGAGTATGTCGCTGTGAGCCTCCACCATTTAACTAGTGGGTGAAGCCTGAACTGTCTAGAGACAGACCAGACCAGCTGCACAACACAGACACTTCAAACCTGAGGACAAATCTGAGAGAACAGAAAAAGGAAAGGAAACTTAGCTTAGAACCATGCAGCGCTACAGGAGACGGCAGCACTGCAGAGGTGAGGACCGGCACCTGTTTGAAAGAGACAAATGCACACAAACACACACAACAACGAACGAGAAACAAACACAGAGAGAGGACAAAGTGGTTATACAGAACTTGAGGACATTATCTACATGTAATTATCTACATAATTATAAATTTGTTGTGTTTTCTTTAACAATGTCAGAAGGAGAGAGGCACTGAGGCACCGTCTTCCGCCCCCCGACGCTCCTGCTGCGCCTCCTCCTTCTGACAGGAACTGCCTACAGAACAAGCATGAATGATGCCTGAGTGGACACACGCAACTCACAAGTTCCTGGCTCTGTCAGCTCCTCTGCAGAGGGTTTCCCTAAGAAGGTGGACCTAGCAGGGTCACCGGGGGACGGGGAGCTGTGCCTCACGGCCCTCACTTCGCCGGAGAAACCCTCATGCAGAGTTCAGAAACTTGTGTGTTGAGTATGTCGCTGTGAGCCTCCACCATTTAACTAGTGGGTGAAGCCTGAACTGTCTAGAGACAGACCAGACCAGCTGCACAACACAGACACTTCAAACCTGAGGACAAATCTGAGAGAACAGAAAAAGGAAAGGAAACTTAGCTTAGAACCATGCAGCGCTACAGGAGACGGCAGCACTGCAGAGGTGAGGACCGGCACCTGTTTGAAAGAGACAAATGCACACAAACACACACAACAACGAACGAGAAACAAACACAGAGAGAGGACAAAGTGGTTATACAGAACTTGAGGACATTATCTACATGTAATTATCTACATAATTATAAATTTGTTGTGTTTTCTTTAACAATGTCAGAAGGAGAGAGGCACTGAGGCACCGTCTTCCGCCCCCCGGCGCTCCTGCTGCGCCTCCTCCTTCTGACAGGAACTGCCTACAGAACAAGCATGAATGATGCCTGAGTGGACACACGCAACTCACAAGTTCCTGGCTCTGTCAGCTCCTCTGCAGAGGGTTTCCCTAAGAAGGTGGACCTAGCAGGGTCACCGGGGGACGGGGAGCTGTGCCTCACGGCCCTCACTTCGTCGGAGAAACCCTCATGCAGAGTTCAGAAACTTGTGTGTTGAGTATGTCGCTGTGAGCCTCCACCATTTAACTAGTGGGTGAAGCCTGAACTGTCTAGAGACAGACCAGACCAGCTGCACAACACAGACACTTCAAACCTGAGGACAAATCTGAGAGAACAGAAAAAGGAAAGGAAACTTAGCTTAGAACCATGCAGCGCTACAGGAGACGGCAGCACTGCAGAGGTGAGGACCGGCACCTGTTTGAAAGAGACAAATGCACACAAACACACACAACAACGAACGAGAAACAAACACAGAGAGAGGACAAAGTGGTTATACAGAACTTGAGGACATTATCTACATGTAATTATCTACATAATTATAAATTTGTTGTGTTTTCTTTAACAATGTCAGAAGGAGAGAGGCACTGAGGCACCGTCTTCCGCCCCCCGGCGCTCCTGCTGCGCCTCCTCCTTCTGACAGGAACTGCCTACAGAACAAGCATGAATGATGCCTGAGTGGACACACGCAACTCACAAGTTCCTGGCTCTGTCAGCTCCTCTGCAGAGGGTTTCCCTAAGAAGGTGGACCTAGCAGGGTCACCGGGGGACGGGGAGCTGTGCCTCACGGCCCTCACTTCGTCGGAGAAACCCTCATGCAGAGTTCAGAAACTTGTGTGTTGAGTATGTCGCTGTGAGCCTCCACCATTTAACTAGTGGGTGAAGCCTGAACTGTCTAGAGACAGACCAGACCAGCTGCACAACACAGACACTTCAAACCTGAGGACAAATCTGAGAGAACAGAAAAAGGAAAGGAAACTTAGCTTAGAACCATGCAGCGCTACAGGAGACGGCAGCACTGCAGAGGTGAGGACCGGCACCTGTTTGAAAGAGACAAATGCACACAAACACACACAACAACGAACGAGAAACAAACACAGAGAGAGGACAAAGTGGTTATACAGAACTTGAGGACATTATCTACATGTAATTATCTACATAATTATAAATTTGTTGTGTTTTCTTTAACAATGTCAGAAGGAGAGAGGCACTGAGGCACCGTCTTCCGCCCCCCGACGCTCCTGCTGCGCCTCCTCCTTCTGACAGGAACTGCCTACAGAACAAGCATGAATGATGCCTGAGTGGACACACGCAACTCACAAGTTCCTGGCTCTGTCAGCTCCTCTGCAGAGGGTTTCCCTAAGAAGGTGGACCTAGCAGGGTCACCGGGGGACGGGGAGCTGTGCCTCACGGCCCTCACTTCGTCGGAGAAACCCTCATGCAGAGTTCAGAAACTTGTGTGTTGAGTATGTCGCTGTGAGCCTCCACCATTTAACTAGTGGGTGAAGCCTGAACTGTCTAGAGACAGACCAGACCAGCTGCACAACACAGACACTTCAAACCTGAGGACAAATCTGAGAGAACAGAAAAAGGAAAGGAAACTTAGCTTAGAACCATGCAGCGCTACAGGAGACGGCAGCACTGCAGAGGTGAGGACCGGCACCTGTTTGAAAGAGACAAATGCACACAAACACACACAACAACGAACGAGAAACAAACACAGAGAGAGGACAAAGTGGTTATACAGAACTTGAGGACATTATCTACATGTAATTATCTACATAATTATAAATTTGTTGTGTTTTCTTTAACAATGTCAGAAGGAGAGAGGCACTGAGGCACCGTCTTCCGCCCCCCGACGCTCCTGCTGCGCCTCCTCCTTCTGACAGGAACTGCCTACAGAACAAGCATGAATGATGCCTGAGTGGACACACGCAACTCACAAGTTCCTGGCTCTGTCAGCTCCTCTGCAGAGGGTTTCCCTAAGAAGGTGGACCTAGCAGGGTCACCGGGGGACGGGGAGCTGTGCCTCACGGCCCTCACTTCGCCGGAGAAACCCTCATGCAGAGTTCAGAAACTTGTGTGTTGAGTATGTCGCTGTGAGCCTCCACCATTTAACTCGTGGGTGAAGCCTGAACTGTCTAGAGACAGACCAGACCAGCTGCACAACACAGACACTTCAAACCTGAGGACAAATCTGAGAGAACAGAAAAAGGAAAGGAAACTTAGCTTAGAACCATGCAGCGCTACAGGAGACGGCAGCACTGCAGAGGTGAGGACCGGCACCTGTTTGAAAGAGACAAATGCACACAAACACACACAACAACGAACGAGAAACAAACACAGAGAGAGGACAAAGTGGTTATACAGAACTTGAGGACATTATCTACATGTAATTATCTACATAATTATAAATTTGTTGTGTTTTCTTTAACAATGTCAGAAGGAGAGAGGCACTGAGGCACCGTCTTCCGCCCCCCGGCGCTCCTGCTGCGCCTCCTCCTTCTGACAGGAACTGCCTACAGAACAAGCATGAATGATGCCTGAGTGGACACACGCAACTCACAAGTTCCTGGCTCTGTCAGCTCCTCTGCAGAGGGTTTCCCTAAGAAGGTGGACCTAGCAGGGTCACCGGGGGACGGGGAGCTGTGCCTCACGGCCCTCACTTCGTCGGAGAAACCCTCATGCAGAGTTCAGAAACTTGTGTGTTGAGTATGTCGCTGTGAGCCTCCACCATTTAACTAGTGGGTGAAGCCTGAACTGTCTAGAGACAGACCAGACCAGCTGCACAACACAGACACTTCAAACCTGAGGACAAATCTGAGAGAACAGAAAAAGGAAAGGAAACTTAGCTTAGAACCATGCAGCGCTACAGGAGACGGCAGCACTGCAGAGGTGAGGACCGGCACCTGTTTGAAAGAGACAAATGCACACAAACACACACAACAACGAACGAGAAACAAACACAGAGAGAGGACAAAGTGGTTATACAGAACTTGAGGACATTATCTACATGTAATTATCTACATAATTATAAATTTGTTGTGTTTTCTTTAACAATGTCAGAAGGAGAGAGGCACTGAGGCACCGTCTTCCGCCCCCCGACGCTCCTGCTGCGCCTCCTCCTTCTGACAGGAACTGCCTACAGAACAAGCATGAATGATGCCTGAGTGGACACACGCAACTCACAAGTTCCTGGCTCTGTCAGCACCTCTGCAGAGGGTTTCCCTAAGAAGGTGGACCTAGCAGGGTTACCGGGGGACGGGGAGCTGTGCCTCACGGCCCTCACTTCGTCGGAGAAACCCTCATGCAGAGTTCAGAAACTTGTGTGTTGAGTATGTCGCTGTGAGCCTCCACCATTTAACTAGTGGGTGAAGCCTGAACTGTCTAGAGACAGACCAGACCAGCTGCACAACACAGACACTTCAAACCTGAGGACAAATCTGAGAGAACAGAAAAAGGAAAGGAAACTTAGCTTAGAACCATGCAGCGCTACAGGAGACGGCAGCACTGCAGAGGTGAGGACCGGCACCTGTTTGAAAGAGACAAATGCACACAAACACACACAACAACGAACGAGAAACAAACACAGAGAGAGGACAAAGTGGTTATACAGAACTTGAGGACATTATCTACATGTAATTATCTACATAATTATAAATTTGTTGTGTTTTCTTTAACAATGTCAGAAGGAGAGAGGCACTGAGGCACCGTCTTCCGCCCCCCGACGCTCCTGCTGCGCCTCCTCCTTCTGACAGGAACTGCCTACAGAACAAGCATGAATGATGCCTGAGTGGACACACGCAACTCACAAGTTCCTGGCTCTGTCAGCTCCTCTGCAGAGGGTTTCCCTAAGAAGGTGGACCTAGCAGGGTCACCGGGGGACGGGGAGCTGTGCCTCACGGCCCTCACTTCGTCGGAGAAACCCTCATGCAGAGTTCAGAAACTTGTGTGTTGAGTATGTCGCTGTGAGCCTCCACCATTTAACTCGTGGGTGAAGCCTGAACTGTCTAGAGACAGACCAGACCAGCTGCACAACACAGACACTTCAAACCTGAGGACAAATCTGAGAGAACAGAAAAAGGAAAGGAAACTTAGCTTAGAACCATGCAGCGCTACAGGAGACGGCAGCACTGCAGAGGTGAGGACCGGCACCTGTTTGAAAGAGACAAATGCACACAAACACACACAACAACGAACGAGAAACAAACACAGAGAGAGGACAAAGTGGTTATACAGAACTTGAGGACATTATCTACATGTAATTATCTACATAATTATAAATTTGTTGTGTTTTCTTTAACAATGTCAGAAGGAGAGAGGCACTGAGGCACCGTCTTCCGCCCCCCGGCGCTCCTGCTGCGCCTCCTCCTTCTGACAGGAACTGCCTACAGAACAAGCATGAATGATGCCTGAGTGGACACACGCAACTCACAAGTTCCTGGCTCTGTCAGCTCCTCTGCAGAGGGTTTCCCTAAGAAGGTGGACCTAGCAGGGTCACCGGGGGACGGGGAGCTGTGCCTCACGGCCCTCACTTCGCCGGAGAAACCCTCATGCAGAGTTCAGAAACTTGTGTGTTGAGTATGTCGCTGTGAGCCTCCACCATTTAACTAGTGGGTGAAGCCTGAACTGTCTAGAGACAGACCAGACCAGCTGCACAACACAGACACTTCAAACCTGAGGACAAATCTGAGAGAACAGAAAAAGGAAAGGAAACTTAGCTTAGAACCATGCAGCGCTACAGGAGACGGCAGCACTGCAGAGGTGAGGACCGGCACCTGTTTGAAAGAGACAAATGCACACAAACACACACAACAACGAACGAGAAACAAACACAGAGAGAGGACAAAGTGGTTATACAGAACTTGAGGACATTATCTACATGTAATTATCTACATAATTATAAATTTGTTGTGTTTTCTTTAACAATGTCAGAAGGAGAGAGGCACTGAGGCACCGTCTTCCGCCCCCCGACGCTCCTGCTGCGCCTCCTCCTTCTGACAGGAACTGCCTACAGAACAAGCATGAATGATGCCTGAGTGGACACACGCAACTCACAAGTTCCTGGCTCTGTCAGCTCCTCTGCAGAGGGTTTCCCTAAGAAGGTGGACCTAGCAGGGTCACCGGGGGACGGGGAGCTGTGCCTCACGGCCCTCACTTCGTCGGAGAAACCCTCATGCAGAGTTCAGAAACTTGTGTGTTGAGTATGTCGCTGTGAGCCTCCACCATTTAACTCGTGGGTGAAGCCTGAACTGTCTAGAGACAGACCAGACCAGCTGCACAACACAGACACTTCAAACCTGAGGACAAATCTGAGAGAACAGAAAAAGGAAAGGAAACTTAGCTTAGAAGCATGCAGCGCTACAGGAGACGGCAGCACTGCAGAGGTGAGGACCGGCACCTGTTTGAAAGAGACAAATGCACACAAACACACACAACAACGAACGAGAAACAAACACAGAGAGAGGACAAAGTGGTTATACAGAACTTGAGGACATTATCTACATGTAATTATCTACATAATTATAAATTTGTTGTGTTTTCTTTAACAATGTCAGAAGGAGAGAGGCACTGAGGCACCGTCTTCCGCCCCCCGACGCTCCTGCTGCGCCTCCTCCTTCTGACAGGAACTGCCTACAGAACAAGCATGAATGATGCCTGAGTGGACACACGCAACTCACAAGTTCCTGGCTCTGTCAGCACCTCTGCAGAGGGTTTCCCTAAGAAGGTGGACCTAGCAGGGTTACCGGGGGACGGGGAGCTGTGCCTCACGGCCCTCACTTCGTCGGAGAAACCCTCATGCAGAGTTCAGAAACTTGTGTGTTGAGTATGTCGCTGTGAGCCTCCACCATTTAACTAGTGGGTGAAGCCTGAACTGTCTAGAGACAGACCAGACCAGCTGCACAACACAGACACTTCAAACCTGAGGACAAATCTGAGAGAACAGAAAAAGGAAAGGAAACTTAGCTTAGAACCATGCAGCGCTACAGGAGACGGCAGCACTGCAGAGGTGAGGACCGGCACCTGTTTGAAAGAGACAAATGCACACAAACACACACAACAACGAACGAGAAACAAACACAGAGAGAGGACAAAGTGGTTATACAGAACTTGAGGACATTATCTACATGTAATTATCTACATAATTATAAATTTGTTGTGTTTTCTTTAACAATGTCAGAAGGAGAGAGGCACTGAGGCACCGTCTTCCGCCCCCCGGCGCTCCTGCTGCGCCTCCTCCTTCTGACAGGAACTGCCTACAGAACAAGCATGAATGATGCCTGAGTGGACACACGCAACTCACAAGTTCCTGGCTCTGTCAGCTCCTCTGCAGAGGGTTTCCCTAAGAAGGTGGACCTAGCAGGGTCACCGGGGGACGGGGAGCTGTGCCTCACGGCCCTCACTTCGTCGGAGAAACCCTCATGCAGAGTTCAGAAACTTGTGTGTTGAGTATGTCGCTGTGAGCCTCCACCATTTAACTCGTGGGTGAAGCCTGAACTGTCTAGAGACAGACCAGACCAGCTGCACAACACAGACACTTCAAACCTGAGGACAAATCTGAGAGAACAGAAAAAGGAAAGGAAACTTAGCTTAGAAGCATGCAGCGCTACAGGAGACGGCAGCACTGCAGAGGTGAGGACCGGCACCTGTTTGAAAGAGACAAATGCACACAAACACACACAACAACGAACGAGAAACAAACACAGAGAGAGGACAAAGTGGTTATACAGAACTTGAGGACATTATCTACATGTAATTATCTACATAATTATAAATTTGTTGTGTTTTCTTTAACAATGTCAGAAGGAGAGAGGCACTGAGGCACCGTCTTCCGCCCCCCGACGCTCCTGCTGCGCCTCCTCCTTCTGACAGGAACTGCCTACAGAACAAGCATGAATGATGCCTGAGTGGACACACGCAACTCACAAGTTCCTGGCTCTGTCAGCACCTCTGCAGAGGGTTTCCCTAAGAAGGTGGACCTAGCAGGGTTACCGGGGGACGGGGAGCTGTGCCTCACGGCCCTCACTTCGTCGGAGAAACCCTCATGCAGAGTTCAGAAACTTGTGTGTTGAGTATGTCGCTGTGAGCCTCCACCATTTAACTAGTGGGTGAAGCCTGAACTGTCTAGAGACAGACCAGACCAGCTGCACAACACAGACACTTCAAACCTGAGGACAAATCTGAGAGAACAGAAAAAGGAAAGGAAACTTAGCTTAGAACCATGCAGCGCTACAGGAGACGGCAGCACTGCAGAGGTGAGGACCGGCACCTGTTTGAAAGAGACAAATGCACACAAACACACACAACAACGAACGAGAAACAAACACAGAGAGAGGACAAAGTGGTTATACAGAACTTGAGGACATTATCTACATGTAATTATCTACATAATTATAAATTTGTTGTGTTTTCTTTAACAATGTCAGAAGGAGAGAGGCACTGAGGCACCGTCTTCCGCCCCCCGACGCTCCTGCTGCGCCTCCTCCTTCTGACAGGAACTGCCTACAGAACAAGCATGAATGATGCCTGAGTGGACACACGCAACTCACAAGTTCCTGGCTCTGTCAGCTCCTCTGCAGAGGGTTTCCCTAAGAAGGTGGACCTAGCAGGGTCACCGGGGGACGGGGAGCTGTGCCTCACGGCCCTCACTTCGCCGGAGAAACCCTCATGCAGAGTTCAGAAACTTGTGTGTTGAGTATGTCGCTGTGAGCCTCCACCATTTAACTAGTGGGTGAAGCCTGAACTGTCTAGAGACAGACCAGACCAGCTGCACAACACAGACACTTCAAACCTGAGGACAAATCTGAGAGAACAGAAAAAGGAAAGGAAACTTAGCTTAGAACCATGCAGCGCTACAGGAGACGGCAGCACTGCAGAGGTGAGGACCGGCACCTGTTTGAAAGAGACAAATGCACACAAACACACACAACAACGAACGAGAAACAAACACAGAGAGAGGACAAAGTGGTTATACAGAACTTGAGGACATTATCTACATGTAATTATCTACATAATTATAAATTTGTTGTGTTTTCTTTAACAATGTCAGAAGGAGAGAGGCACTGAGGCACCGTCTTCCGCCCCCCGGCGCTCCTGCTGCGCCTCCTCCTTCTGACAGGAACTGCCTACAGAACAAGCATGAATGATGCCTGAGTGGACACACGCAACTCACAAGTTCCTGGCTCTGTCAGCTCCTCTGCAGAGGGTTTCCCTAAGAAGGTGGACCTAGCAGGGTCACCGGGGGACGGGGAGCTGTGCCTCACGGCCCTCACTTCGTCGGAGAAACCCTCATGCAGAGTTCAGAAACTTGTGTGTTGAGTATGTCGCTGTGAGCCTCCACCATTTAACTCGTGGGTGAAGCCTGAACTGTCTAGAGACAGACCAGACCAGCTGCACAACACAGACACTTCAAACCTGAGGACAAATCTGAGAGAACAGAAAAAGGAAAGGAAACTTAGCTTAGAACCATGCAGCGCTACAGGAGACGGCAGCACTGCAGAGGTGAGGACCGGCACCTGTTTGAAAGAGACAAATGCACACAAACACACACAACAACGAACGAGAAACAAACACAGAGAGAGGACAAAGTGGTTATACAGAACTTGAGGACATTATCTACATGTAATTATCTACATAATTATAAATTTGTTGTGTTTTCTTTAACAATGTCAGAAGGAGAGAGGCACTGAGGCACCGTCTTCCGCCCCCCGGCGCTCCTGCTGCGCCTCCTCCTTCTGACAGGAACTGCCTACAGAACAAGCATGAATGATGCCTGAGTGGACACACGCAACTCACAAGTTCCTGGCTCTGTCAGCTCCTCTGCAGAGGGTTTCCCTAAGAAGGTGGACCTAGCAGGGTCACCGGGGGACGGGGAGCTGTGCCTCACGGCCCTCACTTCGTCGGAGAAACCCTCATGCAGAGTTCAGAAACTTGTGTGTTGAGTATGTCGCTGTGAGCCTCCACCATTTAACTAGTGGGTGAAGCCTGAACTGTCTAGAGACAGACCAGACCAGCTGCACAACACAGACACTTCAAACCTGAGGACAAATCTGAGAGAACAGAAAAAGGAAAGGAAACTTAGCTTAGAACCATGCAGCGCTACAGGAGACGGCAGCACTGCAGAGGTGAGGACCGGCACCTGTTTGAAAGAGACAAATGCACACAAACACACACAACAACGAACGAGAAACAAACACAGAGAGAGGACAAAGTGGTTATACAGAACTTGAGGACATTATCTACATGTAATTATCTACATAATTATAAATTTGTTGTGTTTTCTTTAACAATGTCAGAAGGAGAGAGGCACTGAGGCACCGTCTTCCGCCCCCCGACGCTCCTGCTGCGCCTCCTCCTTCTGACAGGAACTGCCTACAGAACAAGCATGAATGATGCCTGAGTGGACACACGCAACTCACAAGTTCCTGGCTCTGTCAGCTCCTCTGCAGAGGGTTTCCCTAAGAAGGTGGACCTAGCAGGGTCACCGGGGGACGGGGAGCTGTGCCTCACGGCCCTCACTTCGTCGGAGAAACCCTCATGCAGAGTTCAGAAACTTGTGTGTTGAGTATGTCGCTGTGAGCCTCCACCATTTAACTAGTGGGTGAAGCCTGAACTGTCTAGAGACAGACCAGACCAGCTGCACAACACAGACACTTCAAACCTGAGGACAAATCTGAGAGAACAGAAAAAGGAAAGGAAACTTAGCTTAGAACCATGCAGCGCTACAGGAGACGGCAGCACTGCAGAGGTGAGGACCGGCACCTGTTTGAAAGAGACAAATGCACACAAACACACACAACAACGAACGAGAAACAAACACAGAGAGAGGACAAAGTGGTTATACAGAACTTGAGGACATTATCTACATGTAATTATCTACATAATTATAAATTTGTTGTGTTTTCTTTAACAATGTCAGAAGGAGAGAGGCACTGAGGCACCGTCTTCCGCCCCCCGACGCTCCTGCTGCGCCTCCTCCTTCTGACAGGAACTGCCTACAGAACAAGCATGAATGATGCCTGAGTGGACACACGCAACTCACAAGTTCCTGGCTCTGTCAGCTCCTCTGCAGAGGGTTTCCCTAAGAAGGTGGACCTAGCAGGGTCACCGGGGGACGGGGAGCTGTGCCTCACGGCCCTCACTTCGTCGGAGAAACCCTCATGCAGAGTTCAGAAACTTGTGTGTTGAGTATGTCGCTGTGAGCCTCCACCATTTAACTAGTGGGTGAAGCCTGAACTGTCTAGAGACAGACCAGACCAGCTGCACAACACAGACACTTCAAACCTGAGGACAAATCTGAGAGAACAGAAAAAGGAAAGGAAACTTAGCTTAGAACCATGCAGCGCTACAGGAGACGGCAGCACTGCAGAGGTGAGGACCGGCACCTGTTTGAAAGAGACAAATGCACACAAACACACACAACAACGAACGAGAAACAAACACAGAGAGAGGACAAAGTGGTTATACAGAACTTGAGGACATTATCTACATGTAATTATCTACATAATTATAAATTTGTTGTGTTTTCTTTAACAATGTCAGAAGGAGAGAGGCACTGAGGCACCGTCTTCCGCCCCCCGACGCTCCTGCTGCGCCTCCTCCTTCTGACAGGAACTGCCTACAGAACAAGCATGAATGATGCCTGAGTGGACACACGCAACTCACAAGTTCCTGGCTCTGTCAGCTCCTCTGCAGAGGGTTTCCCTAAGAAGGTGGACCTAGCAGGGTCACCGGGGGACGGGGAGCTGTGCCTCACGGCCCTCACTTCGCCGGAGAAACCCTCATGCAGAGTTCAGAAACTTGTGTGTTGAGTATGTCGCTGTGAGCCTCCACCATTTAACTCGTGGGTGAAGCCTGAACTGTCTAGAGACAGACCAGACCAGCTGCACAACACAGACACTTTAAACCTGAGGACAAATCTGAGAGAACAGAAAAAGGAAAGGAAACTTAGCTTAGAACCATGCAGCGCTACAGGAGACGGCAGCACTGCAGAGGTGAGGACCGGCACCTGTTTGAAAGAGACAAATGCACACAAACACACACAACAACGAACGAGAAACAAACACAGAGAGAGGACAAAGTGGTTATACAGAACTTGAGGACATTATCTACATGTAATTATCTACATAATTATAAATTTGTTGTGTTTTCTTTAACAATGTCAGAAGGAGAGAGGCACTGAGGCACCGTCTTCCGCCCCCCGGCGCTCCTGCTGCGCCTCCTCCTTCTGACAGGAACTGCCTACAGAACAAGCATGAATGATGCCTGAGTGGACACACGCAACTCACAAGTTCCTGGCTCTGTCAGCTCCTCTGCAGAGGGTTTCCCTAAGAAGGTGGACCTAGCAGGGTCACCGGGGGACGGGGAGCTGTGCCTCACGGCCCTCACTTCGTCGGAGAAACCCTCATGCAGAGTTCAGAAACTTGTGTGTTGAGTATGTCGCTGTGAGCCTCCACCATTTAACTAGTGGGTGAAGCCTGAACTGTCTAGAGACAGACCAGACCAGCTGCACAACACAGACACTTCAAACCTGAGGACAAATCTGAGAGAACAGAAAAAGGAAAGGAAACTTAGCTTAGAAGCATGCAGCGCTACAGGAGACGGCAGCACTGCAGAGGTGAGGACCGGCACCTGTTTGAAAGAGACAAATGCACACAAACACACACAACAACGAACGAGAAACAAACACAGAGAGAGGACAAAGTGGTTATACAGAACTTGAGGACATTATCTACATGTAATTATCTACATAATTATAAATTTGTTGTGTTTTCTTTAACAATGTCAGAAGGAGAGAGGCACTGAGGCACCGTCTTCCGCCCCCCGACGCTCCTGCTGCGCCTCCTCCTTCTGACAGGAACTGCCTACAGAACAAGCATGAATGATGCCTGAGTGGACACACGCAACTCACAAGTTCCTGGCTCTGTCAGCACCTCTGCAGAGGGTTTCCCTAAGAAGGTGGACCTAGCAGGGTTACCGGGGGACGGGGAGCTGTGCCTCACGGCCCTCACTTCGTCGGAGAAACCCTCATGCAGAGTTCAGAAACTTGTGTGTTGAGTATGTCGCTGTGAGCCTCCACCATTTAACTAGTGGGTGAAGCCTGAACTGTCTAGAGACAGACCAGACCAGCTGCACAACACAGACACTTCAAACCTGAGGACAAATCTGAGAGAACAGAAAAAGGAAAGGAAACTTAGCTTAGAACCATGCAGCGCTACAGGAGACGGCAGCACTGCAGAGGTGAGGACCGGCACCTGTTTGAAAGAGACAAATGCACACAAACACACACAACAACGAACGAGAAACAAACACAGAGAGAGGACAAAGTGGTTATACAGAACTTGAGGACATTATCTACATGTAATTATCTACATAATTATAAATTTGTTGTGTTTTCTTTAACAATGTCAGAAGGAGAGAGGCACTGAGGCACCGTCTTCCGCCCCCCGGCGCTCCTGCTGCGCCTCCTCCTTCTGACAGGAACTGCCTACAGAACAAGCATGAATGATGCCTGAGTGGACACACGCAACTCACAAGTTCCTGGCTCTGTCAGCTCCTCTGCAGAGGGTTTCCCTAAGAAGGTGGACCTAGCAGGGTCACCGGGGGACGGGGAGCTGTGCCTCACGGCCCTCACTTCGTCGGAGAAACCCTCATGCAGAGTTCAGAAACTTGTGTGTTGAGTATGTCGCTGTGAGCCTCCACCATTTAACTCGTGGGTGAAGCCTGAACTGTCTAGAGACAGAGCAGACCAGCTGCACAACACAGACACTTCAAACCTGAGGACAAATCTGAGAGAACAGAAAAAGGAAAGGAAACTTAGCTTAGAACCATGCAGCGCTACAGGAGACGGCAGCACTGCAGAGGTGAGGACCGGCACCTGTTTGAAAGAGACAAATGCACACAAACACACACAACAACGAACGAGAAACAAACACAGAGAGAGGACAAAGTGGTTATACAGAACTTGAGGACATTATCTACATGTAATTATCTACATAATTATAAATTTGTTGTGTTTTCTTTAACAATGTCAGAAGGAGAGAGGCACTGAGGCACCGTCTTCCGCCCCCCGACGCTCCTGCTGCGCCTCCTCCTTCTGACAGGAACTGCCTACAGAACAAGCATGAATGATGCCTGAGTGGACACACGCAACTCACAAGTTCCTGGCTCTGTCAGCACCTCTGCAGAGGGTTTCCCTAAGAAGGTGGACCTAGCAGGGTTACCGGGGGACGGGGAGCTGTGCCTCACGGCCCTCACTTCGTCGGAGAAACCCTCATGCAGAGTTCAGAAACTTGTGTGTTGAGTATGTCGCTGTGAGCCTCCACCATTTAACTAGTGGGTGAAGCCTGAACTGTCTAGAGACAGACCAGACCAGCTGCACAACACAGACACTTCAAACCTGAGGACAAATCTGAGAGAACAGAAAAAGGAAAGGAAACTTAGCTTAGAACCATGCAGCGCTACAGGAGACGGCAGCACTGCAGAGGTGAGGACCGGCACCTGTTTGAAAGAGACAAATGCACACAAACACACACAACAACGAACGAGAAACAAACACAGAGAGAGGACAAAGTGGTTATACAGAACTTGAGGACATTATCTACATGTAATTATCTACATAATTATAAATTTGTTGTGTTTTCTTTAACAATGTCAGAAGGAGAGAGGCACTGAGGCACCGTCTTCCGCCCCCCGGCGCTCCTGCTGCGCCTCCTCCTTCTGACAGGAACTGCCTACAGAACAAGCATGAATGATGCCTGAGTGGACACACGCAACTCACAAGTTCCTGGCTCTGTCAGCTCCTCTGCAGAGGGTTTCCCTAAGAAGGTGGACCTAGCAGGGTCACCGGGGGACGGGGAGCTGTGCCTCACGGCCCTCACTTCGCCGGAGAAACCCTCATGCAGAGTTCAGAAACTTGTGTGTTGAGTATGTCGCTGTGAGCCTCCACCATTTAACTCGTGGGTGAAGCCTGAACTGTCTAGAGACAGACCAGACCAGCTGCACAACACAGACACTTCAAACCTGAGGACAAATCTGAGAGAACAGAAAAAGGAAAGGAAACTTAGCTTAGAACCATGCAGCGCTACAGGAGACGGCAGCACTGCAGAGGTGAGGACCGGCACCTGTTTGAAAGAGACAAATGCACACAAACACACACAACAACGAACGAGAAACAAACACAGAGAGAGGACAAAGTGGTTATACAGAACTTGAGGACATTATCTACATGTAATTATCTACATAATTATAAATTTGTTGTGTTTTCTTTAACAATGTCAGAAGGAGAGAGGCACTGAGGCACCGTCTTCCGCCCCCCGGCGCTCCTGCTGCGCCTCCTCCTTCTGACAGGAACTGCCTACAGAACAAGCATGAATGATGCCTGAGTGGACACACGCAACTCACAAGTTCCTGGCTCTGTCAGCTCCTCTGCAGAGGGTTTCCCTAAGAAGGTGGACCTAGCAGGGTCACCGGGGGACGGGGAGCTGTGCCTCACGGCCCTCACTTCGTCGGAGAAACCCTCATGCAGAGTTCAGAAACTTGTGTGTTGAGTATGTCGCTGTGAGCCTCCACCATTTAACTAGTGGGTGAAGCCTGAACTGTCTAGAGACAGACCAGACCAGCTGCACAACACAGACACTTCAAACCTGAGGACAAATCTGAGAGAACAGAAAAAGGAAAGGAAACTTAGCTTAGAACCATGCAGCGCTACAGGAGACGGCAGCACTGCAGAGGTGAGGACCGGCACCTGTTTGAAAGAGACAAATGCACACAAACACACACAACAACGAACGAGAAACAAACACAGAGAGAGGACAAAGTGGTTATACAGAACTTGAGGACATTATCTACATGTAATTATCTACATAATTATAAATTTGTTGTGTTTTCTTTAACAATGTCAGAAGGAGAGAGGCACTGAGGCACCGTCTTCCGCCCCCCGGCGCTCCTGCTGCGCCTCCTCCTTCTGACAGGAACTGCCTACAGAACAAGCATGAATGATGCCTGAGTGGACACACGCAACTCACAAGTTCCTGGCTCTGTCAGCTCCTCTGCAAAGGGTTTCCCTAAGAAGGTGGACCTAGCAGGGTCACCGGGGGACGGGGAGCTGTGCCTCACGGCCCTCACTTCGCCGGAGAAACCCTCATGCAGAGTTCAGAAACTTGTGTGTTGAGTATGTCGCTGTGAGCCTCCACCATTTAACTAGTGGGTGAAGCCTGAACTGTCTAGAGACAGACCAGACCAGCTGCACAACACAGACACTTCAAACCTGAGGACAAATCTGAGAGAACAGAAAAAGGAAAGGAAACTTAGCTTAGAACCATGCAGCGCTACAGGAGACGGCAGCACTGCAGAGGTGAGGACCGGCACCTGTTTGAAAGAGACAAATGCACACAAACACACACAACAACGAACGAGAAACAAACACAGAGAGAGGACAAAGTGGTTATACAGAACTTGAGGACATTATCTACATGTAATTATCTACATAATTATAAATTTGTTGTGTTTTCTTTAACAATGTCAGAAGGAGAGAGGCACTGAGGCACCGTCTTCCGCCCCCCGACGCTCCTGCTGCGCCTCCTCCTTCTGACAGGAACTGCCTACAGAACAAGCATGAATGATGCCTGAGTGGACACACGCAACTCACAAGTTCCTGGCTCTGTCAGCTCCTCTGCAAAGGGTTTCCCTAAGAAGGTGGACCTAGCAGGGTCACCGGGGGACGGGGAGCTGTGCCTCACGGCCCTCACTTCGCCGGAGAAACCCTCATGCAGAGTTCAGAAACTTGTGTGTTGAGTATGTCGCTGTGAGCCTCCACCATTTAACTCGTGGGTGAAGCCTGAACTGTCTAGAGACAGACCAGACCAGCTGCACAACACAGACACTTCAAACCTGAGGACAAATCTGAGAGAACAGAAAAAGGAAAGGAAACTTAGCTTAGAACCATGCAGCGCTACAGGAGACGGCAGCACTGCAGAGGTGAGGACCGGCACCTGTTTGAAAGAGACAAATGCACACAAACACACACAACAACGAACGAGAAACAAACACAGAGAGAGGACAAAGTGGTTATACAGAACTTGAGGACATTATCTACATGTAATTATCTACATAATTATAAATTTGTTGTGTTTTCTTTAACAATGTCAGAAGGAGAGAGGCACTGAGGCACCGTCTTCCGCCCCCCGACGCTCCTGCTGCGCCTCCTCCTTCTGACAGGAACTGCCTACAGAACAAGCATGAATGATGCCTGAGTGGACACACGCAACTCACAAGTTCCTGGCTCTGTCAGCTCCTCTGCAGAGGGTTTCCCTAAGAAGGTGGACCTAGCAGGGTCACCGGGGGACGGGGAGCTGTGCCTCACGGCCCTCACTTCGCCGGAGAAACCCTCATGCAGAGTTCAGAAACTTGTGTGTTGAGTATGTCGCTGTGAGCCTCCACCATTTAACTCGTGGGTGAAGCCTGAACTGTCTAGAGACAGACCAGACCAGCTGCACAACACAGACACTTCAAACCTGAGGACAAATCTGAGAGAACAGAAAAAGGAAAGGAAACTTAGCTTAGAACCATGCAGCGCTACAGGAGACGGCAGCACTGCAGAGGTGAGGACCGGCACCTGTTTGAAAGAGACAAATGCACACAAACACACACAACAACGAACAAGAAACAAACACAGAGAGAGGACAAAGTGGTTATACAGAACTTGAGGACATTATCTACATGTAATTATCTACATAATTATAAATTTGTTGTGTTTTCTTTAACAATGTCAGAAGGAGAGAGGCACTGAGGCACCGTCTTCCGCCCCCCGACGCTCCTGCTGCGCCTCCTCCTTCTGACAGGAACTGCCTACAGAACAAGCATGAATGATGCCTGAGTGGACACACGCAACTCACAAGTTCCTGGCTCTGTCAGCACCTCTGCAGAGGGTTTCCCTAAGAAGGTGGACCTAGCAGGGTTACCGGGGGACGGGGAGCTGTGCCTCACGGCCCTCACTTCGTCGGAGAAACCCTCATGCAGAGTTCAGAAACTTGTGTGTTGAGTATGTCGCTGTGAGCCTCCACCATTTAACTAGTGGGTGAAGCCTGAACTGTCTAGAGACAGACCAGACCAGCTGCACAACACAGACACTTCAAACCTGAGGACAAATCTGAGAGAACAGAAAAAGGAAAGGAAACTTAGCTTAGAACCATGCAGCGCTACAGGAGACGGCAGCACTGCAGAGGTGAGGACCGGCACCTGTTTGAAAGAGACAAATGCACACAAACACACACAACAACGAACGAGAAACAAACACAGAGAGAGGACAAAGTGGTTATACAGAACTTGAGGACATTATCTACATGTAATTATCTACATAATTATAAATTTGTTGTGTTTTCTTTAACAATGTCAGAAGGAGAGAGGCACTGAGGCACCGTCTTCCGCCCCCCGGCGCTCCTGCTGCGCCTCCTCCTTCTGACAGGAACTGCCTACAGAACAAGCATGAATGATGCCTGAGTGGACACACGCAACTCACAAGTTCCTGGCTCTGTCAGCTCCTCTGCAGAGGGTTTCCCTAAGAAGGTGGACCTAGCAGGGTCACCGGGGGACGGGGAGCTGTGCCTCACGGCCCTCACTTCGCCGGAGAAACCCTCATGCAGAGTTCAGAAACTTGTGTGTTGAGTATGTCGCTGTGAGCCTCCACCATTTAACTAGTGGGTGAAGCCTGAACTGTCTAGAGACAGACCAGACCAGCTGCACAACACAGACACTTCAAACCTGAGGACAAATCTGAGAGAACAGAAAAAGGAAAGGAAACTTAGCTTAGAAGCATGCAGCGCTACAGGAGACGGCAGCACTGCAGAGGTGAGGACCGGCACCTGTTTGAAAGAGACAAATGCACACAAACACACACAACAACGAACGAGAAACAAACACAGAGAGAGGACAAAGTGGTTATACAGAACTTGAGGACATTATCTACATGTAATTATCTACATAATTATAAATTTGTTGTGTTTTCTTTAACAATGTCAGAAGGAGAGAGGCACTGAGGCACCGTCTTCCGCCCCCCGGCGCTCCTGCTGCGCCTCCTCCTTCTGACAGGAACTGCCTACAGAACAAGCATGAATGATGCCTGAGTGGACACACGCAACTCACAAGTTCCTGGCTCTGTCAGCACCTCTGCAGAGGGTTTCCCTAAGAAGGTGGACCTAGCAGGGTTACCGGGGGACGGGGAGCTGTGCCTCACGGCCCTCACTTCGTCGGAGAAACCCTCATGCAGAGTTCAGAAACTTGTGTGTTGAGTATGTCGCTGTGAGCCTCCACCATTTAACTAGTGGGTGAAGCCTGAACTGTCTAGAGACAGACCAGACCAGCTGCACAACACAGACACTTCAAACCTGAGGACAAATCTGAGAGAACAGAAAAAGGAAAGGAAACTTAGCTTAGAACCATGCAGCGCTACAGGAGACGGCAGCACTGCAGAGGTGAGGACCGGCACCTGTTTGAAAGAGACAAATGCACACAAACACACACAACAACGAACGAGAAACAAACACAGAGAGAGGACAAAGTGGTTATACAGAACTTGAGGACATTATCTACATGTAATTATCTACATAATTATAAATTTGTTGTGTTTTCTTTAACAATGTCAGAAGGAGAGAGGCACTGAGGCACCGTCTTCCGCCCCCCGACGCTCCTGCTGCGCCTCCTCCTTCTGACAGGAACTGCCTACAGAACAAGCATGAATGATGCCTGAGTGGACACACGCAACTCACAAGTTCCTGGCTCTGTCAGCTCCTCTGCAGAGGGTTTCCCTAAGAAGGTGGACCTAGCAGGGTCACCGGGGGACGGGGAGCTGTGCCTCACGGCCCTCACTTCGCCGGAGAAACCCTCATGCAGAGTTCAGAAACTTGTGTGTTGAGTATGTCGCTGTGAGCCTCCACCATTTAACTAGTGGGTGAAGCCTGAACTGTCTAGAGACAGACCAGACCAGCTGCACAACACAGACACTTCAAACCTGAGGACAAATCTGAGAGAACAGAAAAAGGAAAGGAAACTTAGCTTAGAACCATGCAGCGCTACAGGAGACGGCAGCACTGCAGAGGTGAGGACCGGCACCTGTTTGAAAGAGACAAATGCACACAAACACACACAACAACGAACGAGAAACAAACACAGAGAGAGGACAAAGTGGTTATACAGAACTTGAGGACATTATCTACATGTAATTATCTACATAATTATAAATTTGTTGTGTTTTCTTTAACAATGTCAGAAGGAGAGAGGCACTGAGGCACCGTCTTCCGCCCCCCGGCGCTCCTGCTGCGCCTCCTCCTTCTGACAGGAACTGCCTACAGAACAAGCATGAATGATGCCTGAGTGGACACACGCAACTCACAAGTTCCTGGCTCTGTCAGCTCCTCTGCAAAGGGTTTCCCTAAGAAGGTGGACCTAGCAGGGTCACCGGGGGACGGGGAGCTGTGCCTCACGGCCCTCACTTCGCCGGAGAAACCCTCATGCAGAGTTCAGAAACTTGTGTGTTGAGTATGTCGCTGTGAGCCTCCACCATTTAACTAGTGGGTGAAGCCTGAACTGTCTAGAGACAGACCAGACCAGCTGCACAACACAGACACTTCAAACCTGAGGACAAATCTGAGAGAACAGAAAAAGGAAAGGAAACTTAGCTTAGAACCATGCAGCGCTACAGGAGACGGCAGCACTGCAGAGGTGAGGACCGGCACCTGTTTGAAAGAGACAAATGCACACAAACACACACAACAACGAACGAGAAACAAACACAGAGAGAGGACAAAGTGGTTATACAGAACTTGAGGACATTATCTACATGTAATTATCTACATAATTATAAATTTGTTGTGTTTTCTTTAACAATGTCAGAAGGAGAGAGGCACTGAGGCACCGTCTTCCGCCCCCCGACGCTCCTGCTGCGCCTCCTCCTTCTGACAGGAACTGCCTACAGAACAAGCATGAATGATGCCTGAGTGGACACACGCAACTCACAAGTTCCTGGCTCTGTCAGCTCCTCTGCAGAGGGTTTCCCTAAGAAGGTGGACCTAGCAGGGTCACCGGGGGACGGGGAGCTGTGCCTCACGGCCCTCACTTCGCCGGAGAAACCCTCATGCAGAGTTCAGAAACTTGTGTGTTGAGTATGTCGCTGTGAGCCTCCACCATTTAACTCGTGGGTGAAGCCTGAACTGTCTAGAGACAGACCAGACCAGCTGCACAACACAGACACTTCAAACCTGAGGACAAATCTGAGAGAACAGAAAAAGGAAAGGAAACTTAGCTTAGAACCATGCAGCGCTACAGGAGACGGCAGCACTGCAGAGGTGAGGACCGGCACCTGTTTGAAAGAGACAAATGCACACAAACACACACAACAACGAACGAGAAACAAACACAGAGAGAGGACAAAGTGGTTATACAGAACTTGAGGACATTATCTACATGTAATTATCTACATAATTATAAATTTGTTGTGTTTTCTTTAACAATGTCAGAAGGAGAGAGGCACTGAGGCACCGTCTTCCGCCCCCCGGCGCTCCTGCTGCGCCTCCTCCTTCTGACAGGAACTGCCTACAGAACAAGCATGAATGATGCCTGAGTGGACACACGCAACTCACAAGTTCCTGGCTCTGTCAGCTCCTCTGCAGAGGGTTTCCCTAAGAAGGTGGACCTAGCAGGGTCACCGGGGGACGGGGAGCTGTGCCTCACGGCCCTCACTTCGTCGGAGAAACCCTCATGCAGAGTTCAGAAACTTGTGTGTTGAGTATGTCGCTGTGAGCCTCCACCATTTAACTAGTGGGTGAAGCCTGAACTGTCTAGAGACAGACCAGACCAGCTGCACAACACAGACACTTCAAACCTGAGGACAAATCTGAGAGAACAGAAAAAGGAAAGGAAACTTAGCTTAGAACCATGCAGCGCTACAGGAGACGGCAGCACTGCAGAGGTGAGGACCGGCACCTGTTTGAAAGAGACAAATGCACACAAACACACACAACAACGAACGAGAAACAAACACAGAGAGAGGACAAAGTGGTTATACAGAACTTGAGGACATTATCTACATGTAATTATCTACATAATTATAAATTTGTTGTGTTTTCTTTAACAATGTCAGAAGGAGAGAGGCACTGAGGCACCGTCTTCCGCCCCCCGACGCTCCTGCTGCGCCTCCTCCTTCTGACAGGAACTGCCTACAGAACAAGCATGAATGATGCCTGAGTGGACACACGCAACTCACAAGTTCCTGGCTCTGTCAGCTCCTCTGCAAAGGGTTTCCCTAAGAAGGTGGACCTAGCAGGGTCACCGGGGGACGGGGAGCTGTGCCTCACGGCCCTCACTTCGCCGGAGAAACCCTCATGCAGAGTTCAGAAACTTGTGTGTTGAGTATGTCGCTGTGAGCCTCCACCATTTAACTAGTGGGTGAAGCCTGAACTGTCTAGAGACAGACCAGACCAGCTGCACAACACAGACACTTCAAACCTGAGGACAAATCTGAGAGAACAGAAAAAGGAAAGGAAACTTAGCTTAGAACCATGCAGCGCTACAGGAGACGGCAGCACTGCAGAGGTGAGGACCGGCACCTGTTTGAAAGAGACAAATGCACACAAACACACACAACAACGAACGAGAAACAAACACAGAGAGAGGACAAAGTGGTTATACAGAACTTGAGGACATTATCTACATGTAATTATCTACATAATTATAAATTTGTTGTGTTTTCTTTAACAATGTCAGAAGGAGAGAGGCACTGAGGCACCGTCTTCCGCCCCCCGGCGCTCCTGCTGCGCCTCCTCCTTCTGACAGGAACTGCCTACAGAACAAGCATGAATGATGCCTGAGTGGACACACGCAACTCACAAGTTCCTGGCTCTGTCAGCTCCTCTGCAAAGGGTTTCCCTAAGAAGGTGGACCTAGCAGGGTCACCGGGGGACGGGGAGCTGTGCCTCACGGCCCTCACTTCGCCGGAGAAACCCTCATGCAGAGTTCAGAAACTTGTGTGTTGAGTATGTCGCTGTGAGCCTCCACCATTTAACTAGTGGGTGAAGCCTGAACTGTCTAGAGACAGACCAGACCAGCTGCACAACACAGACACTTCAAACCTGAGGACAAATCTGAGAGAACAGAAAAAGGAAAGGAAACTTAGCTTAGAACCATGCAGCGCTACAGGAGACGGCAGCACTGCAGAGGTGAGGACCGGCACCTGTTTGAAAGAGACAAATGCACACAAACACACACAACAACGAACGAGAAACAAACACAGAGAGAGGACAAAGTGGTTATACAGAACTTGAGGACATTATCTACATGTAATTATCTACATAATTATAAATTTGTTGTGTTTTCTTTAACAATGTCAGAAGGAGAGAGGCACTGAGGCACCGTCTTCCGCCCCCCGACGCTCCTGCTGCGCCTCCTCCTTCTGACAGGAACTGCCTACAGAACAAGCATGAATGATGCCTGAGTGGACACACGCAACTCACAAGTTCCTGGCTCTGTCAGCTCCTCTGCAGAGGGTTTCCCTAAGAAGGTGGACCTAGCAGGGTCACCGGGGGACGGGGAGCTGTGCCTCACGGCCCTCACTTCGCCGGAGAAACCCTCATGCAGAGTTCAGAAACTTGTGTGTTGAGTATGTCGCTGTGAGCCTCCACCATTTAACTCGTGGGTGAAGCCTGAACTGTCTAGAGACAGACCAGACCAGCTGCACAACACAGACACTTCAAACCTGAGGACAAATCTGAGAGAACAGAAAAAGGAAAGGAAACTTAGCTTAGAACCATGCAGCGCTACAGGAGACGGCAGCACTGCAGAGGTGAGGACCGGCACCTGTTTGAAAGAGACAAATGCACACAAACACACACAACAACGAACAAGAAACAAACACAGAGAGAGGACAAAGTGGTTATACAGAACTTGAGGACATTATCTACATGTAATTATCTACATAATTATAAATTTGTTGTGTTTTCTTTAACAATGTCAGAAGGAGAGAGGCACTGAGGCACCGTCTTCCGCCCCCCGACGCTCCTGCTGCGCCTCCTCCTTCTGACAGGAACTGCCTACAGAACAAGCATGAATGATGCCTGAGTGGACACACGCAACTCACAAGTTCCTGGCTCTGTCAGCACCTCTGCAGAGGGTTTCCCTAAGAAGGTGGACCTAGCAGGGTTACCGGGGGACGGGGAGCTGTGCCTCACGGCCCTCACTTCGTCGGAGAAACCCTCATGCAGAGTTCAGAAACTTGTGTGTTGAGTATGTCGCTGTGAGCCTCCACCATTTAACTAGTGGGTGAAGCCTGAACTGTCTAGAGACAGACCAGACCAGCTGCACAACACAGACACTTCAAACCTGAGGACAAATCTGAGAGAACAGAAAAAGGAAAGGAAACTTAGCTTAGAACCATGCAGCGCTACAGGAGACGGCAGCACTGCAGAGGTGAGGACCGGCACCTGTTTGAAAGAGACAAATGCACACAAACACACACAACAACGAACGAGAAACAAACACAGAGAGAGGACAAAGTGGTTATACAGAACTTGAGGACATTATCTACATGTAATTATCTACATAATTATAAATTTGTTGTGTTTTCTTTAACAATGTCAGAAGGAGAGAGGCACTGAGGCACCGTCTTCCACCCCCCGGCGCTCCTGCTGCGCCTCCTCCTTCTGACAGGAACTGCCTACAGAACAAGCATGAATGATGCCTGAGTGGACACACGCAACTCACAAGTTCCTGGCTCTGTCAGCTCCTCTGCAGAGGGTTTCCCTAAGAAGGTGGACCTAGCAGGGTCACCGGGGGACGGGGAGCTGTGCCTCACGGCCCTCACTTCGCCGGAGAAACCCTCATGCAGAGTTCAGAAACTTGTGTGTTGAGTATGTCGCTGTGAGCCTCCACCATTTAACTAGTGGGTGAAGCCTGAACTGTCTAGAGACAGACCAGACCAGCTGCACAACACAGACACTTCAAACCTGAGGACAAATCTGAGAGAACAGAAAAAGGAAAGGAAACTTAGCTTAGAACCATGCAGCGCTACAGGAGACGGCAGCACTGCAGAGGTGAGGACCGGCACCTGTTTGAAAGAGACAAATGCACACAAACACACACAACAACGAACGAGAAACAAACACAGAGAGAGGACAAAGTGGTTATACAGAACTTGAGGACATTATCTACATGTAATTATCTACATAATTATAAATTTGTTGTGTTTTCTTTAACAATGTCAGAAGGAGAGAGGCACTGAGGCACCGTCTTCCGCCCCCCGACGCTCCTGCTGCGCCTCCTCCTTCTGACAGGAACTGCCTACAGAACAAGCATGAATGATGCCTGAGTGGACACACGCAACTCACAAGTTCCTGGCTCTGTCAGCTCCTCTGCAGAGGGTTTCCCTAAGAAGGTGGACCTAGCAGGGTCACCGGGGGACGGGGAGCTGTGCCTCACGGCCCTCACTTCGTCGGAGAAACCCTCATGCAGAGTTCAGAAACTTGTGTGTTGAGTATGTCGCTGTGAGCCTCCACCATTTAACTAGTGGGTGAAGCCTGAACTGTCTAGAGACAGACCAGACCAGCTGCACAACACAGACACTTCAAACCTGAGGACAAATCTGAGAGAACAGAAAAAGGAAAGGAAACTTAGCTTAGAAGCATGCAGCGCTACAGGAGACGGCAGCACTGCAGAGGTGAGGACCGGCACCTGTTTGAAAGAGACAAATGCACACAAACACACACAACAACGAACGAGAAACAAACACAGAGAGAGGACAAAGTGGTTATACAGAACTTGAGGACATTATCTACATGTAATTATCTACATAATTATAAATTTGTTGTGTTTTCTTTAACAATGTCAGAAGGAGAGAGGCACTGAGGCACCGTCTTCCGCCCCCCGACGCTCCTGCTGCGCCTCCTCCTTCTGACAGGAACTGCCTACAGAACAAGCATGAATGATGCCTGAGTGGACACACGCAACTCACAAGTTCCTGGCTCTGTCAGCACCTCTGCAGAGGGTTTCCCTAAGAAGGTGGACCTAGCAGGGTTACCGGGGGACGGGGAGCTGTGCCTCACGGCCCTCACTTCGTCGGAGAAACCCTCATGCAGAGTTCAGAAACTTGTGTGTTGAGTATGTCGCTGTGAGCCTCCACCATTTAACTAGTGGGTGAAGCCTGAACTGTCTAGAGACAGACCAGACCAGCTGCACAACACAGACACTTCAAACCTGAGGACAAATCTGAGAGAACAGAAAAAGGAAAGGAAACTTAGCTTAGAACCATGCAGCGCTACAGGAGACGGCAGCACTGCAGAGGTGAGGACCGGCACCTGTTTGAAAGAGACAAATGCACACAAACACACACAACAACGAACGAGAAACAAACACAGAGAGAGGACAAAGTGGTTATACAGAACTTGAGGACATTATCTACATGTAATTATCTACATAATTATAAATTTGTTGTGTTTTCTTTAACAATGTCAGAAGGAGAGAGGCACTGAGGCACCGTCTTCCGCCCCCCGGCGCTCCTGCTGCGCCTCCTCCTTCTGACAGGAACTGCCTACAGAACAAGCATGAATGATGCCTGAGTGGACACACGCAACTCACAAGTTCCTGGCTCTGTCAGCTCCTCTGCAGAGGGTTTCCCTAAGAAGGTGGACCTAGCAGGGTCACCGGGGGACGGGGAGCTGTGCCTCACGGCCCTCACTTCGCCGGAGAAACCCTCATGCAGAGTTCAGAAACTTGTGTGTTGAGTATGTCGCTGTGAGCCTCCACCATTTAACTAGTGGGTGAAGCCTGAACTGTCTAGAGACAGACCAGACCAGCTGCACAACACAGACACTTCAAACCTGAGGACAAATCTGAGAGAACAGAAAAAGGAAAGGAAACTTAGCTTAGAACCATGCAGCGCTACAGGAGACGGCAGCACTGCAGAGGTGAGGACCGGCACCTGTTTGAAAGAGACAAATGCACACAAACACACACAACAACGAACGAGAAACAAACACAGAGAGAGGACAAAGTGGTTATACAGAACTTGAGGACATTATCTACATGTAATTATCTACATAATTATAAATTTGTTGTGTTTTCTTTAACAATGTCAGAAGGAGAGAGGCACTGAGGCACCGTCTTCCGCCCCCCGGCGCTCCTGCTGCGCCTCCTCCTTCTGACAGGAACTGCCTACAGAACAAGCATGAATGATGCCTGAGTGGACACACGCAACTCACAAGTTCCTGGCTCTGTCAGCTCCTCTGCAGAGGGTTTCCCTAAGAAGGTGGACCTAGCAGGGTCACCGGGGGACGGGGAGCTGTGCCTCACGGCCCTCACTTCGCCGGAGAAACCCTCATGCAGAGTTCAGAAACTTGTGTGTTGAGTATGTCGCTGTGAGCCTCCACCATTTAACTAGTGGGTGAAGCCTGAACTGTCTAGAGACAGACCAGACCAGCTGCACAACACAGACACTTCAAACCTGAGGACAAATCTGAGAGAACAGAAAAAGGAAAGGAAACTTAGCTTAGAACCATGCAGCGCTA
The DNA here is from genome assembly GCF_965226115.1 of Aulonocara stuartgranti. NCBI lineage: Eukaryota > Metazoa > Chordata > Actinopteri > Cichliformes > Cichlidae > Aulonocara > Aulonocara stuartgranti. The sequence continues at coordinate 11,907,459 of NC_138956.1, read as the reverse complement.
CAGGAGACGGCAGCACTGCAGAGGTGAGGACCGGCACCTGTTTGAAAGAGACAAATGCACACAAACACACACAACAACGAACGAGAAACAAACACAGAGAGAGGACAAAGTGGTTATACAGAACTTGAGGACATTATCTACATGTAATTATCTACATAATTATAAATTTGTTGTGTTTTCTTTAACAATGTCAGAAGGAGAGAGGCACTGAGGCACCGTCTTCCGCCCCCCGACGCTCCTGCTGCGCCTCCTCCTTCTGACAGGAACTGCCTACAGAACAAGCATGAATGATGCCTGAGTGGACACACGCAACTCACAAGTTCCTGGCTCTGTCAGCTCCTCTGCAGAGGGTTTCCCTAAGAAGGTGGACCTAGCAGGGTCACCGGGGGACGGGGAGCTGTGCCTCACGGCCCTCACTTCGTCGGAGAAACCCTCATGCAGAGTTCAGAAACTTGTGTGTTGAGTATGTCGCTGTGAGCCTCCACCATTTAACTAGTGGGTGAAGCCTGAACTGTCTAGAGACAGACCAGACCAGCTGCACAACACAGACACTTCAAACCTGAGGACAAATCTGAGAGAACAGAAAAAGGAAAGGAAACTTAGCTTAGAACCATGCAGCGCTACAGGAGACGGCAGCACTGCAGAGGTGAGGACCGGCACCTGTTTGAAAGAGACAAATGCACACAAACACACACAACAACGAACGAGAAACAAACACAGAGAGAGGACAAAGTGGTTATACAGAACTTGAGGACATTATCTACATGTAATTATCTACATAATTATAAATTTGTTGTGTTTTCTTTAACAATGTCAGAAGGAGAGAGGCACTGAGGCACCGTCTTCCGCCCCCCGGCGCTCCTGCTGCGCCTCCTCCTTCTGACAGGAACTGCCTACAGAACAAGCATGAATGATGCCTGAGTGGACACACGCAACTCACAAGTTCCTGGCTCTGTCAGCTCCTCTGCAGAGGGTTTCCCTAAGAAGGTGGACCTAGCAGGGTCACCGGGGGACGGGGAGCTGTGCCTCACGGCCCTCACTTCGTCGGAGAAACCCTCATGCAGAGTTCAGAAACTTGTGTGTTGAGTATGTCGCTGTGAGCCTCCACCATTTAACTAGTGGGTGAAGCCTGAACTGTCTAGAGACAGACCAGACCAGCTGCACAACACAGACACTTCAAACCTGAGGACAAATCTGAGAGAACAGAAAAAGGAAAGGAAACTTAGCTTAGAACCATGCAGCGCTACAGGAGACGGCAGCACTGCAGAGGTGAGGACCGGCACCTGTTTGAAAGAGACAAATGCACACAAACACACACAACAACGAACGAGAAACAAACACAGAGAGAGGACAAAGTGGTTATACAGAACTTGAGGACATTATCTACATGTAATTATCTACATAATTATAAATTTGTTGTGTTTTCTTTAACAATGTCAGAAGGAGAGAGGCACTGAGGCACCGTCTTCCGCCCCCCGACGCTCCTGCTGCGCCTCCTCCTTCTGACAGGAACTGCCTACAGAACAAGCATGAATGATGCCTGAGTGGACACACGCAACTCACAAGTTCCTGGCTCTGTCAGCTCCTCTGCAGAGGGTTTCCCTAAGAAGGTGGACCTAGCAGGGTCACCGGGGGACGGGGAGCTGTGCCTCACGGCCCTCACTTCGCCGGAGAAACCCTCATGCAGAGTTCAGAAACTTGTGTGTTGAGTATGTCGCTGTGAGCCTCCACCATTTAACTAGTGGGTGAAGCCTGAACTGTCTAGAGACAGACCAGACCAGCTGCACAACACAGACACTTCAAACCTGAGGACAAATCTGAGAGAACAGAAAAAGGAAAGGAAACTTAGCTTAGAACCATGCAGCGCTACAGGAGACGGCAGCACTGCAGAGGTGAGGACCGGCACCTGTTTGAAAGAGACAAATGCACACAAACACACACAACAACGAACGAGAAACAAACACAGAGAGAGGACAAAGTGGTTATACAGAACTTGAGGACATTATCTACATGTAATTATCTACATAATTATAAATTTGTTGTGTTTTCTTTAACAATGTCAGAAGGAGAGAGGCACTGAGGCACCGTCTTCCGCCCCCCGACGCTCCTGCTGCGCCTCCTCCTTCTGACAGGAACTGCCTACAGAACAAGCATGAATGATGCCTGAGTGGACACACGCAACTCACAAGTTCCTGGCTCTGTCAGCTCCTCTGCAGAGGGTTTCCCTAAGAAGGTGGACCTAGCAGGGTCACCGGGGGACGGGGAGCTGTGCCTCACGGCCCTCACTTCGTCGGAGAAACCCTCATGCAGAGTTCAGAAACTTGTGTGTTGAGTATGTCGCTGTGAGCCTCCACCATTTAACTAGTGGGTGAAGCCTGAACTGTCTAGAGACAGACCAGACCAGCTGCACAACACAGACACTTCAAACCTGAGGACAAATCTGAGAGAACAGAAAAAGGAAAGGAAACTTAGCTTAGAACCATGCAGCGCTACAGGAGACGGCAGCACTGCAGAGGTGAGGACCGGCACCTGTTTGAAAGAGACAAATGCACACAAACACACACAACAACGAACGAGAAACAAACACAGAGAGAGGACAAAGTGGTTATACAGAACTTGAGGACATTATCTACATGTAATTATCTACATAATTATAAATTTGTTGTGTTTTCTTTAACAATGTCAGAAGGAGAGAGGCACTGAGGCACCGTCTTCCGCCCCCCGACGCTCCTGCTGCGCCTCCTCCTTCTGACAGGAACTGCCTACAGAACAAGCATGAATGATGCCTGAGTGGACACACGCAACTCACAAGTTCCTGGCTCTGTCAGCTCCTCTGCAGAGGGTTTCCCTAAGAAGGTGGACCTAGCAGGGTCACCGGGGGACGGGGAGCTGTGCCTCACGGCCCTCACTTCGCCGGAGAAACCCTCATGCAGAGTTCAGAAACTTGTGTGTTGAGTATGTCGCTGTGAGCCTCCACCATTTAACTAGTGGGTGAAGCCTGAACTGTCTAGAGACAGACCAGACCAGCTGCACAACACAGACACTTCAAACCTGAGGACAAATCTGAGAGAACAGAAAAAGGAAAGGAAACTTAGCTTAGAACCATGCAGCGCTACAGGAGACGGCAGCACTGCAGAGGTGAGGACCGGCACCTGTTTGAAAGAGACAAATGCACACAAACACACACAACAACGAACGAGAAACAAACACAGAGAGAGGACAAAGTGGTTATACAGAACTTGAGGACATTATCTACATGTAATTATCTACATAATTATAAATTTGTTGTGTTTTCTTTAACAATGTCAGAAGGAGAGAGGCACTGAGGCACCGTCTTCCGCCCCCCGGCGCTCCTGCTGCGCCTCCTCCTTCTGACAGGAACTGCCTACAGAACAAGCATGAATGATGCCTGAGTGGACACACGCAACTCACAAGTTCCTGGCTCTGTCAGCTCCTCTGCAGAGGGTTTCCCTAAGAAGGTGGACCTAGCAGGGTCACCGGGGGACGGGGAGCTGTGCCTCACGGCCCTCACTTCGCCGGAGAAACCCTCATGCAGAGTTCAGAAACTTGTGTGTTGAGTATGTCGCTGTGAGCCTCCACCATTTAACTCGTGGGTGAAGCCTGAACTGTCTAGAGACAGACCAGACCAGCTGCACAACACAGACACTTCAAACCTGAGGACAAATCTGAGAGAACAGAAAAAGGAAAGGAAACTTAGCTTAGAACCATGCAGCGCTACAGGAGACGGCAGCACTGCAGAGGTGAGGACCGGCACCTGTTTGAAAGAGACAAATGCACACAAACACACACAACAACGAACGAGAAACAAACACAGAGAGAGGACAAAGTGGTTATACAGAACTTGAGGACATTATCTACATGTAATTATCTACATAATTATAAATTTGTTGTGTTTTCTTTAACAATGTCAGAAGGAGAGAGGCACTGAGGCACCGTCTTCCGCCCCCCGGCGCTCCTGCTGCGCCTCCTCCTTCTGACAGGAACTGCCTACAGAACAAGCATGAATGATGCCTGAGTGGACACACGCAACTCACAAGTTCCTGGCTCTGTCAGCTCCTCTGCAGAGGGTTTCCCTAAGAAGGTGGACCTAGCAGGGTCACCGGGGGACGGGGAGCTGTGCCTCACGGCCCTCACTTCGTCGGAGAAACCCTCATGCAGAGTTCAGAAACTTGTGTGTTGAGTATGTCGCTGTGAGCCTCCACCATTTAACTAGTGGGTGAAGCCTGAACTGTCTAGAGACAGACCAGACCAGCTGCACAACACAGACACTTCAAACCTGAGGACAAATCTGAGAGAACAGAAAAAGGAAAGGAAACTTAGCTTAGAACCATGCAGCGCTACAGGAGACGGCAGCACTGCAGAGGTGAGGACCGGCACCTGTTTGAAAGAGACAAATGCACACAAACACACACAACAACGAACGAGAAACAAACACAGAGAGAGGACAAAGTGGTTATACAGAACTTGAGGACATTATCTACATGTAATTATCTACATAATTATAAATTTGTTGTGTTTTCTTTAACAATGTCAGAAGGAGAGAGGCACTGAGGCACCGTCTTCCGCCCCCCGGCGCTCCTGCTGCGCCTCCTCCTTCTGACAGGAACTGCCTACAGAACAAGCATGAATGATGCCTGAGTGGACACACGCAACTCACAAGTTCCTGGCTCTGTCAGCTCCTCTGCAGAGGGTTTCCCTAAGAAGGTGGACCTAGCAGGGTCACTGGGGGACGGGGAGCTGTGCCTCACGGCCCTCACTTCGTCGGAGAAACCCTCATGCAGAGTTCAGAAACTTGTGTGTTGAGTATGTCGCTGTGAGCCTCCACCATTTAACTAGTGGGTGAAGCCTGAACTGTCTAGAGACAGACCAGACCAGCTGCACAACACAGACACTTCAAACCTGAGGACAAATCTGAGAGAACAGAAAAAGGAAAGGAAACTTAGCTTAGAACCATGCAGCGCTACAGGAGACGGCAGCACTGCAGAGGTGAGGACCGGCACCTGTTTGAAAGAGACAAATGCACACAAACACACACAACAACGAACGAGAAACAAACACAGAGAGAGGACAAAGTGGTTATACAGAACTTGAGGACATTATCTACATGTAATTATCTACATAATTATAAATTTGTTGTTTTTCTTTAACAATGTCAGAAGGAGAGAGGCACTGAGGCACCGTCTTCCGCCCCCCGACGCTCCTGCTGCGCCTCCTCCTTCTGACAGGAACTGCCTACAGAACAAGCATGAATGATGCCTGAGTGGACACACGCAACTCACAAGTTCCTGGCTCTGTCAGCTCCTCTGCAGAGGGTTTCCCTAAGAAGGTGGACCTAGCAGGGTCACCGGGGGACGGGGAGCTGTGCCTCACGGCCCTCACTTCGCCGGAGAAACCCTCATGCAGAGTTCAGAAACTTGTGTGTTGAGTATGTCGCTGTGAGCCTCCACCATTTAACTAGTGGGTGAAGCCTGAACTGTCTAGAGACAGACCAGACCAGCTGCACAACACAGACACTTCAAACCTGAGGACAAATCTGAGAGAACAGAAAAAGGAAAGGAAACTTAGCTTAGAACCATGCAGCGCTACAGGAGACGGCAGCACTGCAGAGGTGAGGACCGGCACCTGTTTGAAAGAGACAAATGCACACAAACACACACAACAACGAACGAGAAACAAACACAGAGAGAGGACAAAGTGGTTATACAGAACTTGAGGACATTATCTACATGTAATTATCTACATAATTATAAATTTGTTGTGTTTTCTTTAACAATGTCAGAAGGAGAGAGGCACTGAGGCACCGTCTTCCGCCCCCCGACGCTCCTGCTGCGCCTCCTCCTTCTGACAGGAACTGCCTACAGAACAAGCATGAATGATGCCTGAGTGGACACACGCAACTCACAAGTTCCTGGCTCTGTCAGCTCCTCTGCAGAGGGTTTCCCTAAGAAGGTGGACCTAGCAGGGTCACCGGGGGACGGGGAGCTGTGCCTCACGGCCCTCACTTCGTCGGAGAAACCCTCATGCAGAGTTCAGAAACTTGTGTGTTGAGTATGTCGCTGTGAGCCTCCACCATTTAACTAGTGGGTGAAGCCTGAACTGTCTAGAGACAGACCAGACCAGCTGCACAACACAGACACTTCAAACCTGAGGACAAATCTGAGAGAACAGAAAAAGGAAAGGAAACTTAGCTTAGAACCATGCAGCGCTACAGGAGACGGCAGCACTGCAGAGGTGAGGACCGGCACCTGTTTGAAAGAGACAAATGCACACAAACACACACAACAACGAACGAGAAACAAACACAGAGAGAGGACAAAGTGGTTATACAGAACTTGAGGACATTATCTACATGTAATTATCTACATAATTATAAATTTGTTGTGTTTTCTTTAACAATGTCAGAAGGAGAGAGGCACTGAGGCACCGTCTTCCGCCCCCCGACGCTCCTGCTGCGCCTCCTCCTTCTGACAGGAACTGCCTACAGAACAAGCATGAATGATGCCTGAGTGGACACACGCAACTCACAAGTTCCTGGCTCTGTCAGCTCCTCTGCAGAGGGTTTCCCTAAGAAGGTGGACCTAGCAGGGTCACCGGGGGACGGGGAGCTGTGCCTCACGGCCCTCACTTCGCCGGAGAAACCCTCATGCAGAGTTCAGAAACTTGTGTGTTGAGTATGTCGCTGTGAGCCTCCACCATTTAACTAGTGGGTGAAGCCTGAACTGTCTAGAGACAGACCAGACCAGCTGCACAACACAGACACTTCAAACCTGAGGACAAATCTGAGAGAACAGAAAAAGGAAAGGAAACTTAGCTTAGAACCATGCAGCGCTACAGGAGACGGCAGCACTGCAGAGGTGAGGACCGGCACCTGTTTGAAAGAGACAAATGCACACAAACACACACAACAACGAACGAGAAACAAACACAGAGAGAGGACAAAGTGGTTATACAGAACTTGAGGACATTATCTACATGTAATTATCTACATAATTATAAATTTGTTGTGTTTTCTTTAACAATGTCAGAAGGAGAGAGGCACTGAGGCACCGTCTTCCGCCCCCCGACGCTCCTGCTGCGCCTCCTCCTTCTGACAGGAACTGCCTACAGAACAAGCATGAATGATGCCTGAGTGGACACACGCAACTCACAAGTTCCTGGCTCTGTCAGCTCCTCTGCAGAGGGTTTCCCTAAGAAGGTGGACCTAGCAGGGTCACCGGGGGACGGGGAGCTGTGCCTCACGGCCCTCACTTCGTCGGAGAAACCCTCATGCAGAGTTCAGAAACTTGTGTGTTGAGTATGTCGCTGTGAGCCTCCACCATTTAACTAGTGGGTGAAGCCTGAACTGTCTAGAGACAGACCAGACCAGCTGCACAACACAGACACTTCAAACCTGAGGACAAATCTGAGAGAACAGAAAAAGGAAAGGAAACTTAGCTTAGAACCATGCAGCGCTACAGGAGACGGCAGCACTGCAGAGGTGAGGACCGGCACCTGTTTGAAAGAGACAAATGCACACAAACACACACAACAACGAACGAGAAACAAACACAGAGAGAGGACAAAGTGGTTATACAGAACTTGAGGACATTATCTACATGTAATTATCTACATAATTATAAATTTGTTGTGTTTTCTTTAACAATGTCAGAAGGAGAGAGGCACTGAGGCACCGTCTTCCGCCCCCCGGCGCTCCTGCTGCGCCTCCTCCTTCTGACAGGAACTGCCTACAGAACAAGCATGAATGATGCCTGAGTGGACACACGCAACTCACAAGTTCCTGGCTCTGTCAGCTCCTCTGCAGAGGGTTTCCCTAAGAAGGTGGACCTAGCAGGGTCACCGGGGGACGGGGAGCTGTGCCTCACGGCCCTCACTTCGCCGGAGAAACCCTCATGCAGAGTTCAGAAACTTGTGTGTTGAGTATGTCGCTGTGAGCCTCCACCATTTAACTAGTGGGTGAAGCCTGAACTGTCTAGAGACAGACCAGACCAGCTGCACAACACAGACACTTCAAACCTGAGGACAAATCTGAGAGAACAGAAAAAGGAAAGGAAACTTAGCTTAGAAGCATGCAGCGCTACAGGAGACGGCAGCACTGCAGAGGTGAGGACCGGCACCTGTTTGAAAGAGACAAATGCACACAAACACACACAACAACGAACGAGAAACAAACACAGAGAGAGGACAAAGTGGTTATACAGAACTTGAGGACATTATCTACATGTAATTATCTACATAATTATAAATTTGTTGTGTTTTCTTTAACAATGTCAGAAGGAGAGAGGCACTGAGGCACCGTCTTCCGCCCCCCGACGCTCCTGCTGCGCCTCCTCCTTCTGACAGGAACTGCCTACAGAACAAGCATGAATGATGCCTGAGTGGACACACGCAACTCACAAGTTCCTGGCTCTGTCAGCACCTCTGCAGAGGGTTTCCCTAAGAAGGTGGACCTAGCAGGGTTACCGGGGGACGGGGAGCTGTGCCTCACGGCCCTCACTTCGTCGGAGAAACCCTCATGCAGAGTTCAGAAACTTGTGTGTTGAGTATGTCGCTGTGAGCCTCCACCATTTAACTAGTGGGTGAAGCCTGAACTGTCTAGAGACAGACCAGACCAGCTGCACAACACAGACACTTCAAACCTGAGGACAAATCTGAGAGAACAGAAAAAGGAAAGGAAACTTAGCTTAGAACCATGCAGCGCTACAGGAGACGGCAGCACTGCAGAGGTGAGGACCGGCACCTGTTTGAAAGAGACAAATGCACACAAACACACACAACAACGAACGAGAAACAAACACAGAGAGAGGACAAAGTGGTTATACAGAACTTGAGGACATTATCTACATGTAATTATCTACATAATTATAAATTTGTTGTGTTTTCTTTAACAATGTCAGAAGGAGAGAGGCACTGAGGCACCGTCTTCCGCCCCCCGGCGCTCCTGCTGCGCCTCCTCCTTCTGACAGGAACTGCCTACAGAACAAGCATGAATGATGCCTGAGTGGACACACGCAACTCACAAGTTCCTGGCTCTGTCAGCTCCTCTGCAGAGGGTTTCCCTAAGAAGGTGGACCTAGCAGGGTCACCGGGGGACGGGGAGCTGTGCCTCACGGCCCTCACTTCGTCGGAGAAACCCTCATGCAGAGTTCAGAAACTTGTGTGTTGAGTATGTCGCTGTGAGCCTCCACCATTTAACTCGTGGGTGAAGCCTGAACTGTCTAGAGACAGAGCAGACCAGCTGCACAACACAGACACTTCAAACCTGAGGACAAATCTGAGAGAACAGAAAAAGGAAAGGAAACTTAGCTTAGAACCATGCAGCGCTACAGGAGACGGCAGCACTGCAGAGGTGAGGACCGGCACCTGTTTGAAAGAGACAAATGCACACAAACACACACAACAACGAACGAGAAACAAACACAGAGAGAGGACAAAGTGGTTATACAGAACTTGAGGACATTATCTACATGTAATTATCTACATAATTATAAATTTGTTGTGTTTTCTTTAACAATGTCAGAAGGAGAGAGGCACTGAGGCACCGTCTTCCGCCCCCCGACGCTCCTGCTGCGCCTCCTCCTTCTGACAGGAACTGCCTACAGAACAAGCATGAATGATGCCTGAGTGGACACACGCAACTCACAAGTTCCTGGCTCTGTCAGCACCTCTGCAGAGGGTTTCCCTAAGAAGGTGGACCTAGCAGGGTTACCGGGGGACGGGGAGCTGTGCCTCACGGCCCTCACTTCGTCGGAGAAACCCTCATGCAGAGTTCAGAAACTTGTGTGTTGAGTATGTCGCTGTGAGCCTCCACCATTTAACTAGTGGGTGAAGCCTGAACTGTCTAGAGACAGACCAGACCAGCTGCACAACACAGACACTTCAAACCTGAGGACAAATCTGAGAGAACAGAAAAAGGAAAGGAAACTTAGCTTAGAAGCATGCAGCGCTACAGGAGACGGCAGCACTGCAGAGGTGAGGACCGGCACCTGTTTGAAAGAGACAAATGCACACAAACACACACAACAACGAACGAGAAACAAACACAGAGAGAGGACAAAGTGGTTATACAGAACTTGAGGACATTATCTACATGTAATTATCTACATAATTATAAATTTGTTGTGTTTTCTTTAACAATGTCAGAAGGAGAGAGGCACTGAGGCACCGTCTTCCGCCCCCCGGCGCTCCTGCTGCGCCTCCTCCTTCTGACAGGAACTGCCTACAGAACAAGCATGAATGATGCCTGAGTGGACACACGCAACTCACAAGTTCCTGGCTCTGTCAGCTCCTCTGCAGAGGGTTTCCCTAAGAAGGTGGACCTAGCAGGGTCACCGGGGGACGGGGAGCTGTGCCTCACGGCCCTCACTTCGCCGGAGAAACCCTCATGCAGAGTTCAGAAACTTGTGTGTTGAGTATGTCGCTGTGAGCCTCCACCATTTAACTAGTGGGTGAAGCCTGAACTGTCTAGAGACAGACCAGACCAGCTGCACAACACAGACACTTCAAACCTGAGGACAAATCTGAGAGAACAGAAAAAGGAAAGGAAACTTAGCTTAGAACCATGCAGCGCTACAGGAGACGGCAGCACTGCAGAGGTGAGGACCGGCACCTGTTTGAAAGAGACAAATGCACACAAACACACACAACAACGAACGAGAAACAAACACAGAGAGAGGACAAAGTGGTTATACAGAACTTGAGGACATTATCTACATGTAATTATCTACATAATTATAAATTTGTTGTGTTTTCTTTAACAATGTCAGAAGGAGAGAGGCACTGAGGCACCGTCTTCCGCCCCCCGACGCTCCTGCTGCGCCTCCTCCTTCTGACAGGAACTGCCTACAGAACAAGCATGAATGATGCCTGAGTGGACACACGCAACTCACAAGTTCCTGGCTCTGTCAGCTCCTCTGCAGAGGGTTTCCCTAAGAAGGTGGACCTAGCAGGGTCACCGGGGGACGGGGAGCTGTGCCTCACGGCCCTCACTTCGTCGGAGAAACCCTCATGCAGAGTTCAGAAACTTGTGTGTTGAGTATGTCGCTGTGAGCCTCCACCATTTAACTCGTGGGTGAAGCCTGAACTGTCTAGAGACAGACCAGACCAGCTGCACAACACAGACACTTCAAACCTGAGGACAAATCTGAGAGAACAGAAAAAGGAAAGGAAACTTAGCTTAGAACCATGCAGCGCTACAGGAGACGGCAGCACTGCAGAGGTGAGGACCGGCACCTGTTTGAAAGAGACAAATGCACACAAACACACACAACAACGAACGAGAAACAAACACAGAGAGAGGACAAAGTGGTTATACAGAACTTGAGGACATTATCTACATGTAATTATCTACATAATTATAAATTTGTTGTGTTTTCTTTAACAATGTCAGAAGGAGAGAGGCACTGAGGCACCGTCTTCCGCCCCCCGGCGCTCCTGCTGCGCCTCCTCCTTCTGACAGGAACTGCCTACAGAACAAGCATGAATGATGCCTGAGTGGACACACGCAACTCACAAGTTCCTGGCTCTGTCAGCTCCTCTGCAGAGGGTTTCCCTAAGAAGGTGGACCTAGCAGGGTCACCGGGGGACGGGGAGCTGTGCCTCACGGCCCTCACTTCGTCGGAGAAACCCTCATGCAGAGTTCAGAAACTTGTGTGTTGAGTATGTCGCTGTGAGCCTCCACCATTTAACTAGTGGGTGAAGCCTGAACTGTCTAGAGACAGACCAGACCAGCTGCACAACACAGACACTTCAAACCTGAGGACAAATCTGAGAGAACAGAAAAAGGAAAGGAAACTTAGCTTAGAACCATGCAGCGCTACAGGAGACGGCAGCACTGCAGAGGTGAGGACCGGCACCTGTTTGAAAGAGACAAATGCACACAAACACACACAACAACGAACGAGAAACAAACACAGAGAGAGGACAAAGTGGTTATACAGAACTTGAGGACATTATCTACATGTAATTATCTACATAATTATAAATTTGTTGTGTTTTCTTTAACAATGTCAGAAGGAGAGAGGCACTGAGGCACCGTCTTCCGCCCCCCGGCGCTCCTGCTGCGCCTCCTCCTTCTGACAGGAACTGCCTACAGAACAAGCATGAATGATGCCTGAGTGGACACACGCAACTCACAAGTTCCTGGCTCTGTCAGCTCCTCTGCAAAGGGTTTCCCTAAGAAGGTGGACCTAGCAGGGTCACCGGGGGACGGGGAGCTGTGCCTCACGGCCCTCACTTCGCCGGAGAAACCCTCATGCAGAGTTCAGAAACTTGTGTGTTGAGTATGTCGCTGTGAGCCTCCACCATTTAACTAGTGGGTGAAGCCTGAACTGTCTAGAGACAGACCAGACCAGCTGCACAACACAGACACTTCAAACCTGAGGACAAATCTGAGAGAACAGAAAAAGGAAAGGAAACTTAGCTTAGAACCATGCAGCGCTACAGGAGACGGCAGCACTGCAGAGGTGAGGACCGGCACCTGTTTGAAAGAGACAAATGCACACAAACACACACAACAACGAACGAGAAACAAACACAGAGAGAGGACAAAGTGGTTATACAGAACTTGAGGACATTATCTACATGTAATTATCTACATAATTATAAATTTGTTGTGTTTTCTTTAACAATGTCAGAAGGAGAGAGGCACTGAGGCACCGTCTTCCGCCCCCCGACGCTCCTGCTGCGCCTCCTCCTTCTGACAGGAACTGCCTACAGAACAAGCATGAATGATGCCTGAGTGGACACACGCAACTCACAAGTTCCTGGCTCTGTCAGCTCCTCTGCAAAGGGTTTCCCTAAGAAGGTGGACCTAGCAGGGTCACCGGGGGACGGGGAGCTGTGCCTCACGGCCCTCACTTCGCCGGAGAAACCCTCATGCAGAGTTCAGAAACTTGTGTGTTGAGTATGTCGCTGTGAGCCTCCACCATTTAACTAGTGGGTGAAGCCTGAACTGTCTAGAGACAGACCAGACCAGCTGCACAACACAGACACTTCAAACCTGAGGACAAATCTGAGAGAACAGAAAAAGGAAAGGAAACTTAGCTTAGAACCATGCAGCGCTACAGGAGACGGCAGCACTGCAGAGGTGAGGACCGGCACCTGTTTGAAAGAGACAAATGCACACAAACACACACAACAACGAACGAGAAACAAACACAGAGAGAGGACAAAGTGGTTATACAGAACTTGAGGACATTATCTACATGTAATTATCTACATAATTATAAATTTGTTGTGTTTTCTTTAACAATGTCAGAAGGAGAGAGGCACTGAGGCACCGTCTTCCGCCCCCCGGCGCTCCTGCTGCGCCTCCTCCTTCTGACAGGAACTGCCTACAGAACAAGCATGAATGATGCCTGAGTGGACACACGCAACTCACAAGTTCCTGGCTCTGTCAGCTCCTCTGCAGAGGGTTTCCCTAAGAAGGTGGACCTAGCAGGGTCACCGGGGGACGGGGAGCTGTGCCTCACGGCCCTCACTTCGTCGGAGAAACCCTCATGCAGAGTTCAGAAACTTGTGTGTTGAGTATGTCGCTGTGAGCCTCCACCATTTAACTAGTGGGTGAAGCCTGAACTGTCTAGAGACAGACCAGACCAGCTGCACAACACAGACACTTCAAACCTGAGGACAAATCTGAGAGAACAGAAAAAGGAAAGGAAACTTAGCTTAGAACCATGCAGCGCTACAGGAGACGGCAGCACTGCAGAGGTGAGGACCGGCACCTGTTTGAAAGAGACAAATGCACACAAACACACACAACAACGAACGAGAAACAAACACAGAGAGAGGACAAAGTGGTTATACAGAACTTGAGGACATTATCTACATGTAATTATCTACATAATTATAAATTTGTTGTGTTTTCTTTAACAATGTCAGAAGGAGAGAGGCACTGAGGCACCGTCTTCCGCCCCCCGACGCTCCTGCTGCGCCTCCTCCTTCTGACAGGAACTGCCTACAGAACAAGCATGAATGATGCCTGAGTGGACACACGCAACTCACAAGTTCCTGGCTCTGTCAGCTCCTCTGCAGAGGGTTTCCCTAAGAAGGTGGACCTAGCAGGGTCACCGGGGGACGGGGAGCTGTGCCTCACGGCCCTCACTTCGCCGGAGAAACCCTCATGCAGAGTTCAGAAACTTGTGTGTTGAGTATGTCGCTGTGAGCCTCCACCATTTAACTCGTGGGTGAAGCCTGAACTGTCTAGAGACAGACCAGACCAGCTGCACAACACAGACACTTCAAACCTGAGGACAAATCTGAGAGAACAGAAAAAGGAAAGGAAACTTAGCTTAGAAGCATGCAGCGCTACAGGAGACGGCAGCACTGCAGAGGTGAGGACCGGCACCTGTTTGAAAGAGACAAATGCACACAAACACACACAACAACGAACGAGAAACAAACACAGAGAGAGGACAAAGTGGTTATACAGAACTTGAGGACATTATCTACATGTAATTATCTACATAATTATAAATTTGTTGTGTTTTCTTTAACAATGTCAGAAGGAGAGAGGCACTGAGGCACCGTCTTCCGCCCCCCGACGCTCCTGCTGCGCCTCCTCCTTCTGACAGGAACTGCCTACAGAACAAGCATGAATGATGCCTGAGTGGACACACGCAACTCACAAGTTCCTGGCTCTGTCAGCTCCTCTGCAGAGGGTTTCCCTAAGAAGGTGGACCTAGCAGGGTCACCGGGGGACGGGGAGCTGTGCCTCACGGCCCTCACTTCGTCGGAGAAACCCTCATGCAGAGTTCAGAAACTTGTGTGTTGAGTATGTCGCTGTGAGCCTCCACCATTTAACTCGTGGGTGAAGCCTGAACTGTCTAGAGACAGACCAGACCAGCTGCACAACACAGACACTTCAAACCTGAGGACAAATCTGAGAGAACAGAAAAAGGAAAGGAAACTTAGCTTAGAACCATGCAGCGCTACAGGAGACGGCAGCACTGCAGAGGTGAGGACCGGCACCTGTTTGAAAGAGACAAATGCACACAAACACACACAACAACGAACGAGAAACAAACACAGAGAGAGGACAAAGTGGTTATACAGAACTTGAGGACATTATCTACATGTAATTATCTACATAATTATAAATTTGTTGTGTTTTCTTTAACAATGTCAGAAGGAGAGAGGCACTGAGGCACCGTCTTCCGCCCCCCGGCGCTCCTGCTGCGCCTCCTCCTTCTGACAGGAACTGCCTACAGAACAAGCATGAATGATGCCTGAGTGGACACACGCAACTCACAAGTTCCTGGCTCTGTCAGCTCCTCTGCAGAGGGTTTCCCTAAGAAGGTGGACCTAGCAGGGTCACCGGGGGACGGGGAGCTGTGCCTCACGGCCCTCACTTCGTCGGAGAAACCCTCATGCAGAGTTCAGAAACTTGTGTGTTGAGTATGTCGCTGTGAGCCTCCACCATTTAACTAGTGGGTGAAGCCTGAACTGTCTAGAGACAGACCAGACCAGCTGCACAACACAGACACTTCAAACCTGAGGACAAATCTGAGAGAACAGAAAAAGGAAAGGAAACTTAGCTTAGAACCATGCAGCGCTACAGGAGACGGCAGCACTGCAGAGGTGAGGACCGGCACCTGTTTGAAAGAGACAAATGCACACAAACACACACAACAACGAACGAGAAACAAACACAGAGAGAGGACAAAGTGGTTATACAGAACTTGAGGACATTATCTACATGTAATTATCTACATAATTATAAATTTGTTGTGTTTTCTTTAACAATGTCAGAAGGAGAGAGGCACTGAGGCACCGTCTTCCGCCCCCCGACGCTCCTGCTGCGCCTCCTCCTTCTGACAGGAACTGCCTACAGAACAAGCATGAATGATGCCTGAGTGGACACACGCAACTCACAAGTTCCTGGCTCTGTCAGCTCCTCTGCAGAGGGTTTCCCTAAGAAGGTGGACCTAGCAGGGTCACCGGGGGACGGGGAGCTGTGCCTCACGGCCCTCACTTCGCCGGAGAAACCCTCATGCAGAGTTCAGAAACTTGTGTGTTGAGTATGTCGCTGTGAGCCTCCACCATTTAACTCGTGGGTGAAGCCTGAACTGTCTAGAGACAGACCAGACCAGCTGCACAACACAGACACTTCAAACCTGAGGACAAATCTGAGAGAACAGAAAAAGGAAAGGAAACTTAGCTTAGAACCATGCAGCGCTACAGGAGACGGCAGCACTGCAGAGGTGAGGACCGGCACCTGTTTGAAAGAGACAAATGCACACAAACACACACAACAACGAACGAGAAACAAACACAGAGAGAGGACAAAGTGGTTATACAGAACTTGAGGACATTATCTACATGTAATTATCTACATAATTATAAATTTGTTGTGTTTTCTTTAACAATGTCAGAAGGAGAGAGGCACTGAGGCACCGTCTTCCGCCCCCCGACGCTCCTGCTGCGCCTCCTCCTTCTGACAGGAACTGCCTACAGAACAAGCATGAATGATGCCTGAGTGGACACACGCAACTCACAAGTTCCTGGCTCTGTCAGCTCCTCTGCAGAGGGTTTCCCTAAGAAGGTGGACCTAGCAGGGTCACCGGGGGACGGGGAGCTGTGCCTCACGGCCCTCACTTCGTCGGAGAAACCCTCATGCAGAGTTCAGAAACTTGTGTGTTGAGTATGTCGCTGTGAGCCTCCACCATTTAACTCGTGGGTGAAGCCTGAACTGTCTAGAGACAGACCAGACCAGCTGCACAACACAGACACTTCAAACCTGAGGACAAATCTGAGAGAACAGAAAAAGGAAAGGAAACTTAGCTTAGAACCATGCAGCGCTACAGGAGACGGCAGCACTGCAGAGGTGAGGACCGGCACCTGTTTGAAAGAGACAAATGCACACAAACACACACAACAACGAACGAGAAACAAACACAGAGAGAGGACAAAGTGGTTATACAGAACTTGAGGACATTATCTACATGTAATTATCTACATAATTATAAATTTGTTGTGTTTTCTTTAACAATGTCAGAAGGAGAGAGGCACTGAGGCACCGTCTTCCGCCCCCCGGCGCTCCTGCTGCGCCTCCTCCTTCTGACAGGAACTGCCTACAGAACAAGCATGAATGATGCCTGAGTGGACACACGCAACTCACAAGTTCCTGGCTCTGTCAGCTCCTCTGCAGAGGGTTTCCCTAAGAAGGTGGACCTAGCAGGGTCACCGGGGGACGGGGAGCTGTGCCTCACGGCCCTCACTTCGTCGGAGAAACCCTCATGCAGAGTTCAGAAACTTGTGTGTTGAGTATGTCGCTGTGAGCCTCCACCATTTAACTAGTGGGTGAAGCCTGAACTGTCTAGAGACAGACCAGACCAGCTGCACAACACAGACACTTCAAACCTGAGGACAAATCTGAGAGAACAGAAAAAGGAAAGGAAACTTAGCTTAGAACCATGCAGCGCTACAGGAGACGGCAGCACTGCAGAGGTGAGGACCGGCACCTGTTTGAAAGAGACAAATGCACACAAACACACACAACAACGAACGAGAAACAAACACAGAGAGAGGACAAAGTGGTTATACAGAACTTGAGGACATTATCTACATGTAATTATCTACATAATTATAAATTTGTTGTGTTTTCTTTAACAATGTCAGAAGGAGAGAGGCACTGAGGCACCGTCTTCCGCCCCCCGACGCTCCTGCTGCGCCTCCTCCTTCTGACAGGAACTGCCTACAGAACAAGCATGAATGATGCCTGAGTGGACACACGCAACTCACAAGTTCCTGGCTCTGTCAGCTCCTCTGCAGAGGGTTTCCCTAAGAAGGTGGACCTAGCAGGGTCACCGGGGGACGGGGAGCTGTGCCTCACGGCCCTCACTTCGTCGGAGAAACCCTCATGCAGAGTTCAGAAACTTGTGTGTTGAGTATGTCGCTGTGAGCCTCCACCATTTAACTCGTGGGTGAAGCCTGAACTGTCTAGAGACAGACCAGACCAGCTGCACAACACAGACACTTCAAACCTGAGGACAAATCTGAGAGAACAGAAAAAGGAAAGGAAACTTAGCTTAGAACCATGCAGCGCTACAGGAGACGGCAGCACTGCAGAGGTGAGGACCGGCACCTGTTTGAAAGAGACAAATGCACACAAACACACACAACAACGAACGAGAAACAAACACAGAGAGAGGACAAAGTGGTTATACAGAACTTGAGGACATTATCTACATGTAATTATCTACATAATTATAAATTTGTTGTGTTTTCTTTAACAATGTCAGAAGGAGAGAGGCACTGAGGCACCGTCTTCCGCCCCCCGGCGCTCCTGCTGCGCCTCCTCCTTCTGACAGGAACTGCCTACAGAACAAGCATGAATGATGCCTGAGTGGACACACGCAACTCACAAGTTCCTGGCTCTGTCAGCTCCTCTGCAGAGGGTTTCCCTAAGAAGGTGGACCTAGCAGGGTCACCGGGGGACGGGGAGCTGTGCCTCACGGCCCTCACTTCGTCGGAGAAACCCTCATGCAGAGTTCAGAAACTTGTGTGTTGAGTATGTCGCTGTGAGCCTCCACCATTTAACTAGTGGGTGAAGCCTGAACTGTCTAGAGACAGACCAGACCAGCTGCACAACACAGACACTTCAAACCTGAGGACAAATCTGAGAGAACAGAAAAAGGAAAGGAAACTTAGCTTAGAACCATGCAGCGCTACAGGAGACGGCAGCACTGCAGAGGTGAGGACCGGCACCTGTTTGAAAGAGACAAATGCACACAAACACACACAACAACGAACGAGAAACAAACACAGAGAGAGGACAAAGTGGTTATACAGAACTTGAGGACATTATCTACATGTAATTATCTACATAATTATAAATTTGTTGTGTTTTCTTTAACAATGTCAGAAGGAGAGAGGCACTGAGGCACCGTCTTCCGCCCCCCGGCGCTCCTGCTGCGCCTCCTCCTTCTGACAGGAACTGCCTACAGAACAAGCATGAATGATGCCTGAGTGGACACACGCAACTCACAAGTTCCTGGCTCTGTCAGCTCCTCTGCAAAGGGTTTCCCTAAGAAGGTGGACCTAGCAGGGTCACCGGGGGACGGGGAGCTGTGCCTCACGGCCCTCACTTCGCCGGAGAAACCCTCATGCAGAGTTCAGAAACTTGTGTGTTGAGTATGTCGCTGTGAGCCTCCACCATTTAACTAGTGGGTGAAGCCTGAACTGTCTAGAGACAGACCAGACCAGCTGCACAACACAGACACTTCAAACCTGAGGACAAATCTGAGAGAACAGAAAAAGGAAAGGAAACTTAGCTTAGAACCATGCAGCGCTACAGGAGACGGCAGCACTGCAGAGGTGAGGACCGGCACCTGTTTGAAAGAGACAAATGCACACAAACACACACAACAACGAACGAGAAACAAACACAGAGAGAGGACAAAGTGGTTATACAGAACTTGAGGACATTATCTACATGTAATTATCTACATAATTATAAATTTGTTGTGTTTTCTTTAACAATGTCAGAAGGAGAGAGGCACTGAGGCACCGTCTTCCGCCCCCCGACGCTCCTGCTGCGCCTCCTCCTTCTGACAGGAACTGCCTACAGAACAAGCATGAATGATGCCTGAGTGGACACACGCAACTCACAAGTTCCTGGCTCTGTCAGCTCCTCTGCAAAGGGTTTCCCTAAGAAGGTGGACCTAGCAGGGTCACCGGGGGACGGGGAGCTGTGCCTCACGGCCCTCACTTCGCCGGAGAAACCCTCATGCAGAGTTCAGAAACTTGTGTGTTGAGTATGTCGCTGTGAGCCTCCACCATTTAACTAGTGGGTGAAGCCTGAACTGTCTAGAGACAGACCAGACCAGCTGCACAACACAGACACTTCAAACCTGAGGACAAATCTGAGAGAACAGAAAAAGGAAAGGAAACTTAGCTTAGAACCATGCAGCGCTACAGGAGACGGCAGCACTGCAGAGGTGAGGACCGGCACCTGTTTGAAAGAGACAAATGCACACAAACACACACAACAACGAACGAGAAACAAACACAGAGAGAGGACAAAGTGGTTATACAGAACTTGAGGACATTATCTACATGTAATTATCTACATAATTATAAATTTGTTGTGTTTTCTTTAACAATGTCAGAAGGAGAGAGGCACTGAGGCACCGTCTTCCGCCCCCCGGCGCTCCTGCTGCGCCTCCTCCTTCTGACAGGAACTGCCTACAGAACAAGCATGAATGATGCCTGAGTGGACACACGCAACTCACAAGTTCCTGGCTCTGTCAGCTCCTCTGCAGAGGGTTTCCCTAAGAAGGTGGACCTAGCAGGGTCACCGGGGGACGGGGAGCTGTGCCTCACGGCCCTCACTTCGTCGGAGAAACCCTCATGCAGAGTTCAGAAACTTGTGTGTTGAGTATGTCGCTGTGAGCCTCCACCATTTAACTAGTGGGTGAAGCCTGAACTGTCTAGAGACAGACCAGACCAGCTGCACAACACAGACACTTCAAACCTGAGGACAAATCTGAGAGAACAGAAAAAGGAAAGGAAACTTAGCTTAGAACCATGCAGCGCTACAGGAGACGGCAGCACTGCAGAGGTGAGGACCGGCACCTGTTTGAAAGAGACAAATGCACACAAACACACACAACAACGAACGAGAAACAAACACAGAGAGAGGACAAAGTGGTTATACAGAACTTGAGGACATTATCTACATGTAATTATCTACATAATTATAAATTTGTTGTGTTTTCTTTAACAATGTCAGAAGGAGAGAGGCACTGAGGCACCGTCTTCCGCCCCCCGACGCTCCTGCTGCGCCTCCTCCTTCTGACAGGAACTGCCTACAGAACAAGCATGAATGATGCCTGAGTGGACACACGCAACTCACAAGTTCCTGGCTCTGTCAGCTCCTCTGCAGAGGGTTTCCCTAAGAAGGTGGACCTAGCAGGGTCACCGGGGGACGGGGAGCTGTGCCTCACGGCCCTCACTTCGCCGGAGAAACCCTCATGCAGAGTTCAGAAACTTGTGTGTTGAGTATGTCGCTGTGAGCCTCCACCATTTAACTCGTGGGTGAAGCCTGAACTGTCTAGAGACAGACCAGACCAGCTGCACAACACAGACACTTCAAACCTGAGGACAAATCTGAGAGAACAGAAAAAGGAAAGGAAACTTAGCTTAGAAGCATGCAGCGCTACAGGAGACGGCAGCACTGCAGAGGTGAGGACCGGCACCTGTTTGAAAGAGACAAATGCACACAAACACACACAACAACGAACGAGAAACAAACACAGAGAGAGGACAAAGTGGTTATACAGAACTTGAGGACATTATCTACATGTAATTATCTACATAATTATAAATTTGTTGTGTTTTCTTTAACAATGTCAGAAGGAGAGAGGCACTGAGGCACCGTCTTCCGCCCCCCGACGCTCCTGCTGCGCCTCCTCCTTCTGACAGGAACTGCCTACAGAACAAGCATGAATGATGCCTGAGTGGACACACGCAACTCACAAGTTCCTGGCTCTGTCAGCTCCTCTGCAGAGGGTTTCCCTAAGAAGGTGGACCTAGCAGGGTCACCGGGGGACGGGGAGCTGTGCCTCACGGCCCTCACTTCGTCGGAGAAACCCTCATGCAGAGTTCAGAAACTTGTGTGTTGAGTATGTCGCTGTGAGCCTCCACCATTTAACTCGTGGGTGAAGCCTGAACTGTCTAGAGACAGACCAGACCAGCTGCACAACACAGACACTTCAAACCTGAGGACAAATCTGAGAGAACAGAAAAAGGAAAGGAAACTTAGCTTAGAACCATGCAGCGCTACAGGAGACGGCAGCACTGCAGAGGTGAGGACCGGCACCTGTTTGAAAGAGACAAATGCACACAAACACACACAACAACGAACGAGAAACAAACACAGAGAGAGGACAAAGTGGTTATACAGAACTTGAGGACATTATCTACATGTAATTATCTACATAATTATAAATTTGTTGTGTTTTCTTTAACAATGTCAGAAGGAGAGAGGCACTGAGGCACCGTCTTCCGCCCCCCGGCGCTCCTGCTGCGCCTCCTCCTTCTGACAGGAACTGCCTACAGAACAAGCATGAATGATGCCTGAGTGGACACACGCAACTCACAAGTTCCTGGCTCTGTCAGCTCCTCTGCAGAGGGTTTCCCTAAGAAGGTGGACCTAGCAGGGTCACCGGGGGACGGGGAGCTGTGCCTCACGGCCCTCACTTCGTCGGAGAAACCCTCATGCAGAGTTCAGAAACTTGTGTGTTGAGTATGTCGCTGTGAGCCTCCACCATTTAACTAGTGGGTGAAGCCTGAACTGTCTAGAGACAGACCAGACCAGCTGCACAACACAGACACTTCAAACCTGAGGACAAATCTGAGAGAACAGAAAAAGGAAAGGAAACTTAGCTTAGAACCATGCAGCGCTACAGGAGACGGCAGCACTGCAGAGGTGAGGACCGGCACCTGTTTGAAAGAGACAAATGCACACAAACACACACAACAACGAACGAGAAACAAACACAGAGAGAGGACAAAGTGGTTATACAGAACTTGAGGACATTATCTACATGTAATTATCTACATAATTATAAATTTGTTGTGTTTTCTTTAACAATGTCAGAAGGAGAGAGGCACTGAGGCACCGTCTTCCGCCCCCCGACGCTCCTGCTGCGCCTCCTCCTTCTGACAGGAACTGCCTACAGAACAAGCATGAATGATGCCTGAGTGGACACACGCAACTCACAAGTTCCTGGCTCTGTCAGCTCCTCTGCAGAGGGTTTCCCTAAGAAGGTGGACCTAGCAGGGTCACCGGGGGACGGGGAGCTGTGCCTCACGGCCCTCACTTCGCCGGAGAAACCCTCATGCAGAGTTCAGAAACTTGTGTGTTGAGTATGTCGCTGTGAGCCTCCACCATTTAACTCGTGGGTGAAGCCTGAACTGTCTAGAGACAGACCAGACCAGCTGCACAACACAGACACTTCAAACCTGAGGACAAATCTGAGAGAACAGAAAAAGGAAAGGAAACTTAGCTTAGAACCATGCAGCGCTACAGGAGACGGCAGCACTGCAGAGGTGAGGACCGGCACCTGTTTGAAAGAGACAAATGCACACAAACACACACAACAACGAACGAGAAACAAACACAGAGAGAGGACAAAGTGGTTATACAGAACTTGAGGACATTATCTACATGTAATTATCTACATAATTATAAATTTGTTGTGTTTTCTTTAACAATGTCAGAAGGAGAGAGGCACTGAGGCACCGTCTTCCGCCCCCCGACGCTCCTGCTGCGCCTCCTCCTTCTGACAGGAACTGCCTACAGAACAAGCATGAATGATGCCTGAGTGGACACACGCAACTCACAAGTTCCTGGCTCTGTCAGCTCCTCTGCAGAGGGTTTCCCTAAGAAGGTGGACCTAGCAGGGTCACCGGGGGACGGGGAGCTGTGCCTCACGGCCCTCACTTCGTCGGAGAAACCCTCATGCAGAGTTCAGAAACTTGTGTGTTGAGTATGTCGCTGTGAGCCTCCACCATTTAACTCGTGGGTGAAGCCTGAACTGTCTAGAGACAGACCAGACCAGCTGCACAACACAGACACTTCAAACCTGAGGACAAATCTGAGAGAACAGAAAAAGGAAAGGAAACTTAGCTTAGAACCATGCAGCGCTACAGGAGACGGCAGCACTGCAGAGGTGAGGACCGGCACCTGTTTGAAAGAGACAAATGCACACAAACACACACAACAACGAACGAGAAACAAACACAGAGAGAGGACAAAGTGGTTATACAGAACTTGAGGACATTATCTACATGTAATTATCTACATAATTATAAATTTGTTGTGTTTTCTTTAACAATGTCAGAAGGAGAGAGGCACTGAGGCACCGTCTTCCGCCCCCCGGCGCTCCTGCTGCGCCTCCTCCTTCTGACAGGAACTGCCTACAGAACAAGCATGAATGATGCCTGAGTGGACACACGCAACTCACAAGTTCCTGGCTCTGTCAGCTCCTCTGCAGAGGGTTTCCCTAAGAAGGTGGACCTAGCAGGGTCACCGGGGGACGGGGAGCTGTGCCTCACGGCCCTCACTTCGTCGGAGAAACCCTCATGCAGAGTTCAGAAACTTGTGTGTTGAGTATGTCGCTGTGAGCCTCCACCATTTAACTAGTGGGTGAAGCCTGAACTGTCTAGAGACAGACCAGACCAGCTGCACAACACAGACACTTCAAACCTGAGGACAAATCTGAGAGAACAGAAAAAGGAAAGGAAACTTAGCTTAGAACCATGCAGCGCTACAGGAGACGGCAGCACTGCAGAGGTGAGGACCGGCACCTGTTTGAAAGAGACAAATGCACACAAACACACACAACAACGAACGAGAAACAAACACAGAGAGAGGACAAAGTGGTTATACAGAACTTGAGGACATTATCTACATGTAATTATCTACATAATTATAAATTTGTTGTGTTTTCTTTAACAATGTCAGAAGGAGAGAGGCACTGAGGCACCGTCTTCCGCCCCCCGACGCTCCTGCTGCGCCTCCTCCTTCTGACAGGAACTGCCTACAGAACAAGCATGAATGATGCCTGAGTGGACACACGCAACTCACAAGTTCCTGGCTCTGTCAGCTCCTCTGCAAAGGGTTTCCCTAAGAAGGTGGACCTAGCAGGGTCACCGGGGGACGGGGAGCTGTGCCTCACGGCCCTCACTTCGCCGGAGAAACCCTCATGCAGAGTTCAGAAACTTGTGTGTTGAGTATGTCGCTGTGAGCCTCCACCATTTAACTAGTGGGTGAAGCCTGAACTGTCTAGAGACAGACCAGACCAGCTGCACAACACAGACACTTCAAACCTGAGGACAAATCTGAGAGAACAGAAAAAGGAAAGGAAACTTAGCTTAGAACCATGCAGCGCTACAGGAGACGGCAGCACTGCAGAGGTGAGGACCGGCACCTGTTTGAAAGAGACAAATGCACACAAACACACACAACAACGAACGAGAAACAAACACAGAGAGAGGACAAAGTGGTTATACAGAACTTGAGGACATTATCTACATGTAATTATCTACATAATTATAAATTTGTTGTTTTTCTTTAACAATGTCAGAAGGAGAGAGGCACTGAGGCACCGTCTTCCGCCCCCCGACGCTCCTGCTGCGCCTCCTCCTTCTGACAGGAACTGCCTACAGAACAAGCATGAATGATGCCTGAGTGGACACACGCAACTCACAAGTTCCTGGCTCTGTCAGCTCCTCTGCAGAGGGTTTCCCTAAGAAGGTGGACCTAGCAGGGTCACCGGGGGACGGGGAGCTGTGCCTCACGGCCCTCACTTCGCCGGAGAAACCCTCATGCAGAGTTCAGAAACTTGTGTGTTGAGTATGTCGCTGTGAGCCTCCACCATTTAACTAGTGGGTGAAGCCTGAACTGTCTAGAGACAGACCAGACCAGCTGCACAACACAGACACTTCAAACCTGAGGACAAATCTGAGAGAACAGAAAAAGGAAAGGAAACTTAGCTTAGAACCATGCAGCGCTACAGGAGACGGCAGCACTGCAGAGGTGAGGACCGGCACCTGTTTGAAAGAGACAAATGCACACAAACACACACAACAACGAACGAGAAACAAACACAGAGAGAGGACAAAGTGGTTATACAGAACTTGAGGACATTATCTACATGTAATTATCTACATAATTATAAATTTGTTGTGTTTTCTTTAACAATGTCAGAAGGAGAGAGGCACTGAGGCACCGTCTTCCGCCCCCCGACGCTCCTGCTGCGCCTCCTCCTTCTGACAGGAACTGCCTACAGAACAAGCATGAATGATGCCTGAGTGGACACACGCAACTCACAAGTTCCTGGCTCTGTCAGCTCCTCTGCAGAGGGTTTCCCTAAGAAGGTGGACCTAGCAGGGTCACCGGGGGACGGGGAGCTGTGCCTCACGGCCCTCACTTCGTCGGAGAAACCCTCATGCAGAGTTCAGAAACTTGTGTGTTGAGTATGTCGCTGTGAGCCTCCACCATTTAACTAGTGGGTGAAGCCTGAACTGTCTAGAGACAGACCAGACCAGCTGCACAACACAGACACTTCAAACCTGAGGACAAATCTGAGAGAACAGAAAAAGGAAAGGAAACTTAGCTTAGAACCATGCAGCGCTACAGGAGACGGCAGCACTGCAGAGGTGAGGACCGGCACCTGTTTGAAAGAGACAAATGCACACAAACACACACAACAACGAACGAGAAACAAACACAGAGAGAGGACAAAGTGGTTATACAGAACTTGAGGACATTATCTACATGTAATTATCTACATAATTATAAATTTGTTGTGTTTTCTTTAACAATGTCAGAAGGAGAGAGGCACTGAGGCACCGTCTTCCGCCCCCCGACGCTCCTGCTGCGCCTCCTCCTTCTGACAGGAACTGCCTACAGAACAAGCATGAATGATGCCTGAGTGGACACACGCAACTCACAAGTTCCTGGCTCTGTCAGCTCCTCTGCAGAGGGTTTCCCTAAGAAGGTGGACCTAGCAGGGTCACCGGGGGACGGGGAGCTGTGCCTCACGGCCCTCACTTCGCCGGAGAAACCCTCATGCAGAGTTCAGAAACTTGTGTGTTGAGTATGTCGCTGTGAGCCTCCACCATTTAACTAGTGGGTGAAGCCTGAACTGTCTAGAGACAGACCAGACCAGCTGCACAACACAGACACTTCAAACCTGAGGACAAATCTGAGAGAACAGAAAAAGGAAAGGAAACTTAGCTTAGAACCATGCAGCGCTACAGGAGACGGCAGCACTGCAGAGGTGAGGACCGGCACCTGTTTGAAAGAGACAAATGCACACAAACACACACAACAACGAACGAGAAACAAACACAGAGAGAGGACAAAGTGGTTATACAGAACTTGAGGACATTATCTACATGTAATTATCTACATAATTATAAATTTGTTGTGTTTTCTTTAACAATGTCAGAAGGAGAGAGGCACTGAGGCACCGTCTTCCGCCCCCCGACGCTCCTGCTGCGCCTCCTCCTTCTGACAGGAACTGCCTACAGAACAAGCATGAATGATGCCTGAGTGGACACACGCAACTCACAAGTTCCTGGCTCTGTCAGCTCCTCTGCAGAGGGTTTCCCTAAGAAGGTGGACCTAGCAGGGTCACCGGGGGACGGGGAGCTGTGCCTCACGGCCCTCACTTCGTCGGAGAAACCCTCATGCAGAGTTCAGAAACTTGTGTGTTGAGTATGTCGCTGTGAGCCTCCACCATTTAACTAGTGGGTGAAGCCTGAACTGTCTAGAGACAGACCAGACCAGCTGCACAACACAGACACTTCAAACCTGAGGACAAATCTGAGAGAACAGAAAAAGGAAAGGAAACTTAGCTTAGAACCATGCAGCGCTACAGGAGACGGCAGCACTGCAGAGGTGAGGACCGGCACCTGTTTGAAAGAGACAAATGCACACAAACACACACAACAACGAACGAGAAACAAACACAGAGAGAGGACAAAGTGGTTATACAGAACTTGAGGACATTATCTACATGTAATTATCTACATAATTATAAATTTGTTGTGTTTTCTTTAACAATGTCAGAAGGAGAGAGGCACTGAGGCACCGTCTTCCGCCCCCCGGCGCTCCTGCTGCGCCTCCTCCTTCTGACAGGAACTGCCTACAGAACAAGCATGAATGATGCCTGAGTGGACACACGCAACTCACAAGTTCCTGGCTCTGTCAGCTCCTCTGCAGAGGGTTTCCCTAAGAAGGTGGACCTAGCAGGGTCACCGGGGGACGGGGAGCTGTGCCTCACGGCCCTCACTTCGCCGGAGAAACCCTCATGCAGAGTTCAGAAACTTGTGTGTTGAGTATGTCGCTGTGAGCCTCCACCATTTAACTAGTGGGTGAAGCCTGAACTGTCTAGAGACAGACCAGACCAGCTGCACAACACAGACACTTCAAACCTGAGGACAAATCTGAGAGAACAGAAAAAGGAAAGGAAACTTAGCTTAGAAGCATGCAGCGCTACAGGAGACGGCAGCACTGCAGAGGTGAGGACCGGCACCTGTTTGAAAGAGACAAATGCACACAAACACACACAACAACGAACGAGAAACAAACACAGAGAGAGGACAAAGTGGTTATACAGAACTTGAGGACATTATCTACATGTAATTATCTACATAATTATAAATTTGTTGTGTTTTCTTTAACAATGTCAGAAGGAGAGAGGCACTGAGGCACCGTCTTCCGCCCCCCGACGCTCCTGCTGCGCCTCCTCCTTCTGACAGGAACTGCCTACAGAACAAGCATGAATGATGCCTGAGTGGACACACGCAACTCACAAGTTCCTGGCTCTGTCAGCACCTCTGCAGAGGGTTTCCCTAAGAAGGTGGACCTAGCAGGGTTACCGGGGGACGGGGAGCTGTGCCTCACGGCCCTCACTTCGTCGGAGAAACCCTCATGCAGAGTTCAGAAACTTGTGTGTTGAGTATGTCGCTGTGAGCCTCCACCATTTAACTAGTGGGTGAAGCCTGAACTGTCTAGAGACAGACCAGACCAGCTGCACAACACAGACACTTCAAACCTGAGGACAAATCTGAGAGAACAGAAAAAGGAAAGGAAACTTAGCTTAGAACCATGCAGCGCTACAGGAGACGGCAGCACTGCAGAGGTGAGGACCGGCACCTGTTTGAAAGAGACAAATGCACACAAACACACACAACAACGAACGAGAAACAAACACAGAGAGAGGACAAAGTGGTTATACAGAACTTGAGGACATTATCTACATGTAATTATCTACATAATTATAAATTTGTTGTGTTTTCTTTAACAATGTCAGAAGGAGAGAGGCACTGAGGCACCGTCTTCCGCCCCCCGGCGCTCCTGCTGCGCCTCCTCCTTCTGACAGGAACTGCCTACAGAACAAGCATGAATGATGCCTGAGTGGACACACGCAACTCACAAGTTCCTGGCTCTGTCAGCTCCTCTGCAGAGGGTTTCCCTAAGAAGGTGGACCTAGCAGGGTCACCGGGGGACGGGGAGCTGTGCCTCACGGCCCTCACTTCGTCGGAGAAACCCTCATGCAGAGTTCAGAAACTTGTGTGTTGAGTATGTCGCTGTGAGCCTCCACCATTTAACTCGTGGGTGAAGCCTGAACTGTCTAGAGACAGAGCAGACCAGCTGCACAACACAGACACTTCAAACCTGAGGACAAATCTGAGAGAACAGAAAAAGGAAAGGAAACTTAGCTTAGAACCATGCAGCGCTACAGGAGACGGCAGCACTGCAGAGGTGAGGACCGGCACCTGTTTGAAAGAGACAAATGCACACAAACACACACAACAACGAACGAGAAACAAACACAGAGAGAGGACAAAGTGGTTATACAGAACTTGAGGACATTATCTACATGTAATTATCTACATAATTATAAATTTGTTGTGTTTTCTTTAACAATGTCAGAAGGAGAGAGGCACTGAGGCACCGTCTTCCGCCCCCCGACGCTCCTGCTGCGCCTCCTCCTTCTGACAGGAACTGCCTACAGAACAAGCATGAATGATGCCTGAGTGGACACACGCAACTCACAAGTTCCTGGCTCTGTCAGCACCTCTGCAGAGGGTTTCCCTAAGAAGGTGGACCTAGCAGGGTTACCGGGGGACGGGGAGCTGTGCCTCACGGCCCTCACTTCGTCGGAGAAACCCTCATGCAGAGTTCAGAAACTTGTGTGTTGAGTATGTCGCTGTGAGCCTCCACCATTTAACTAGTGGGTGAAGCCTGAACTGTCTAGAGACAGACCAGACCAGCTGCACAACACAGACACTTCAAACCTGAGGACAAATCTGAGAGAACAGAAAAAGGAAAGGAAACTTAGCTTAGAACCATGCAGCGCTACAGGAGACGGCAGCACTGCAGAGGTGAGGACCGGCACCTGTTTGAAAGAGACAAATGCACACAAACACACACAACAACGAACGAGAAACAAACACAGAGAGAGGACAAAGTGGTTATACAGAACTTGAGGACATTATCTACATGTAATTATCTACATAATTATAAATTTGTTGTGTTTTCTTTAACAATGTCAGAAGGAGAGAGGCACTGAGGCACCGTCTTCCGCCCCCCGGCGCTCCTGCTGCGCCTCCTCCTTCTGACAGGAACTGCCTACAGAACAAGCATGAATGATGCCTGAGTGGACACACGCAACTCACAAGTTCCTGGCTCTGTCAGCTCCTCTGCAGAGGGTTTCCCTAAGAAGGTGGACCTAGCAGGGTCACCGGGGGACGGGGAGCTGTGCCTCACGGCCCTCACTTCGCCGGAGAAACCCTCATGCAGAGTTCAGAAACTTGTGTGTTGAGTATGTCGCTGTGAGCCTCCACCATTTAACTAGTGGGTGAAGCCTGAACTGTCTAGAGACAGACCAGACCAGCTGCACAACACAGACACTTCAAACCTGAGGACAAATCTGAGAGAACAGAAAAAGGAAAGGAAACTTAGCTTAGAACCATGCAGCGCTACAGGAGACGGCAGCACTGCAGAGGTGAGGACCGGCACCTGTTTGAAAGAGACAAATGCACACAAACACACACAACAACGAACGAGAAACAAACACAGAGAGAGGACAAAGTGGTTATACAGAACTTGAGGACATTATCTACATGTAATTATCTACATAATTATAAATTTGTTGTGTTTTCTTTAACAATGTCAGAAGGAGAGAGGCACTGAGGCACCGTCTTCCGCCCCCCGACGCTCCTGCTGCGCCTCCTCCTTCTGACAGGAACTGCCTACAGAACAAGCATGAATGATGCCTGAGTGGACACACGCAACTCACAAGTTCCTGGCTCTGTCAGCTCCTCTGCAGAGGGTTTCCCTAAGAAGGTGGACCTAGCAGGGTCACCGGGGGACGGGGAGCTGTGCCTCACGGCCCTCACTTCGTCGGAGAAACCCTCATGCAGAGTTCAGAAACTTGTGTGTTGAGTATGTCGCTGTGAGCCTCCACCATTTAACTCGTGGGTGAAGCCTGAACTGTCTAGAGACAGACCAGACCAGCTGCACAACACAGACACTTCAAACCTGAGGACAAATCTGAGAGAACAGAAAAAGGAAAGGAAACTTAGCTTAGAACCATGCAGCGCTACAGGAGACGGCAGCACTGCAGAGGTGAGGACCGGCACCTGTTTGAAAGAGACAAATGCACACAAACACACACAACAACGAACGAGAAACAAACACAGAGAGAGGACAAAGTGGTTATACAGAACTTGAGGACATTATCTACATGTAATTATCTACATAATTATAAATTTGTTGTGTTTTCTTTAACAATGTCAGAAGGAGAGAGGCACTGAGGCACCGTCTTCCGCCCCCCGGCGCTCCTGCTGCGCCTCCTCCTTCTGACAGGAACTGCCTACAGAACAAGCATGAATGATGCCTGAGTGGACACACGCAACTCACAAGTTCCTGGCTCTGTCAGCTCCTCTGCAGAGGGTTTCCCTAAGAAGGTGGACCTAGCAGGGTCACCGGGGGACGGGGAGCTGTGCCTCACGGCCCTCACTTCGTCGGAGAAACCCTCATGCAGAGTTCAGAAACTTGTGTGTTGAGTATGTCGCTGTGAGCCTCCACCATTTAACTAGTGGGTGAAGCCTGAACTGTCTAGAGACAGACCAGACCAGCTGCACAACACAGACACTTCAAACCTGAGGACAAATCTGAGAGAACAGAAAAAGGAAAGGAAACTTAGCTTAGAACCATGCAGCGCTACAGGAGACGGCAGCACTGCAGAGGTGAGGACCGGCACCTGTTTGAAAGAGACAAATGCACACAAACACACACAACAACGAACGAGAAACAAACACAGAGAGAGGACAAAGTGGTTATACAGAACTTGAGGACATTATCTACATGTAATTATCTACATAATTATAAATTTGTTGTGTTTTCTTTAACAATGTCAGAAGGAGAGAGGCACTGAGGCACCGTCTTCCGCCCCCCGGCGCTCCTGCTGCGCCTCCTCCTTCTGACAGGAACTGCCTACAGAACAAGCATGAATGATGCCTGAGTGGACACACGCAACTCACAAGTTCCTGGCTCTGTCAGCTCCTCTGCAAAGGGTTTCCCTAAGAAGGTGGACCTAGCAGGGTCACCGGGGGACGGGGAGCTGTGCCTCACGGCCCTCACTTCGCCGGAGAAACCCTCATGCAGAGTTCAGAAACTTGTGTGTTGAGTATGTCGCTGTGAGCCTCCACCATTTAACTAGTGGGTGAAGCCTGAACTGTCTAGAGACAGACCAGACCAGCTGCACAACACAGACACTTCAAACCTGAGGACAAATCTGAGAGAACAGAAAAAGGAAAGGAAACTTAGCTTAGAACCATGCAGCGCTACAGGAGACGGCAGCACTGCAGAGGTGAGGACCGGCACCTGTTTGAAAGAGACAAATGCACACAAACACACACAACAACGAACGAGAAACAAACACAGAGAGAGGACAAAGTGGTTATACAGAACTTGAGGACATTATCTACATGTAATTATCTACATAATTATAAATTTGTTGTGTTTTCTTTAACAATGTCAGAAGGAGAGAGGCACTGAGGCACCGTCTTCCGCCCCCCGACGCTCCTGCTGCGCCTCCTCCTTCTGACAGGAACTGCCTACAGAACAAGCATGAATGATGCCTGAGTGGACACACGCAACTCACAAGTTCCTGGCTCTGTCAGCTCCTCTGCAAAGGGTTTCCCTAAGAAGGTGGACCTAGCAGGGTCACCGGGGGACGGGGAGCTGTGCCTCACGGCCCTCACTTCGCCGGAGAAACCCTCATGCAGAGTTCAGAAACTTGTGTGTTGAGTATGTCGCTGTGAGCCTCCACCATTTAACTAGTGGGTGAAGCCTGAACTGTCTAGAGACAGACCAGACCAGCTGCACAACACAGACACTTCAAACCTGAGGACAAATCTGAGAGAACAGAAAAAGGAAAGGAAACTTAGCTTAGAACCATGCAGCGCTACAGGAGACGGCAGCACTGCAGAGGTGAGGACCGGCACCTGTTTGAAAGAGACAAATGCACACAAACACACACAACAACGAACGAGAAACAAACACAGAGAGAGGACAAAGTGGTTATACAGAACTTGAGGACATTATCTACATGTAATTATCTACATAATTATAAATTTGTTGTGTTTTCTTTAACAATGTCAGAAGGAGAGAGGCACTGAGGCACCGTCTTCCGCCCCCCGGCGCTCCTGCTGCGCCTCCTCCTTCTGACAGGAACTGCCTACAGAACAAGCATGAATGATGCCTGAGTGGACACACGCAACTCACAAGTTCCTGGCTCTGTCAGCTCCTCTGCAGAGGGTTTCCCTAAGAAGGTGGACCTAGCAGGGTCACCGGGGGACGGGGAGCTGTGCCTCACGGCCCTCACTTCGTCGGAGAAACCCTCATGCAGAGTTCAGAAACTTGTGTGTTGAGTATGTCGCTGTGAGCCTCCACCATTTAACTAGTGGGTGAAGCCTGAACTGTCTAGAGACAGACCAGACCAGCTGCACAACACAGACACTTCAAACCTGAGGACAAATCTGAGAGAACAGAAAAAGGAAAGGAAACTTAGCTTAGAACCATGCAGCGCTACAGGAGACGGCAGCACTGCAGAGGTGAGGACCGGCACCTGTTTGAAAGAGACAAATGCACACAAACACACACAACAACGAACGAGAAACAAACACAGAGAGAGGACAAAGTGGTTATACAGAACTTGAGGACATTATCTACATGTAATTATCTACATAATTATAAATTTGTTGTGTTTTCTTTAACAATGTCAGAAGGAGAGAGGCACTGAGGCACCGTCTTCCGCCCCCCGACGCTCCTGCTGCGCCTCCTCCTTCTGACAGGAACTGCCTACAGAACAAGCATGAATGATGCCTGAGTGGACACACGCAACTCACAAGTTCCTGGCTCTGTCAGCTCCTCTGCAGAGGGTTTCCCTAAGAAGGTGGACCTAGCAGGGTCACCGGGGGACGGGGAGCTGTGCCTCACGGCCCTCACTTCGCCGGAGAAACCCTCATGCAGAGTTCAGAAACTTGTGTGTTGAGTATGTCGCTGTGAGCCTCCACCATTTAACTCGTGGGTGAAGCCTGAACTGTCTAGAGACAGACCAGACCAGCTGCACAACACAGACACTTCAAACCTGAGGACAAATCTGAGAGAACAGAAAAAGGAAAGGAAACTTAGCTTAGAAGCATGCAGCGCTACAGGAGACGGCAGCACTGCAGAGGTGAGGACCGGCACCTGTTTGAAAGAGACAAATGCACACAAACACACACAACAACGAACGAGAAACAAACACAGAGAGAGGACAAAGTGGTTATACAGAACTTGAGGACATTATCTACATGTAATTATCTACATAATTATAAATTTGTTGTGTTTTCTTTAACAATGTCAGAAGGAGAGAGGCACTGAGGCACCGTCTTCCGCCCCCCGACGCTCCTGCTGCGCCTCCTCCTTCTGACAGGAACTGCCTACAGAACAAGCATGAATGATGCCTGAGTGGACACACGCAACTCACAAGTTCCTGGCTCTGTCAGCTCCTCTGCAGAGGGTTTCCCTAAGAAGGTGGACCTAGCAGGGTCACCGGGGGACGGGGAGCTGTGCCTCACGGCCCTCACTTCGTCGGAGAAACCCTCATGCAGAGTTCAGAAACTTGTGTGTTGAGTATGTCGCTGTGAGCCTCCACCATTTAACTCGTGGGTGAAGCCTGAACTGTCTAGAGACAGACCAGACCAGCTGCACAACACAGACACTTCAAACCTGAGGACAAATCTGAGAGAACAGAAAAAGGAAAGGAAACTTAGCTTAGAACCATGCAGCGCTACAGGAGACGGCAGCACTGCAGAGGTGAGGACCGGCACCTGTTTGAAAGAGACAAATGCACACAAACACACACAACAACGAACGAGAAACAAACACAGAGAGAGGACAAAGTGGTTATACAGAACTTGAGGACATTATCTACATGTAATTATCTACATAATTATAAATTTGTTGTGTTTTCTTTAACAATGTCAGAAGGAGAGAGGCACTGAGGCACCGTCTTCCGCCCCCCGGCGCTCCTGCTGCGCCTCCTCCTTCTGACAGGAACTGCCTACAGAACAAGCATGAATGATGCCTGAGTGGACACACGCAACTCACAAGTTCCTGGCTCTGTCAGCTCCTCTGCAGAGGGTTTCCCTAAGAAGGTGGACCTAGCAGGGTCACCGGGGGACGGGGAGCTGTGCCTCACGGCCCTCACTTCGTCGGAGAAACCCTCATGCAGAGTTCAGAAACTTGTGTGTTGAGTATGTCGCTGTGAGCCTCCACCATTTAACTAGTGGGTGAAGCCTGAACTGTCTAGAGACAGACCAGACCAGCTGCACAACACAGACACTTCAAACCTGAGGACAAATCTGAGAGAACAGAAAAAGGAAAGGAAACTTAGCTTAGAACCATGCAGCGCTACAGGAGACGGCAGCACTGCAGAGGTGAGGACCGGCACCTGTTTGAAAGAGACAAATGCACACAAACACACACAACAACGAACGAGAAACAAACACAGAGAGAGGACAAAGTGGTTATACAGAACTTGAGGACATTATCTACATGTAATTATCTACATAATTATAAATTTGTTGTGTTTTCTTTAACAATGTCAGAAGGAGAGAGGCACTGAGGCACCGTCTTCCGCCCCCCGACGCTCCTGCTGCGCCTCCTCCTTCTGACAGGAACTGCCTACAGAACAAGCATGAATGATGCCTGAGTGGACACACGCAACTCACAAGTTCCTGGCTCTGTCAGCTCCTCTGCAGAGGGTTTCCCTAAGAAGGTGGACCTAGCAGGGTCACCGGGGGACGGGGAGCTGTGCCTCACGGCCCTCACTTCGCCGGAGAAACCCTCATGCAGAGTTCAGAAACTTGTGTGTTGAGTATGTCGCTGTGAGCCTCCACCATTTAACTCGTGGGTGAAGCCTGAACTGTCTAGAGACAGACCAGACCAGCTGCACAACACAGACACTTCAAACCTGAGGACAAATCTGAGAGAACAGAAAAAGGAAAGGAAACTTAGCTTAGAACCATGCAGCGCTACAGGAGACGGCAGCACTGCAGAGGTGAGGACCGGCACCTGTTTGAAAGAGACAAATGCACACAAACACACACAACAACGAACGAGAAACAAACACAGAGAGAGGACAAAGTGGTTATACAGAACTTGAGGACATTATCTACATGTAATTATCTACATAATTATAAATTTGTTGTGTTTTCTTTAACAATGTCAGAAGGAGAGAGGCACTGAGGCACCGTCTTCCGCCCCCCGACGCTCCTGCTGCGCCTCCTCCTTCTGACAGGAACTGCCTACAGAACAAGCATGAATGATGCCTGAGTGGACACACGCAACTCACAAGTTCCTGGCTCTGTCAGCTCCTCTGCAGAGGGTTTCCCTAAGAAGGTGGACCTAGCAGGGTCACCGGGGGACGGGGAGCTGTGCCTCACGGCCCTCACTTCGTCGGAGAAACCCTCATGCAGAGTTCAGAAACTTGTGTGTTGAGTATGTCGCTGTGAGCCTCCACCATTTAACTCGTGGGTGAAGCCTGAACTGTCTAGAGACAGACCAGACCAGCTGCACAACACAGACACTTCAAACCTGAGGACAAATCTGAGAGAACAGAAAAAGGAAAGGAAACTTAGCTTAGAACCATGCAGCGCTACAGGAGACGGCAGCACTGCAGAGGTGAGGACCGGCACCTGTTTGAAAGAGACAAATGCACACAAACACACACAACAACGAACGAGAAACAAACACAGAGAGAGGACAAAGTGGTTATACAGAACTTGAGGACATTATCTACATGTAATTATCTACATAATTATAAATTTGTTGTGTTTTCTTTAACAATGTCAGAAGGAGAGAGGCACTGAGGCACCGTCTTCCGCCCCCCGGCGCTCCTGCTGCGCCTCCTCCTTCTGACAGGAACTGCCTACAGAACAAGCATGAATGATGCCTGAGTGGACACACGCAACTCACAAGTTCCTGGCTCTGTCAGCTCCTCTGCAGAGGGTTTCCCTAAGAAGGTGGACCTAGCAGGGTCACCGGGGGACGGGGAGCTGTGCCTCACGGCCCTCACTTCGTCGGAGAAACCCTCATGCAGAGTTCAGAAACTTGTGTGTTGAGTATGTCGCTGTGAGCCTCCACCATTTAACTAGTGGGTGAAGCCTGAACTGTCTAGAGACAGACCAGACCAGCTGCACAACACAGACACTTCAAACCTGAGGACAAATCTGAGAGAACAGAAAAAGGAAAGGAAACTTAGCTTAGAACCATGCAGCGCTACAGGAGACGGCAGCACTGCAGAGGTGAGGACCGGCACCTGTTTGAAAGAGACAAATGCACACAAACACACACAACAACGAACGAGAAACAAACACAGAGAGAGGACAAAGTGGTTATACAGAACTTGAGGACATTATCTACATGTAATTATCTACATAATTATAAATTTGTTGTGTTTTCTTTAACAATGTCAGAAGGAGAGAGGCACTGAGGCACCGTCTTCCGCCCCCCGACGCTCCTGCTGCGCCTCCTCCTTCTGACAGGAACTGCCTACAGAACAAGCATGAATGATGCCTGAGTGGACACACGCAACTCACAAGTTCCTGGCTCTGTCAGCTCCTCTGCAAAGGGTTTCCCTAAGAAGGTGGACCTAGCAGGGTCACCGGGGGACGGGGAGCTGTGCCTCACGGCCCTCACTTCGCCGGAGAAACCCTCATGCAGAGTTCAGAAACTTGTGTGTTGAGTATGTCGCTGTGAGCCTCCACCATTTAACTAGTGGGTGAAGCCTGAACTGTCTAGAGACAGACCAGACCAGCTGCACAACACAGACACTTCAAACCTGAGGACAAATCTGAGAGAACAGAAAAAGGAAAGGAAACTTAGCTTAGAACCATGCAGCGCTACAGGAGACGGCAGCACTGCAGAGGTGAGGACCGGCACCTGTTTGAAAGAGACAAATGCACACAAACACACACAACAACGAACGAGAAACAAACACAGAGAGAGGACAAAGTGGTTATACAGAACTTGAGGACATTATCTACATGTAATTATCTACATAATTATAAATTTGTTGTGTTTTCTTTAACAATGTCAGAAGGAGAGAGGCACTGAGGCACCGTCTTCCGCCCCCCGACGCTCCTGCTGCGCCTCCTCCTTCTGACAGGAACTGCCTACAGAACAAGCATGAATGATGCCTGAGTGGACACACGCAACTCACAAGTTCCTGGCTCTGTCAGCTCCTCTGCAGAGGGTTTCCCTAAGAAGGTGGACCTAGCAGGGTCACCGGGGGACGGGGAGCTGTGCCTCACGGCCCTCACTTCGTCGGAGAAACCCTCATGCAGAGTTCAGAAACTTGTGTGTTGAGTATGTCGCTGTGAGCCTCCACCATTTAACTAGTGGGTGAAGCCTGAACTGTCTAGAGACAGACCAGACCAGCTGCACAACACAGACACTTCAAACCTGAGGACAAATCTGAGAGAACAGAAAAAGGAAAGGAAACTTAGCTTAGAACCATGCAGCGCTACAGGAGACGGCAGCACTGCAGAGGTGAGGACCGGCACCTGTTTGAAAGAGACAAATGCACACAAACACACACAACAACGAACGAGAAACAAACACAGAGAGAGGACAAAGTGGTTATACAGAACTTGAGGACATTATCTACATGTAATTATCTACATAATTATAAATTTGTTGTGTTTTCTTTAACAATGTCAGAAGGAGAGAGGCACTGAGGCACCGTCTTCCGCCCCCCGGCGCTCCTGCTGCGCCTCCTCCTTCTGACAGGAACTGCCTACAGAACAAGCATGAATGATGCCTGAGTGGACACACGCAACTCACAAGTTCCTGGCTCTGTCAGCTCCTCTGCAGAGGGTTTCCCTAAGAAGGTGGACCTAGCAGGGTCACCGGGGGACGGGGAGCTGTGCCTCACGGCCCTCACTTCGCCGGAGAAACCCTCATGCAGAGTTCAGAAACTTGTGTGTTGAGTATGTCGCTGTGAGCCTCCACCATTTAACTAGTGGGTGAAGCCTGAACTGTCTAGAGACAGACCAGACCAGCTGCACAACACAGACACTTCAAACCTGAGGACAAATCTGAGAGAACAGAAAAAGGAAAGGAAACTTAGCTTAGAAGCATGCAGCGCTACAGGAGACGGCAGCACTGCAGAGGTGAGGACCGGCACCTGTTTGAAAGAGACAAATGCACACAAACACACACAACAACGAACGAGAAACAAACACAGAGAGAGGACAAAGTGGTTATACAGAACTTGAGGACATTATCTACATGTAATTATCTACATAATTATAAATTTGTTGTGTTTTCTTTAACAATGTCAGAAGGAGAGAGGCACTGAGGCACCGTCTTCCGCCCCCCGGCGCTCCTGCTGCGCCTCCTCCTTCTGACAGGAACTGCCTACAGAACAAGCATGAATGATGCCTGAGTGGACACACGCAACTCACAAGTTCCTGGCTCTGTCAGCACCTCTGCAGAGGGTTTCCCTAAGAAGGTGGACCTAGCAGGGTTACCGGGGGACGGGGAGCTGTGCCTCACGGCCCTCACTTCGTCGGAGAAACCCTCATGCAGAGTTCAGAAACTTGTGTGTTGAGTATGTCGCTGTGAGCCTCCACCATTTAACTAGTGGGTGAAGCCTGAACTGTCTAGAGACAGACCAGACCAGCTGCACAACACAGACACTTCAAACCTGAGGACAAATCTGAGAGAACAGAAAAAGGAAAGGAAACTTAGCTTAGAACCATGCAGCGCTACAGGAGACGGCAGCACTGCAGAGGTGAGGACCGGCACCTGTTTGAAAGAGACAAATGCACACAAACACACACAACAACGAACGAGAAACAAACACAGAGAGAGGACAAAGTGGTTATACAGAACTTGAGGACATTATCTACATGTAATTATCTACATAATTATAAATTTGTTGTGTTTTCTTTAACAATGTCAGAAGGAGAGAGGCACTGAGGCACCGTCTTCCGCCCCCCGACGCTCCTGCTGCGCCTCCTCCTTCTGACAGGAACTGCCTACAGAACAAGCATGAATGATGCCTGAGTGGACACACGCAACTCACAAGTTCCTGGCTCTGTCAGCTCCTCTGCAGAGGGTTTCCCTAAGAAGGTGGACCTAGCAGGGTCACCGGGGGACGGGGAGCTGTGCCTCACGGCCCTCACTTCGCCGGAGAAACCCTCATGCAGAGTTCAGAAACTTGTGTGTTGAGTATGTCGCTGTGAGCCTCCACCATTTAACTAGTGGGTGAAGCCTGAACTGTCTAGAGACAGACCAGACCAGCTGCACAACACAGACACTTCAAACCTGAGGACAAATCTGAGAGAACAGAAAAAGGAAAGGAAACTTAGCTTAGAACCATGCAGCGCTACAGGAGACGGCAGCACTGCAGAGGTGAGGACCGGCACCTGTTTGAAAGAGACAAATGCACACAAACACACACAACAACGAACGAGAAACAAACACAGAGAGAGGACAAAGTGGTTATACAGAACTTGAGGACATTATCTACATGTAATTATCTACATAATTATAAATTTGTTGTGTTTTCTTTAACAATGTCAGAAGGAGAGAGGCACTGAGGCACCGTCTTCCGCCCCCCGGCGCTCCTGCTGCGCCTCCTCCTTCTGACAGGAACTGCCTACAGAACAAGCATGAATGATGCCTGAGTGGACACACGCAACTCACAAGTTCCTGGCTCTGTCAGCTCCTCTGCAAAGGGTTTCCCTAAGAAGGTGGACCTAGCAGGGTCACCGGGGGACGGGGAGCTGTGCCTCACGGCCCTCACTTCGCCGGAGAAACCCTCATGCAGAGTTCAGAAACTTGTGTGTTGAGTATGTCGCTGTGAGCCTCCACCATTTAACTAGTGGGTGAAGCCTGAACTGTCTAGAGACAGACCAGACCAGCTGCACAACACAGACACTTCAAACCTGAGGACAAATCTGAGAGAACAGAAAAAGGAAAGGAAACTTAGCTTAGAACCATGCAGCGCTACAGGAGACGGCAGCACTGCAGAGGTGAGGACCGGCACCTGTTTGAAAGAGACAAATGCACACAAACACACACAACAACGAACGAGAAACAAACACAGAGAGAGGACAAAGTGGTTATACAGAACTTGAGGACATTATCTACATGTAATTATCTACATAATTATAAATTTGTTGTGTTTTCTTTAACAATGTCAGAAGGAGAGAGGCACTGAGGCACCGTCTTCCGCCCCCCGACGCTCCTGCTGCGCCTCCTCCTTCTGACAGGAACTGCCTACAGAACAAGCATGAATGATGCCTGAGTGGACACACGCAACTCACAAGTTCCTGGCTCTGTCAGCTCCTCTGCAGAGGGTTTCCCTAAGAAGGTGGACCTAGCAGGGTCACCGGGGGACGGGGAGCTGTGCCTCACGGCCCTCACTTCGCCGGAGAAACCCTCATGCAGAGTTCAGAAACTTGTGTGTTGAGTATGTCGCTGTGAGCCTCCACCATTTAACTCGTGGGTGAAGCCTGAACTGTCTAGAGACAGACCAGACCAGCTGCACAACACAGACACTTCAAACCTGAGGACAAATCTGAGAGAACAGAAAAAGGAAAGGAAACTTAGCTTAGAACCATGCAGCGCTACAGGAGACGGCAGCACTGCAGAGGTGAGGACCGGCACCTGTTTGAAAGAGACAAATGCACACAAACACACACAACAACGAACGAGAAACAAACACAGAGAGAGGACAAAGTGGTTATACAGAACTTGAGGACATTATCTACATGTAATTATCTACATAATTATAAATTTGTTGTGTTTTCTTTAACAATGTCAGAAGGAGAGAGGCACTGAGGCACCGTCTTCCGCCCCCCGACGCTCCTGCTGCGCCTCCTCCTTCTGACAGGAACTGCCTACAGAACAAGCATGAATGATGCCTGAGTGGACACACGCAACTCACAAGTTCCTGGCTCTGTCAGCTCCTCTGCAGAGGGTTTCCCTAAGAAGGTGGACCTAGCAGGGTCACCGGGGGACGGGGAGCTGTGCCTCACGGCCCTCACTTCGTCGGAGAAACCCTCATGCAGAGTTCAGAAACTTGTGTGTTGAGTATGTCGCTGTGAGCCTCCACCATTTAACTCGTGGGTGAAGCCTGAACTGTCTAGAGACAGACCAGACCAGCTGCACAACACAGACACTTCAAACCTGAGGACAAATCTGAGAGAACAGAAAAAGGAAAGGAAACTTAGCTTAGAACCATGCAGCGCTACAGGAGACGGCAGCACTGCAGAGGTGAGGACCGGCACCTGTTTGAAAGAGACAAATGCACACAAACACACACAACAACGAACGAGAAACAAACACAGAGAGAGGACAAAGTGGTTATACAGAACTTGAGGACATTATCTACATGTAATTATCTACATAATTATAAATTTGTTGTGTTTTCTTTAACAATGTCAGAAGGAGAGAGGCACTGAGGCACCGTCTTCCGCCCCCCGGCGCTCCTGCTGCGCCTCCTCCTTCTGACAGGAACTGCCTACAGAACAAGCATGAATGATGCCTGAGTGGACACACGCAACTCACAAGTTCCTGGCTCTGTCAGCTCCTCTGCAGAGGGTTTCCCTAAGAAGGTGGACCTAGCAGGGTCACCGGGGGACGGGGAGCTGTGCCTCACGGCCCTCACTTCGTCGGAGAAACCCTCATGCAGAGTTCAGAAACTTGTGTGTTGAGTATGTCGCTGTGAGCCTCCACCATTTAACTAGTGGGTGAAGCCTGAACTGTCTAGAGACAGACCAGACCAGCTGCACAACACAGACACTTCAAACCTGAGGACAAATCTGAGAGAACAGAAAAAGGAAAGGAAACTTAGCTTAGAACCATGCAGCGCTACAGGAGACGGCAGCACTGCAGAGGTGAGGACCGGCACCTGTTTGAAAGAGACAAATGCACACAAACACACACAACAACGAACGAGAAACAAACACAGAGAGAGGACAAAGTGGTTATACAGAACTTGAGGACATTATCTACATGTAATTATCTACATAATTATAAATTTGTTGTGTTTTCTTTAACAATGTCAGAAGGAGAGAGGCACTGAGGCACCGTCTTCCGCCCCCCGACGCTCCTGCTGCGCCTCCTCCTTCTGACAGGAACTGCCTACAGAACAAGCATGAATGATGCCTGAGTGGACACACGCAACTCACAAGTTCCTGGCTCTGTCAGCTCCTCTGCAAAGGGTTTCCCTAAGAAGGTGGACCTAGCAGGGTCACCGGGGGACGGGGAGCTGTGCCTCACGGCCCTCACTTCGCCGGAGAAACCCTCATGCAGAGTTCAGAAACTTGTGTGTTGAGTATGTCGCTGTGAGCCTCCACCATTTAACTAGTGGGTGAAGCCTGAACTGTCTAGAGACAGACCAGACCAGCTGCACAACACAGACACTTCAAACCTGAGGACAAATCTGAGAGAACAGAAAAAGGAAAGGAAACTTAGCTTAGAACCATGCAGCGCTACAGGAGACGGCAGCACTGCAGAGGTGAGGACCGGCACCTGTTTGAAAGAGACAAATGCACACAAACACACACAACAACGAACGAGAAACAAACACAGAGAGAGGACAAAGTGGTTATACAGAACTTGAGGACATTATCTACATGTAATTATCTACATAATTATAAATTTGTTGTGTTTTCTTTAACAATGTCAGAAGGAGAGAGGCACTGAGGCACCGTCTTCCGCCCCCCGACGCTCCTGCTGCGCCTCCTCCTTCTGACAGGAACTGCCTACAGAACAAGCATGAATGATGCCTGAGTGGACACACGCAACTCACAAGTTCCTGGCTCTGTCAGCTCCTCTGCAGAGGGTTTCCCTAAGAAGGTGGACCTAGCAGGGTCACCGGGGGACGGGGAGCTGTGCCTCACGGCCCTCACTTCGTCGGAGAAACCCTCATGCAGAGTTCAGAAACTTGTGTGTTGAGTATGTCGCTGTGAGCCTCCACCATTTAACTAGTGGGTGAAGCCTGAACTGTCTAGAGACAGACCAGACCAGCTGCACAACACAGACACTTCAAACCTGAGGACAAATCTGAGAGAACAGAAAAAGGAAAGGAAACTTAGCTTAGAACCATGCAGCGCTACAGGAGACGGCAGCACTGCAGAGGTGAGGACCGGCACCTGTTTGAAAGAGACAAATGCACACAAACACACACAACAACGAACGAGAAACAAACACAGAGAGAGGACAAAGTGGTTATACAGAACTTGAGGACATTATCTACATGTAATTATCTACATAATTATAAATTTGTTGTGTTTTCTTTAACAATGTCAGAAGGAGAGAGGCACTGAGGCACCGTCTTCCGCCCCCCGGCGCTCCTGCTGCGCCTCCTCCTTCTGACAGGAACTGCCTACAGAACAAGCATGAATGATGCCTGAGTGGACACACGCAACTCACAAGTTCCTGGCTCTGTCAGCTCCTCTGCAGAGGGTTTCCCTAAGAAGGTGGACCTAGCAGGGTCACCGGGGGACGGGGAGCTGTGCCTCACGGCCCTCACTTCGTCGGAGAAACCCTCATGCAGAGTTCAGAAACTTGTGTGTTGAGTATGTCGCTGTGAGCCTCC
The DNA here is from genome assembly GCF_965226115.1 of Aulonocara stuartgranti. Taxonomy (NCBI): domain Eukaryota; kingdom Metazoa; phylum Chordata; class Actinopteri; order Cichliformes; family Cichlidae; genus Aulonocara; species Aulonocara stuartgranti. The sequence goes on along the minus strand of NC_138956.1, from coordinate 11,862,745 downwards.
ACCATTTAACTAGTGGGTGAAGCCTGAACTGTCTAGAGACAGACCAGACCAGCTGCACAACACAGACACTTCAAACCTGAGGACAAATCTGAGAGAACAGAAAAAGGAAAGGAAACTTAGCTTAGAACCATGCAGCGCTACAGGAGACGGCAGCACTGCAGAGGTGAGGACCGGCACCTGTTTGAAAGAGACAAATGCACACAAACACACACAACAACGAACGAGAAACAAACACAGAGAGAGGACAAAGTGGTTATACAGAACTTGAGGACATTATCTACATGTAATTATCTACATAATTATAAATTTGTTGTGTTTTCTTTAACAATGTCAGAAGGAGAGAGGCACTGAGGCACCGTCTTCCGCCCCCCGACGCTCCTGCTGCGCCTCCTCCTTCTGACAGGAACTGCCTACAGAACAAGCATGAATGATGCCTGAGTGGACACACGCAACTCACAAGTTCCTGGCTCTGTCAGCTCCTCTGCAAAGGGTTTCCCTAAGAAGGTGGACCTAGCAGGGTCACCGGGGGACGGGGAGCTGTGCCTCACGGCCCTCACTTCGCCGGAGAAACCCTCATGCAGAGTTCAGAAACTTGTGTGTTGAGTATGTCGCTGTGAGCCTCCACCATTTAACTAGTGGGTGAAGCCTGAACTGTCTAGAGACAGACCAGACCAGCTGCACAACACAGACACTTCAAACCTGAGGACAAATCTGAGAGAACAGAAAAAGGAAAGGAAACTTAGCTTAGAACCATGCAGCGCTACAGGAGACGGCAGCACTGCAGAGGTGAGGACCGGCACCTGTTTGAAAGAGACAAATGCACACAAACACACACAACAACGAACGAGAAACAAACACAGAGAGAGGACAAAGTGGTTATACAGAACTTGAGGACATTATCTACATGTAATTATCTACATAATTATAAATTTGTTGTGTTTTCTTTAACAATGTCAGAAGGAGAGAGGCACTGAGGCACCGTCTTCCGCCCCCCGGCGCTCCTGCTGCGCCTCCTCCTTCTGACAGGAACTGCCTACAGAACAAGCATGAATGATGCCTGAGTGGACACACGCAACTCACAAGTTCCTGGCTCTGTCAGCTCCTCTGCAGAGGGTTTCCCTAAGAAGGTGGACCTAGCAGGGTCACCGGGGGACGGGGAGCTGTGCCTCACGGCCCTCACTTCGTCGGAGAAACCCTCATGCAGAGTTCAGAAACTTGTGTGTTGAGTATGTCGCTGTGAGCCTCCACCATTTAACTAGTGGGTGAAGCCTGAACTGTCTAGAGACAGACCAGACCAGCTGCACAACACAGACACTTCAAACCTGAGGACAAATCTGAGAGAACAGAAAAAGGAAAGGAAACTTAGCTTAGAACCATGCAGCGCTACAGGAGACGGCAGCACTGCAGAGGTGAGGACCGGCACCTGTTTGAAAGAGACAAATGCACACAAACACACACAACAACGAACGAGAAACAAACACAGAGAGAGGACAAAGTGGTTATACAGAACTTGAGGACATTATCTACATGTAATTATCTACATAATTATAAATTTGTTGTGTTTTCTTTAACAATGTCAGAAGGAGAGAGGCACTGAGGCACCGTCTTCCGCCCCCCGGCGCTCCTGCTGCGCCTCCTCCTTCTGACAGGAACTGCCTACAGAACAAGCATGAATGATGCCTGAGTGGACACACGCAACTCACAAGTTCCTGGCTCTGTCAGCTCCTCTGCAGAGGGTTTCCCTAAGAAGGTGGACCTAGCAGGGTCACCGGGGGACGGGGAGCTGTGCCTCACGGCCCTCACTTCGTCGGAGAAACCCTCATGCAGAGTTCAGAAACTTGTGTGTTGAGTATGTCGCTGTGAGCCTCCACCATTTAACTAGTGGGTGAAGCCTGAACTGTCTAGAGACAGACCAGACCAGCTGCACAACACAGACACTTCAAACCTGAGGACAAATCTGAGAGAACAGAAAAAGGAAAGGAAACTTAGCTTAGAACCATGCAGCGCTACAGGAGACGGCAGCACTGCAGAGGTGAGGACCGGCACCTGTTTGAAAGAGACAAATGCACACAAACACACACAACAACGAACGAGAAACAAACACAGAGAGAGGACAAAGTGGTTATACAGAACTTGAGGACATTATCTACATGTAATTATCTACATAATTATAAATTTGTTGTGTTTTCTTTAACAATGTCAGAAGGAGAGAGGCACTGAGGCACCGTCTTCCGCCCCCCGACGCTCCTGCTGCGCCTCCTCCTTCTGACAGGAACTGCCTACAGAACAAGCATGAATGATGCCTGAGTGGACACACGCAACTCACAAGTTCCTGGCTCTGTCAGCTCCTCTGCAAAGGGTTTCCCTAAGAAGGTGGACCTAGCAGGGTCACCGGGGGACGGGGAGCTGTGCCTCACGGCCCTCACTTCGCCGGAGAAACCCTCATGCAGAGTTCAGAAACTTGTGTGTTGAGTATGTCGCTGTGAGCCTCCACCATTTAACTAGTGGGTGAAGCCTGAACTGTCTAGAGACAGACCAGACCAGCTGCACAACACAGACACTTCAAACCTGAGGACAAATCTGAGAGAACAGAAAAAGGAAAGGAAACTTAGCTTAGAACCATGCAGCGCTACAGGAGACGGCAGCACTGCAGAGGTGAGGACCGGCACCTGTTTGAAAGAGACAAATGCACACAAACACACACAACAACGAACGAGAAACAAACACAGAGAGAGGACAAAGTGGTTATACAGAACTTGAGGACATTATCTACATGTAATTATCTACATAATTATAAATTTGTTGTGTTTTCTTTAACAATGTCAGAAGGAGAGAGGCACTGAGGCACCGTCTTCCGCCCCCCGACGCTCCTGCTGCGCCTCCTCCTTCTGACAGGAACTGCCTACAGAACAAGCATGAATGATGCCTGAGTGGACACACGCAACTCACAAGTTCCTGGCTCTGTCAGCTCCTCTGCAGAGGGTTTCCCTAAGAAGGTGGACCTAGCAGGGTCACCGGGGGACGGGGAGCTGTGCCTCACGGCCCTCACTTCGCCGGAGAAACCCTCATGCAGAGTTCAGAAACTTGTGTGTTGAGTATGTCGCTGTGAGCCTCCACCATTTAACTCGTGGGTGAAGCCTGAACTGTCTAGAGACAGACCAGACCAGCTGCACAACACAGACACTTCAAACCTGAGGACAAATCTGAGAGAACAGAAAAAGGAAAGGAAACTTAGCTTAGAACCATGCAGCGCTACAGGAGACGGCAGCACTGCAGAGGTGAGGACCGGCACCTGTTTGAAAGAGACAAATGCACACAAACACACACAACAACGAACGAGAAACAAACACAGAGAGAGGACAAAGTGGTTATACAGAACTTGAGGACATTATCTACATGTAATTATCTACATAATTATAAATTTGTTGTGTTTTCTTTAACAATGTCAGAAGGAGAGAGGCACTGAGGCACCGTCTTCCGCCCCCCGACGCTCCTGCTGCGCCTCCTCCTTCTGACAGGAACTGCCTACAGAACAAGCATGAATGATGCCTGAGTGGACACACGCAACTCACAAGTTCCTGGCTCTGTCAGCTCCTCTGCAGAGGGTTTCCCTAAGAAGGTGGACCTAGCAGGGTCACCGGGGGACGGGGAGCTGTGCCTCACGGCCCTCACTTCGTCGGAGAAACCCTCATGCAGAGTTCAGAAACTTGTGTGTTGAGTATGTCGCTGTGAGCCTCCACCATTTAACTCGTGGGTGAAGCCTGAACTGTCTAGAGACAGACCAGACCAGCTGCACAACACAGACACTTCAAACCTGAGGACAAATCTGAGAGAACAGAAAAAGGAAAGGAAACTTAGCTTAGAACCATGCAGCGCTACAGGAGACGGCAGCACTGCAGAGGTGAGGACCGGCACCTGTTTGAAAGAGACAAATGCACACAAACACACACAACAACGAACGAGAAACAAACACAGAGAGAGGACAAAGTGGTTATACAGAACTTGAGGACATTATCTACATGTAATTATCTACATAATTATAAATTTGTTGTGTTTTCTTTAACAATGTCAGAAGGAGAGAGGCACTGAGGCACCGTCTTCCGCCCCCCGGCGCTCCTGCTGCGCCTCCTCCTTCTGACAGGAACTGCCTACAGAACAAGCATGAATGATGCCTGAGTGGACACACGCAACTCACAAGTTCCTGGCTCTGTCAGCTCCTCTGCAGAGGGTTTCCCTAAGAAGGTGGACCTAGCAGGGTCACCGGGGGACGGGGAGCTGTGCCTCACGGCCCTCACTTCGTCGGAGAAACCCTCATGCAGAGTTCAGAAACTTGTGTGTTGAGTATGTCGCTGTGAGCCTCCACCATTTAACTAGTGGGTGAAGCCTGAACTGTCTAGAGACAGACCAGACCAGCTGCACAACACAGACACTTCAAACCTGAGGACAAATCTGAGAGAACAGAAAAAGGAAAGGAAACTTAGCTTAGAACCATGCAGCGCTACAGGAGACGGCAGCACTGCAGAGGTGAGGACCGGCACCTGTTTGAAAGAGACAAATGCACACAAACACACACAACAACGAACGAGAAACAAACACAGAGAGAGGACAAAGTGGTTATACAGAACTTGAGGACATTATCTACATGTAATTATCTACATAATTATAAATTTGTTGTGTTTTCTTTAACAATGTCAGAAGGAGAGAGGCACTGAGGCACCGTCTTCCGCCCCCCGACGCTCCTGCTGCGCCTCCTCCTTCTGACAGGAACTGCCTACAGAACAAGCATGAATGATGCCTGAGTGGACACACGCAACTCACAAGTTCCTGGCTCTGTCAGCTCCTCTGCAAAGGGTTTCCCTAAGAAGGTGGACCTAGCAGGGTCACCGGGGGACGGGGAGCTGTGCCTCACGGCCCTCACTTCGCCGGAGAAACCCTCATGCAGAGTTCAGAAACTTGTGTGTTGAGTATGTCGCTGTGAGCCTCCACCATTTAACTAGTGGGTGAAGCCTGAACTGTCTAGAGACAGACCAGACCAGCTGCACAACACAGACACTTCAAACCTGAGGACAAATCTGAGAGAACAGAAAAAGGAAAGGAAACTTAGCTTAGAACCATGCAGCGCTACAGGAGACGGCAGCACTGCAGAGGTGAGGACCGGCACCTGTTTGAAAGAGACAAATGCACACAAACACACACAACAACGAACGAGAAACAAACACAGAGAGAGGACAAAGTGGTTATACAGAACTTGAGGACATTATCTACATGTAATTATCTACATAATTATAAATTTGTTGTGTTTTCTTTAACAATGTCAGAAGGAGAGAGGCACTGAGGCACCGTCTTCCGCCCCCCGGCGCTCCTGCTGCGCCTCCTCCTTCTGACAGGAACTGCCTACAGAACAAGCATGAATGATGCCTGAGTGGACACACGCAACTCACAAGTTCCTGGCTCTGTCAGCTCCTCTGCAGAGGGTTTCCCTAAGAAGGTGGACCTAGCAGGGTCACCGGGGGACGGGGAGCTGTGCCTCACGGCCCTCACTTCGTCGGAGAAACCCTCATGCAGAGTTCAGAAACTTGTGTGTTGAGTATGTCGCTGTGAGCCTCCACCATTTAACTAGTGGGTGAAGCCTGAACTGTCTAGAGACAGACCAGACCAGCTGCACAACACAGACACTTCAAACCTGAGGACAAATCTGAGAGAACAGAAAAAGGAAAGGAAACTTAGCTTAGAACCATGCAGCGCTACAGGAGACGGCAGCACTGCAGAGGTGAGGACCGGCACCTGTTTGAAAGAGACAAATGCACACAAACACACACAACAACGAACGAGAAACAAACACAGAGAGAGGACAAAGTGGTTATACAGAACTTGAGGACATTATCTACATGTAATTATCTACATAATTATAAATTTGTTGTGTTTTCTTTAACAATGTCAGAAGGAGAGAGGCACTGAGGCACCGTCTTCCGCCCCCCGGCGCTCCTGCTGCGCCTCCTCCTTCTGACAGGAACTGCCTACAGAACAAGCATGAATGATGCCTGAGTGGACACACGCAACTCACAAGTTCCTGGCTCTGTCAGCTCCTCTGCAGAGGGTTTCCCTAAGAAGGTGGACCTAGCAGGGTCACCCGGGGACGGGGAGCTGTGCCTCACGGCCCTCACTTCGTCGGAGAAACCCTCATGCAGAGTTCAGAAACTTGTGTGTTGAGTATGTCGCTGTGAGCCTCCACCATTTAACTAGTGGGTGAAGCCTGAACTGTCTAGAGACAGACCAGACCAGCTGCACAACACAGACACTTCAAACCTGAGGACAAATCTGAGAGAACAGAAAAAGGAAAGGAAACTTAGCTTAGAACCATGCAGCGCTACAGGAGACGGCAGCACTGCAGAGGTGAGGACCGGCACCTGTTTGAAAGAGACAAATGCACACAAACACACACAACAACGAACGAGAAACAAACACAGAGAGAGGACAAAGTGGTTATACAGAACTTGAGGACATTATCTACATGTAATTATCTACATAATTATAAATTTGTTGTGTTTTCTTTAACAATGTCAGAAGGAGAGAGGCACTGAGGCACCGTCTTCCGCCCCCCGACGCTCCTGCTGCGCCTCCTCCTTCTGACAGGAACTGCCTACAGAACAAGCATGAATGATGCCTGAGTGGACACACGCAACTCACAAGTTCCTGGCTCTGTCAGCTCCTCTGCAAAGGGTTTCCCTAAGAAGGTGGACCTAGCAGGGTCACCGGGGGACGGGGAGCTGTGCCTCACGGCCCTCACTTCGCCGGAGAAACCCTCATGCAGAGTTCAGAAACTTGTGTGTTGAGTATGTCGCTGTGAGCCTCCACCATTTAACTAGTGGGTGAAGCCTGAACTGTCTAGAGACAGACCAGACCAGCTGCACAACACAGACACTTCAAACCTGAGGACAAATCTGAGAGAACAGAAAAAGGAAAGGAAACTTAGCTTAGAACCATGCAGCGCTACAGGAGACGGCAGCACTGCAGAGGTGAGGACCGGCACCTGTTTGAAAGAGACAAATGCACACAAACACACACAACAACGAACGAGAAACAAACACAGAGAGAGGACAAAGTGGTTATACAGAACTTGAGGACATTATCTACATGTAATTATCTACATAATTATAAATTTGTTGTGTTTTCTTTAACAATGTCAGAAGGAGAGAGGCACTGAGGCACCGTCTTCCGCCCCCCGACGCTCCTGCTGCGCCTCCTCCTTCTGACAGGAACTGCCTACAGAACAAGCATGAATGATGCCTGAGTGGACACACGCAACTCACAAGTTCCTGGCTCTGTCAGCTCCTCTGCAGAGGGTTTCCCTAAGAAGGTGGACCTAGCAGGGTCACCGGGGGACGGGGAGCTGTGCCTCACGGCCCTCACTTCGCCGGAGAAACCCTCATGCAGAGTTCAGAAACTTGTGTGTTGAGTATGTCGCTGTGAGCCTCCACCATTTAACTCGTGGGTGAAGCCTGAACTGTCTAGAGACAGACCAGACCAGCTGCACAACACAGACACTTCAAACCTGAGGACAAATCTGAGAGAACAGAAAAAGGAAAGGAAACTTAGCTTAGAACCATGCAGCGCTACAGGAGACGGCAGCACTGCAGAGGTGAGGACCGGCACCTGTTTGAAAGAGACAAATGCACACAAACACACACAACAACGAACGAGAAACAAACACAGAGAGAGGACAAAGTGGTTATACAGAACTTGAGGACATTATCTACATGTAATTATCTACATAATTATAAATTTGTTGTGTTTTCTTTAACAATGTCAGAAGGAGAGAGGCACTGAGGCACCGTCTTCCACCCCCCGGCGCTCCTGCTGCGCCTCCTCCTTCTGACAGGAACTGCCTACAGAACAAGCATGAATGATGCCTGAGTGGACACACGCAACTCACAAGTTCCTGGCTCTGTCAGCTCCTCTGCAGAGGGTTTCCCTAAGAAGGTGGACCTAGCAGGGTCACCGGGGGACGGGGAGCTGTGCCTCACGGCCCTCACTTCGCCGGAGAAACCCTCATGCAGAGTTCAGAAACTTGTGTGTTGAGTATGTCGCTGTGAGCCTCCACCATTTAACTAGTGGGTGAAGCCTGAACTGTCTAGAGACAGACCAGACCAGCTGCACAACACAGACACTTCAAACCTGAGGACAAATCTGAGAGAACAGAAAAAGGAAAGGAAACTTAGCTTAGAACCATGCAGCGCTACAGGAGACGGCAGCACTGCAGAGGTGAGGACCGGCACCTGTTTGAAAGAGACAAATGCACACAAACACACACAACAACGAACGAGAAACAAACACAGAGAGAGGACAAAGTGGTTATACAGAACTTGAGGACATTATCTACATGTAATTATCTACATAATTATAAATTTGTTGTGTTTTCTTTAACAATGTCAGAAGGAGAGAGGCACTGAGGCACCGTCTTCCGCCCCCCGGCGCTCCTGCTGCGCCTCCTCCTTCTGACAGGAACTGCCTACAGAACAAGCATGAATGATGCCTGAGTGGACACACGCAACTCACAAGTTCCTGGCTCTGTCAGCTCCTCTGCAGAGGGTTTCCCTAAGAAGGTGGACCTAGCAGGGTCACCGGGGGACGGGGAGCTGTGCCTCACGGCCCTCACTTCGTCGGAGAAACCCTCATGCAGAGTTCAGAAACTTGTGTGTTGAGTATGTCGCTGTGAGCCTCCACCATTTAACTAGTGGGTGAAGCCTGAACTGTCTAGAGACAGACCAGACCAGCTGCACAACACAGACACTTCAAACCTGAGGACAAATCTGAGAGAACAGAAAAAGGAAAGGAAACTTAGCTTAGAACCATGCAGCGCTACAGGAGACGGCAGCACTGCAGAGGTGAGGACCGGCACCTGTTTGAAAGAGACAAATGCACACAAACACACACAACAACGAACGAGAAACAAACACAGAGAGAGGACAAAGTGGTTATACAGAACTTGAGGACATTATCTACATGTAATTATCTACATAATTATAAATTTGTTGTGTTTTCTTTAACAATGTCAGAAGGAGAGAGGCACTGAGGCACCGTCTTCCGCCCCCCGACGCTCCTGCTGCGCCTCCTCCTTCTGACAGGAACTGCCTACAGAACAAGCATGAATGATGCCTGAGTGGACACACGCAACTCACAAGTTCCTGGCTCTGTCAGCTCCTCTGCAGAGGGTTTCCCTAAGAAGGTGGACCTAGCAGGGTCACCGGGGGACGGGGAGCTGTGCCTCACGGCCCTCACTTCGTCGGAGAAACCCTCATGCAGAGTTCAGAAACTTGTGTGTTGAGTATGTCGCTGTGAGCCTCCACCATTTAACTAGTGGGTGAAGCCTGAACTGTCTAGAGACAGACCAGACCAGCTGCACAACACAGACACTTCAAACCTGAGGACAAATCTGAGAGAACAGAAAAAGGAAAGGAAACTTAGCTTAGAACCATGCAGCGCTACAGGAGACGGCAGCACTGCAGAGGTGAGGACCGGCACCTGTTTGAAAGAGACAAATGCACACAAACACACACAACAACGAACGAGAAACAAACACAGAGAGAGGACAAAGTGGTTATACAGAACTTGAGGACATTATCTACATGTAATTATCTACATAATTATAAATTTGTTGTGTTTTCTTTAACAATGTCAGAAGGAGAGAGGCACTGAGGCACCGTCTTCCGCCCCCCGGCGCTCCTGCTGCGCCTCCTCCTTCTGACAGGAACTGCCTACAGAACAAGCATGAATGATGCCTGAGTGGACACACGCAACTCACAAGTTCCTGGCTCTGTCAGCTCCTCTGCAGAGGGTTTCCCTAAGAAGGTGGACCTAGCAGGGTCACCGGGGGACGGGGAGCTGTGCCTCACGGCCCTCACTTCGTCGGAGAAACCCTCATGCAGAGTTCAGAAACTTGTGTGTTGAGTATGTCGCTGTGAGCCTCCACCATTTAACTAGTGGGTGAAGCCTGAACTGTCTAGAGACAGACCAGACCAGCTGCACAACACAGACACTTCAAACCTGAGGACAAATCTGAGAGAACAGAAAAAGGAAAGGAAACTTAGCTTAGAACCATGCAGCGCTACAGGAGACGGCAGCACTGCAGAGGTGAGGACCGGCACCTGTTTGAAAGAGACAAATGCACACAAACACACACAACAACGAACGAGAAACAAACACAGAGAGAGGACAAAGTGGTTATACAGAACTTGAGGACATTATCTACATGTAATTATCTACATAATTATAAATTTGTTGTGTTTTCTTTAACAATGTCAGAAGGAGAGAGGCACTGAGGCACCGTCTTCCGCCCCCCGACGCTCCTGCTGCGCCTCCTCCTTCTGACAGGAACTGCCTACAGAACAAGCATGAATGATGCCTGAGTGGACACACGCAACTCACAAGTTCCTGGCTCTGTCAGCTCCTCTGCAGAGGGTTTCCCTAAGAAGGTGGACCTAGCAGGGTCACCGGGGGACGGGGAGCTGTGCCTCACGGCCCTCACTTCGCCGGAGAAACCCTCATGCAGAGTTCAGAAACTTGTGTGTTGAGTATGTCGCTGTGAGCCTCCACCATTTAACTAGTGGGTGAAGCCTGAACTGTCTAGAGACAGACCAGACCAGCTGCACAACACAGACACTTCAAACCTGAGGACAAATCTGAGAGAACAGAAAAAGGAAAGGAAACTTAGCTTAGAACCATGCAGCGCTACAGGAGACGGCAGCACTGCAGAGGTGAGGACCGGCACCTGTTTGAAAGAGACAAATGCACACAAACACACACAACAACGAACGAGAAACAAACACAGAGAGAGGACAAAGTGGTTATACAGAACTTGAGGACATTATCTACATGTAATTATCTACATAATTATAAATTTGTTGTGTTTTCTTTAACAATGTCAGAAGGAGAGAGGCACTGAGGCACCGTCTTCCGCCCCCCGGCGCTCCTGCTGCGCCGCCTCCTTCTGACAGGAACTGCCTACAGAACAAGCATGAATGATGCCTGAGTGGACACACGCAACTCACAAGTTCCTGGCTCTGTCAGCTCCTCTGCAGAGGGTTTCCCTAAGAAGGTGGACCTAGCAGGGTCACCGGGGGACGGGGAGCTGTGCCTCACGGCCCTCACTTCGCCGGAGAAACCCTCATGCAGAGTTCAGAAACTTGTGTGTTGAGTATGTCGCTGTGAGCCTCCACCATTTAACTAGTGGGTGAAGCCTGAACTGTCTAGAGACAGACCAGACCAGCTGCACAACACAGACACTTCAAACCTGAGGACAAATCTGAGAGAACAGAAAAAGGAAAGGAAACTTAGCTTAGAACCATGCAGCGCTACAGGAGACGGCAGCACTGCAGAGGTGAGGACCGGCACCTGTTTGAAAGAGACAAATGCACACAAACACACACAACAACGAACGAGAAACAAACACAGAGAGAGGACAAAGTGGTTATACAGAACTTGAGGACATTATCTACATGTAATTATCTACATAATTATAAATTTGTTGTGTTTTCTTTAACAATGTCAGAAGGAGAGAGGCACTGAGGCACCGTCTTCCGCCCCCCGACGCTCCTGCTGCGCCTCCTCCTTCTGACAGGAACTGCCTACAGAACAAGCATGAATGATGCCTGAGTGGACACACGCAACTCACAAGTTCCTGGCTCTGTCAGCTCCTCTGCAGAGGGTTTCCCTAAGAAGGTGGACCTAGCAGGGTCACCGGGGGACGGGGAGCTGTGCCTCACGGCCCTCACTTCGCCGGAGAAACCCTCATGCAGAGTTCAGAAACTTGTGTGTTGAGTATGTCGCTGTGAGCCTCCACCATTTAACTAGTGGGTGAAGCCTGAACTGTCTAGAGACAGACCAGACCAGCTGCACAACACAGACACTTCAAACCTGAGGACAAATCTGAGAGAACAGAAAAAGGAAAGGAAACTTAGCTTAGAACCATGCAGCGCTACAGGAGACGGCAGCACTGCAGAGGTGAGGACCGGCACCTGTTTGAAAGAGACAAATGCACACAAACACACACAACAACGAACGAGAAACAAACACAGAGAGAGGACAAAGTGGTTATACAGAACTTGAGGACATTATCTACATGTAATTATCTACATAATTATAAATTTGTTGTGTTTTCTTTAACAATGTCAGAAGGAGAGAGGCACTGAGGCACCGTCTTCCGCCCCCCGGCGCTCCTGCTGCGCCTCCTCCTTCTGACAGGAACTGCCTACAGAACAAGCATGAATGATGCCTGAGTGGACACACGCAACTCACAAGTTCCTGGCTCTGTCAGCTCCTCTGCAGAGGGTTTCCCTAAGAAGGTGGACCTAGCAGGGTCACCGGGGGACGGGGAGCTGTGCCTCACGGCCCTCACTTCGCCGGAGAAACCCTCATGCAGAGTTCAGAAACTTGTGTGTTGAGTATGTCGCTGTGAGCCTCCACCATTTAACTCGTGGGTGAAGCCTGAACTGTCTAGAGACAGACCAGACCAGCTGCACAACACAGACACTTCAAACCTGAGGACAAATCTGAGAGAACAGAAAAAGGAAAGGAAACTTAGCTTAGAACCATGCAGCGCTACAGGAGACGGCAGCACTGCAGAGGTGAGGACCGGCACCTGTTTGAAAGAGACAAATGCACACAAACACACACAACAACGAACGAGAAACAAACACAGAGAGAGGACAAAGTGGTTATACAGAACTTGAGGACATTATCTACATGTAATTATCTACATAATTATAAATTTGTTGTGTTTTCTTTAACAATGTCAGAAGGAGAGAGGCACTGAGGCACCGTCTTCCGCCCCCCGGCGCTCCTGCTGCGCCTCCTCCTTCTGACAGGAACTGCCTACAGAACAAGCATGAATGATGCCTGAGTGGACACACGCAACTCACAAGTTCCTGGCTCTGTCAGCTCCTCTGCAGAGGGTTTCCCTAAGAAGGTGGACCTAGCAGGGTCACCGGGGGACGGGGAGCTGTGCCTCACGGCCCTCACTTCGTCGGAGAAACCCTCATGCAGAGTTCAGAAACTTGTGTGTTGAGTATGTCGCTGTGAGCCTCCACCATTTAACTAGTGGGTGAAGCCTGAACTGTCTAGAGACAGACCAGACCAGCTGCACAACACAGACACTTCAAACCTGAGGACAAATCTGAGAGAACAGAAAAAGGAAAGGAAACTTAGCTTAGAACCATGCAGCGCTACAGGAGACGGCAGCACTGCAGAGGTGAGGACCGGCACCTGTTTGAAAGAGACAAATGCACACAAACACACACAACAACGAACGAGAAACAAACACAGAGAGAGGACAAAGTGGTTATACAGAACTTGAGGACATTATCTACATGTAATTATCTACATAATTATAAATTTGTTGTGTTTTCTTTAACAATGTCAGAAGGAGAGAGGCACTGAGGCACCGTCTTCCGCCCCCCGACGCTCCTGCTGCGCCTCCTCCTTCTGACAGGAACTGCCTACAGAACAAGCATGAATGATGCCTGAGTGGACACACGCAACTCACAAGTTCCTGGCTCTGTCAGCTCCTCTGCAGAGGGTTTCCCTAAGAAGGTGGACCTAGCAGGGTCACCGGGGGACGGGGAGCTGTGCCTCACGGCCCTCACTTCGTCGGAGAAACCCTCATGCAGAGTTCAGAAACTTGTGTGTTGAGTATGTCGCTGTGAGCCTCCACCATTTAACTAGTGGGTGAAGCCTGAACTGTCTAGAGACAGACCAGACCAGCTGCACAACACAGACACTTCAAACCTGAGGACAAATCTGAGAGAACAGAAAAAGGAAAGGAAACTTAGCTTAGAACCATGCAGCGCTACAGGAGACGGCAGCACTGCAGAGGTGAGGACCGGCACCTGTTTGAAAGAGACAAATGCACACAAACACACACAACAACGAACGAGAAACAAACACAGAGAGAGGACAAAGTGGTTATACAGAACTTGAGGACATTATCTACATGTAATTATCTACATAATTATAAATTTGTTGTGTTTTCTTTAACAATGTCAGAAGGAGAGAGGCACTGAGGCACCGTCTTCCGCCCCCCGGCGCTCCTGCTGCGCCTCCTCCTTCTGACAGGAACTGCCTACAGAACAAGCATGAATGATGCCTGAGTGGACACACGCAACTCACAAGTTCCTGGCTCTGTCAGCTCCTCTGCAGAGGGTTTCCCTAAGAAGGTGGACCTAGCAGGGTCACCGGGGGACGGGGAGCTGTGCCTCACGGCCCTCACTTCGTCGGAGAAACCCTCATGCAGAGTTCAGAAACTTGTGTGTTGAGTATGTCGCTGTGAGCCTCCACCATTTAACTAGTGGGTGAAGCCTGAACTGTCTAGAGACAGACCAGACCAGCTGCACAACGCAGACACTTCAAACCTGAGGACAAATCTGAGAGAACAGAAAAAGGAAAGGAAACTTAGCTTAGAACCATGCAGCGCTACAGGAGACGGCAGCACTGCAGAGGTGAGGACCGGCACCTGTTTGAAAGAGACAAATGCACACAAACACACACAACAACGAACGAGAAACAAACACAGAGAGAGGACAAAGTGGTTATACAGAACTTGAGGACATTATCTACATGTAATTATCTACATAATTATAAATTTGTTGTGTTTTCTTTAACAATGTCAGAAGGAGAGAGGCACTGAGGCACCGTCTTCCGCCCCCCGACGCTCCTGCTGCGCCTCCTCCTTCTGACAGGAACTGCCTACAGAACAAGCATGAATGATGCCTGAGTGGACACACGCAACTCACAAGTTCCTGGCTCTGTCAGCTCCTCTGCAGAGGGTTTCCCTAAGAAGGTGGACCTAGCAGGGTCACCGGGGGACGGGGAGCTGTGCCTCACGGCCCTCACTTCGTCGGAGAAACCCTCATGCAGAGTTCAGAAACTTGTGTGTTGAGTATGTCGCTGTGAGCCTCCACCATTTAACTAGTGGGTGAAGCCTGAACTGTCTAGAGACAGACCAGACCAGCTGCACAACACAGACACTTCAAACCTGAGGACAAATCTGAGAGAACAGAAAAAGGAAAGGAAACTTAGCTTAGAACCATGCAGCGCTACAGGAGACGGCAGCACTGCAGAGGTGAGGACCGGCACCTGTTTGAAAGAGACAAATGCACACAAACACACACAACAACGAACGAGAAACAAACACAGAGAGAGGACAAAGTGGTTATACAGAACTTGAGGACATTATCTACATGTAATTATCTACATAATTATAAATTTGTTGTGTTTTCTTTAACAATGTCAGAAGGAGAGAGGCACTGAGGCACCGTCTTCCGCCCCCCGACGCTCCTGCTGCGCCTCCTCCTTCTGACAGGAACTGCCTACAGAACAAGCATGAATGATGCCTGAGTGGACACACGCAACTCACAAGTTCCTGGCTCTGTCAGCTCCTCTGCAGAGGGTTTCCCTAAGAAGGTGGACCTAGCAGGGTCACCGGGGGACGGGGAGCTGTGCCTCACGGCCCTCACTTCGCCGGAGAAACCCTCATGCAGAGTTCAGAAACTTGTGTGTTGAGTATGTCGCTGTGAGCCTCCACCATTTAACTAGTGGGTGAAGCCTGAACTGTCTAGAGACAGACCAGACCAGCTGCACAACACAGACACTTCAAACCTGAGGACAAATCTGAGAGAACAGAAAAAGGAAAGGAAACTTAGCTTAGAACCATGCAGCGCTACAGGAGACGGCAGCACTGCAGAGGTGAGGACCGGCACCTGTTTGAAAGAGACAAATGCACACAAACACACACAACAACGAACGAGAAACAAACACAGAGAGAGGACAAAGTGGTTATACAGAACTTGAGGACATTATCTACATGTAATTATCTACATAATTATAAATTTGTTGTGTTTTCTTTAACAATGTCAGAAGGAGAGAGGCACTGAGGCACCGTCTTCCGCCCCCCGACGCTCCTGCTGCGCCTCCTCCTTCTGACAGGAACTGCCTACAGAACAAGCATGAATGATGCCTGAGTGGACACACGCAACTCACAAGTTCCTGGCTCTGTCAGCTCCTCTGCAGAGGGTTTCCCTAAGAAGGTGGACCTAGCAGGGTCACCGGGGGACGGGGAGCTGTGCCTCACGGCCCTCACTTCGTCGGAGAAACCCTCATGCAGAGTTCAGAAACTTGTGTGTTGAGTATGTCGCTGTGAGCCTCCACCATTTAACTAGTGGGTGAAGCCTGAACTGTCTAGAGACAGACCAGACCAGCTGCACAACACAGACACTTCAAACCTGAGGACAAATCTGAGAGAACAGAAAAAGGAAAGGAAACTTAGCTTAGAACCATGCAGCGCTACAGGAGACGGCAGCACTGCAGAGGTGAGGACCGGCACCTGTTTGAAAGAGACAAATGCACACAAACACACACAACAACGAACGAGAAACAAACACAGAGAGAGGACAAAGTGGTTATACAGAACTTGAGGACATTATCTACATGTAATTATCTACATAATTATAAATTTGTTGTGTTTTCTTTAACAATGTCAGAAGGAGAGAGGCACTGAGGCACCGTCTTCCGCCCCCCGACGCTCCTGCTGCGCCTCCTCCTTCTGACAGGAACTGCCTACAGAACAAGCATGAATGATGCCTGAGTGGACACACGCAACTCACAAGTTCCTGGCTCTGTCAGCTCCTCTGCAGAGGGTTTCCCTAAGAAGGTGGACCTAGCAGGGTCACCGGGGGACGGGGAGCTGTGCCTCACGGCCCTCACTTCGTCGGAGAAACCCTCATGCAGAGTTCAGAAACTTGTGTGTTGAGTATGTCGCTGTGAGCCTCCACCATTTAACTAGTGGGTGAAGCCTGAACTGTCTAGAGACAGACCAGACCAGCTGCACAACACAGACACTTCAAACCTGAGGACAAATCTGAGAGAACAGAAAAAGGAAAGGAAACTTAGCTTAGAACCATGCAGCGCTACAGGAGACGGCAGCACTGCAGAGGTGAGGACCGGCACCTGTTTGAAAGAGACAAATGCACACAAACACACACAACAACGAACGAGAAACAAACACAGAGAGAGGACAAAGTGGTTATACAGAACTTGAGGACATTATCTACATGTAATTATCTACATAATTATAAATTTGTTGTGTTTTCTTTAACAATGTCAGAAGGAGAGAGGCACTGAGGCACCGTCTTCCGCCCCCCGACGCTCCTGCTGCGCCTCCTCCTTCTGACAGGAACTGCCTACAGAACAAGCATGAATGATGCCTGAGTGGACACACGCAACTCACAAGTTCCTGGCTCTGTCAGCTCCTCTGCAGAGGGTTTCCCTAAGAAGGTGGACCTAGCAGGGTCACCGGGGGACGGGGAGCTGTGCCTCACGGCCCTCACTTCGTCGGAGAAACCCTCATGCAGAGTTCAGAAACTTGTGTGTTGAGTATGTCGCTGTGAGCCTCCACCATTTAACTCGTGGGTGAAGCCTGAACTGTCTAGAGACAGACCAGACCAGCTGCACAACACAGACACTTCAAACCTGAGGACAAATCTGAGAGAACAGAAAAAGGAAAGGAAACTTAGCTTAGAACCATGCAGCGCTACAGGAGACGGCAGCACTGCAGAGGTGAGGACCGGCACCTGTTTGAAAGAGACAAATGCACACAAACACACACAACAACGAACGAGAAACAAACACAGAGAGAGGACAAAGTGGTTATACAGAACTTGAGGACATTATCTACATGTAATTATCTACATAATTATAAATTTGTTGTGTTTTCTTTAACAATGTCAGAAGGAGAGAGGCACTGAGGCACCGTCTTCCGCCCCCCGACGCTCCTGCTGCGCCTCCTCCTTCTGACAGGAACTGCCTACAGAACAAGCATGAATGATGCCTGAGTGGACACACGCAACTCACAAGTTCCTGGCTCTGTCAGCTCCTCTGCAGAGGGTTTCCCTAAGAAGGTGGACCTAGCAGGGTCACCGGGGGACGGGGAGCTGTGCCTCACGGCCCTCACTTCGTCGGAGAAACCCTCATGCAGAGTTCAGAAACTTGTGCGTTGAGTATGTCGCTGTGAGCCTCCACCATTTAACTAGTGGGTGAAGCCTGAACTGTCTAGAGACAGACCAGACCAGCTGCACAACACAGACACTTCAAACCTGAGGACAAATCTGAGAGAACAGAAAAAGGAAAGGAAACTTAGATTAGAACCATGCAGCGCTACAGGAGACGGCAGCACTGCAGAGGTGAGGACCGGCACCTGTTTGAAAGAGACAAATGCACACAAACACACACAACAACGAACGAGAAACAAACACAGAGAGAGGACAAAGTGGTTATACAGAACTTGAGGACATTATCTACATGTAATTATCTACATAATTATAAATTTGTTGTGTTTTCTTTAACAATGTCAGAAGGAGAGAGGCACTGAGGCACCGTCTTCCGCCCCCCGACGCTCCTGCTGCGCCGCCTCCTTCTGACAGGAACTGCCTACAGAACAAGCATGAATGATGCCTGAGTGGACACACGCAACTCACAAGTTCCTGGCTCTGTCAGCTCCTCTGCAGAGGGTTTCCCTAAGAAGGTGGACCTAGCAGGGTCACCGGGGGACGGGGAGCTGTGCCTCACGGCCCTCACTTCGTCGGAGAAACCCTCATGCAGAGTTCAGAAACTTGTGTGTTGAGTATGTCGCTGTGAGCCTCCACCATTTAACTAGTGGGTGAAGCCTGAACTGTCTAGAGACAGACCAGACCAGCTGCACAACACAGACACTGCAAACCTGAGGACAAATCTGAGAGAACAGAAAAAGGAAAGGAAACTTAGCTTAGAACCATGCAGCGCTACAGGAGACGGCAGCACTGCAGAGGTGAGGACCGGCACCTGTTTGAAAGAGACAAATGCACACAAACACACACAACAACGAACGAGAAACAAACACAGAGAGAGGACAAAGTGGTTATACAGAACTTGAGGACATTATCTACATGTAATTATCTACATAATTATAAATTTGTTGTGTTTTCTTTAACAATGTCAGAAGGAGAGAGGCACTGAGGCACCGTCTTCCGCCCCCCGGCGCTCCTGCTGCGCCGCCTCCTTCTGACAGGAACTGCCTACAGAACAAGCATGAATGATGCCTGAGTGGACACACGCAACTCACAAGTTCCTGGCTTTGTCAGCTCCTCTGCAGAGGGTTTCCCTAAGAAGGTGGACCTAGCAGGGTCACCGGGGGACGGGGAGCTGTGCCTCACGGCCCTCACTTCGTCGGAGAAACCCTCATGCAGAGTTCAGAAACTTGTGCGTTGAGTATGTCGCTGTGAGCCTCCACCATTTAACTAGTGGGTGAAGCCTGAACTGTCTAGAGACAGACCAGACCAGCTGCACAACACAGACACTTCAAACCTGAGGACAAATCTGAGAGAACAGAAAAAGGAAAGGAAACTTAGCTTAGAACCATGCAGCGCTACAGGAGACGGCAGCACTGCAGAGGTGAGGACCGGCACCTGTTTGAAAGAGACAAATGCACACAAACACACACAACAACGAACGAGAAACAAACACAGAGAGAGGACAAAGTGGTTATACAGAACTTGAGGACATTATCTACATGTAATTATCTACATAATTATAAATTTGTTGTGTTTTCTTTAACAATGTCAGAAGGAGAGAGGCACTGAGGCACCGTCTTCCGCCCCCCGACGCTCCTGCTGCGCCTCCTCCTTCTGACAGGAACTGCCTACAGAACAAGCATGAATGATGCCTGAGTGGACACACGCAACTCACAAGTTCCTGGCTCTGTCAGCTCCTCTGCAGAGGGTTTCCCTAAGAAGGTGGACCTAGCAGGGTCACCGGGGGACGGGGAGCTGTGCCTCACGGCCCTCACTTCGTCGGAGAAACCCTCATGCAGAGTTCAGAAACTTGTGCGTTGAGTATGTCGCTGTGAGCCTCCACCATTTAACTAGTGGGTGAAGCCTGAACTGTCTAGAGACAGACCAGACCAGCTGCACAACACAGACACTTCAAACCTGAGGACAAATCTGAGAGAACAGAAAAAGGAAAGGAAACTTAGCTTAGAACCATGCAGCGCTACAGGAGACGGCAGCACTGCAGAGGTGAGGACCGGCACCTGTTTGAAAGAGACAAATGCACACAAACACACACAACAACGAACGAGAAACAAACACAGAGAGAGGACAAAGTGGTTATACAGAACTTGAGGACATTATCTACATGTAATTATCTACATAATTATAAATTTGTTGTGTTTTCTTTAACAATGTCAGAAGGAGAGAGGCACTGAGGCACCGTCTTCCGCCCCCCGACGCTCCTGCTGCGCCTCCTCCTTCTGACAGGAACTGCCTACAGAACAAGCATGAATGATGCCTGAGTGGACACACGCAACTCACAAGTTCCTGGCTCTGTCAGCTCCTCTGCAGAGGGTTTCCCTAAGAAGGTGGACCTAGCAGGGTCACCGGGGGACGGGGAGCTGTGCCTCACGGCCC
The DNA here is from genome assembly GCF_965226115.1 of Aulonocara stuartgranti. Lineage (NCBI taxonomy): Eukaryota > Metazoa > Chordata > Actinopteri > Cichliformes > Cichlidae > Aulonocara > Aulonocara stuartgranti. Next base: position 11,842,256 of record NC_138956.1, on the reverse strand, counting down.
TCACTTCGTCGGAGAAACCCTCATGCAGAGTTCAGAAACTTGTGCGTTGAGTATGTCGCTGTGAGCCTCCACCATTTAACTAGTGGGTGAAGCCTGAACTGTCTAGAGACAGACCAGACCAGCTGCACAACACAGACACTTCAAACCTGAGGACAAATCTGAGAGAACAGAAAAAGGAAAGGAAACTTAGCTTAGAACCATGCAGCGCTACAGGAGACGGCAGCACTGCAGAGGTGAGGACCGGCACCTGTTTGAAAGAGACAAATGCACACAAACACACACAACAACGAACGAGAAACAAACACAGAGAGAGGACAAAGTGGTTATACAGAACTTGAGGACATTATCTACATGTAATTATCTACATAATTATAAATTTGTTGTGTTTTCTTTAACAATGTCAGAAGGAGAGAGGCACTGAGGCACCGTCTTCCGCCCCCCGACGCTCCTGCTGCACCGCCTCCTTCTGACAGGAACTGCCTACAGAACAAGCATGAATGATGCCTGAGTGGACACACGCAACTCACAAGTTCCTGGCTCTGTCAGCTCCTCTGCAGAGGGTTTCCCTAAGAAGGTGGACCTAGCAGGGTCACCGGGGGACGGGGAGCTGTGCCTCACGGCCCTCACTTCGTCGGAGAAACCCTCATGCAGAGTTCAGAAACTTGTGTGTTGAGTATGTCGCTGTGAGCCTCCACCATTTAACTAGTGGGTGAAGCCTGAACTGTCTAGAGACAGACCAGACCAGCTGCACAACACAGACACTTCAAACCTGAGGACAAATCTGAGAGAACAGAAAAAGGAAAGGAAACTTAGCTTAGAACCATGCAGCGCTACAGGAGACGGCAGCACTGCAGAGGTGAGGACCGGCACCTGTTTGAAAGAGACAAATGCACACAAACACACACAACAACGAACGAGAAACAAACACAGAGAGAGGACAAAGTGGTTATACAGAACTTGAGGACATTATCTACATGTAATTATCTACATAATTATAAATTTGTTGTGTTTTCTTTAACAATGTCAGAAGGAGAGAGGCACTGAGGCACCGTCTTCCGCCCCCCGGCGCTCCTGCTGCGCCGCCTCCTTCTGACAGGAACTGCCTACAGAACAAGCATGAATGATGCCTGAGTGGACACACGCAACTCACAAGTTCCTGGCTCTGTCAGCTCCTCTGCAGAGGGTTTCCCTAAGAAGGTGGACCTAGCAGGGTCACCGGGGGACGGGGAGCTGTGCCTCACGGCCCTCACTTCGCCGGAGAAACCCTCATGCAGAGTTCAGAAACTTGTGTGTTGAGTATGTCGCTGTGAGCCTCCACCATTTAACTAGTGGGTGAAGCCTGAACTGTCTAGAGACAGACCAGACCAGCTGCACAACACAGACACTTCAAACCTGAGGACAAATCTGAGAGAACAGAAAAAGGAAAGGAAACTTAGCTTAGAACCATGCAGCGCTACAGGAGACGGCAGCACTGCAGAGGTGAGGACCGGCACCTGTTTGAAAGAGACAAATGCACACAAACACACACAACAACGAACGAGAAACAAACACAGAGAGAGGACAAAGTGGTTATACAGAACTTGAGGACATTATCTACATGTAATTATCTACATAATTATAAATTTGTTGTGTTTTCTTTAACAATGTCAGAAGGAGAGAGGCACTGAGGCACCGTCTTCCGCCCCCCGACGCTCCTGCTGCGCCTCCTCCTTCTGACAGGAACTGCCTACAGAACAAGCATGAATGATGCCTGAGTGGACACACGCAACTCACAAGTTCCTGGCTCTGTCAGCTCCTCTGCAGAGGGTTTCCCTAAGAAGGTGGACCTAGCAGGGTCACCGGGGGACGGGGAGCTGTGCCTCACGGCCCTCACTTCGTCGGAGAAACCCTCATGCAGAGTTCAGAAACTTGTGTGTTGAGTATGTCGCTGTGAGCCTCCACCATTTAACTAGTGGGTGAAGCCTGAACTGTCTAGAGACAGACCAGACCAGCTGCACAACACAGACACTTCAAACCTGAGGACAAATCTGAGAGAACAGAAAAAGGAAAGGAAACTTAGCTTAGAACCATGCAGCGCTACAGGAGACGGCAGCACTGCAGAGGTGAGGACCGGCACCTGTTTGAAAGAGACAAATGCACACAAACACACACAACAACGAACGAGAAACAAACACAGAGAGAGGACAAAGTGGTTATACAGAACTTGAGGACATTATCTACATGTAATTATCTACATAATTATAAATTTGTTGTGTTTTCTTTAACAATGTCAGAAGGAGAGAGGCACTGAGGCACCGTCTTCCGCCCCCCGGCGCTCCTGCTGCGCCTCCTCCTTCTGACAGGAACTGCCTACAGAACAAGCATGAATGATGCCTGAGTGGACACACGCAACTCACAAGTTCCTGGCTCTGTCAGCTCCTCTGCAGAGGGTTTCCCTAAGAAGGTGGACCTAGCAGGGTCACCGGGGGACGGGGAGCTGTGCCTCACGGCCCTCACTTCGTCGGAGAAACCCTCATGCAGAGTTCAGAAACTTGTGTGTTGAGTATGTCGCTGTGAGCCTCCACCATTTAACTAGTGGGTGAAGCCTGAACTGTCTAGAGACAGACCAGACCAGCTGCACAACACAGACACTTCAAACCTGAGGACAAATCTGAGAGAACAGAAAAAGGAAAGGAAACTTAGCTTAGAACCATGCAGCGCTACAGGAGACGGCAGCACTGCAGAGGTGAGGACCGGCACCTGTTTGAAAGAGACAAATGCACACAAACACACACAACAACGAACGAGAAACAAACACAGAGAGAGGACAAAGTGGTTATACAGAACTTGAGGACATTATCTACATGTAATTATCTACATAATTATAAATTTGTTGTGTTTTCTTTAACAATGTCAGAAGGAGAGAGGCACTGAGGCACCGTCTTCCGCCCCCCGACGCTCCTGCTGCGCCTCCTCCTTCTGACAGGAACTGCCTACAGAACAAGCATGAATGATGCCTGAGTGGACACACGCAACTCACAAGTTCCTGGCTCTGTCAGCTCCTCTGCAGAGGGTTTCCCTAAGAAGGTGGACCTAGCAGGGTCACCGGGGGACGGGGAGCTGTGCCTCACGGCCCTCACTTCGCCGGAGAAACCCTCATGCAGAGTTCAGAAACTTGTGTGTTGAGTATGTCGCTGTGAGCCTCCACCATTTAACTAGTGGGTGAAGCCTGAACTGTCTAGAGACAGACCAGACCAGCTGCACAACACAGACACTTCAAACCTGAGGACAAATCTGAGAGAACAGAAAAAGGAAAGGAAACTTAGCTTAGAACCATGCAGCGCTACAGGAGACGGCAGCACTGCAGAGGTGAGGACCGGCACCTGTTTGAAAGAGACAAATGCACACAAACACACACAACAACGAACGAGAAACAAACACAGAGAGAGGACAAAGTGGTTATACAGAACTTGAGGACATTATCTACATGTAATTATCTACATAATTATAAATTTGTTGTGTTTTCTTTAACAATGTCAGAAGGAGAGAGGCACTGAGGCACCGTCTTCCGCCCCCCGACGCTCCTGCTGCGCCTCCTCCTTCTGACAGGAACTGCCTACAGAACAAGCATGAATGATGCCTGAGTGGACACACGCAACTCACAAGTTCCTGGCTCTGTCAGCTCCTCTGCAGAGGGTTTCCCTAAGAAGGTGGACCTAGCAGGGTCACCGGGGGACGGGGAGCTGTGCCTCACGGCCCTCACTTCGTCGGAGAAACCCTCATGCAGAGTTCAGAAACTTGTGTGTTGAGTATGTCGCTGTGAGCCTCCACCATTTAACTAGTGGGTGAAGCCTGAACTGTCTAGAGACAGACCAGACCAGCTGCACAACACAGACACTTCAAACCTGAGGACAAATCTGAGAGAACAGAAAAAGGAAAGGAAACTTAGCTTAGAACCATGCAGCGCTACAGGAGACGGCAGCACTGCAGAGGTGAGGACCGGCACCTGTTTGAAAGAGACAAATGCACACAAACACACACAACAACGAACGAGAAACAAACACAGAGAGAGGACAAAGTGGTTATACAGAACTTGAGGACATTATCTACATGTAATTATCTACATAATTATAAATTTGTTGTGTTTTCTTTAACAATGTCAGAAGGAGAGAGGCACTGAGGCACCGTCTTCCGCCCCCCGACGCTCCTGCTGCGCCTCCTCCTTCTGACAGGAACTGCCTACAGAACAAGCATGAATGATGCCTGAGTGGACACACGCAACTCACAAGTTCCTGGCTCTGTCAGCTCCTCTGCAGAGGGTTTCCCTAAGAAGGTGGACCTAGCAGGGTCACCGGGGGACGGGGAGCTGTGCCTCACGGCCCTCACTTCGCCGGAGAAACCCTCATGCAGAGTTCAGAAACTTGTGTGTTGAGTATGTCGCTGTGAGCCTCCACCATTTAACTCGTGGGTGAAGCCTGAACTGTCTAGAGACAGACCAGACCAGCTGCACAACACAGACACTTCAAACCTGAGGACAAATCTGAGAGAACAGAAAAAGGAAAGGAAACTTAGCTTAGAACCATGCAGCGCTACAGGAGACGGCAGCACTGCAGAGGTGAGGACCGGCACCTGTTTGAAAGAGACAAATGCACACAAACACACACAACAACGAACGAGAAACAAACACAGAGAGAGGACAAAGTGGTTATACAGAACTTGAGGACATTATCTACATGTAATTATCTACATAATTATAAATTTGTTGTGTTTTCTTTAACAATGTCAGAAGGAGAGAGGCACTGAGGCACCGTCTTCCGCCCCCCGGCGCTCCTGCTGCGCCTCCTCCTTCTGACAGGAACTGCCTACAGAACAAGCATGAATGATGCCTGAGTGGACACACGCAACTCACAAGTTCCTGGCTCTGTCAGCTCCTCTGCAGAGGGTTTCCCTAAGAAGGTGGACCTAGCAGGGTCACCGGGGGACGGGGAGCTGTGCCTCACGGCCCTCACTTCGTCGGAGAAACCCTCATGCAGAGTTCAGAAACTTGTGTGTTGAGTATGTCGCTGTGAGCCTCCACCATTTAACTAGTGGGTGAAGCCTGAACTGTCTAGAGACAGACCAGACCAGCTGCACAACACAGACACTTCAAACCTGAGGACAAATCTGAGAGAACAGAAAAAGGAAAGGAAACTTAGCTTAGAACCATGCAGCGCTACAGGAGACGGCAGCACTGCAGAGGTGAGGACCGGCACCTGTTTGAAAGAGACAAATGCACACAAACACACACAACAACGAACGAGAAACAAACACAGAGAGAGGACAAAGTGGTTATACAGAACTTGAGGACATTATCTACATGTAATTATCTACATAATTATAAATTTGTTGTGTTTTCTTTAACAATGTCAGAAGGAGAGAGGCACTGAGGCACCGTCTTCCGCCCCCCGACGCTCCTGCTGCGCCTCCTCCTTCTGACAGGAACTGCCTACAGAACAAGCATGAATGATGCCTGAGTGGACACACGCAACTCACAAGTTCCTGGCTCTGTCAGCTCCTCTGCAGAGGGTTTCCCTAAGAAGGTGGACCTAGCAGGGTCACCGGGGGACGGGGAGCTGTGCCTCACGGCCCTCACTTCGTCGGAGAAACCCTCATGCAGAGTTCAGAAACTTGTGTGTTGAGTATGTCGCTGTGAGCCTCCACCATTTAACTCGTGGGTGAAGCCTGAACTGTCTAGAGACAGACCAGACCAGCTGCACAACACAGACACTTCAAACCTGAGGACAAATCTGAGAGAACAGAAAAAGGAAAGGAAACTTAGCTTAGAACCATGCAGCGCTACAGGAGACGGCAGCACTGCAGAGGTGAGGACCGGCACCTGTTTGAAAGAGACAAATGCACACAAACACACACAACAACGAACGAGAAACAAACACAGAGAGAGGACAAAGTGGTTATACAGAACTTGAGGACATTATCTACATGTAATTATCTACATAATTATAAATTTGTTGTGTTTTCTTTAACAATGTCAGAAGGAGAGAGGCACTGAGGCACCGTCTTCCGCCCCCCGGCGCTCCTGCTGCGCCTCCTCCTTCTGACAGGAACTGCCTACAGAACAAGCATGAATGATGCCTGAGTGGACACACGCAACTCACAAGTTCCTGGCTCTGTCAGCTCCTCTGCAGAGGGTTTCCCTAAGAAGGTGGACCTAGCAGGGTCACCGGGGGACGGGGAGCTGTGCCTCACGGCCCTCACTTCGTCGGAGAAACCCTCATGCAGAGTTCAGAAACTTGTGTGTTGAGTATGTCGCTGTGAGCCTCCACCATTTAACTAGTGGGTGAAGCCTGAACTGTCTAGAGACAGACCAGACCAGCTGCACAACACAGACACTTCAAACCTGAGGACAAATCTGAGAGAACAGAAAAAGGAAAGGAAACTTAGCTTAGAACCATGCAGCGCTACAGGAGACGGCAGCACTGCAGAGGTGAGGACCGGCACCTGTTTGAAAGAGACAAATGCACACAAACACACACAACAACGAACGAGAAACAAACACAGAGAGAGGACAAAGTGGTTATACAGAACTTGAGGACATTATCTACATGTAATTATCTACATAATTATAAATTTGTTGTGTTTTCTTTAACAATGTCAGAAGGAGAGAGGCACTGAGGCACCGTCTTCCGCCCCCCGACGCTCCTGCTGCGCCTCCTCCTTCTGACAGGAACTGCCTACAGAACAAGCATGAATGATGCCTGAGTGGACACACGCAACTCACAAGTTCCTGGCTCTGTCAGCTCCTCTGCAGAGGGTTTCCCTAAGAAGGTGGACCTAGCAGGGTCACCGGGGGACGGGGAGCTGTGCCTCACGGCCCTCACTTCGCCGGAGAAACCCTCATGCAGAGTTCAGAAACTTGTGTGTTGAGTATGTCGCTGTGAGCCTCCACCATTTAACTAGTGGGTGAAGCCTGAACTGTCTAGAGACAGACCAGACCAGCTGCACAACACAGACACTTCAAACCTGAGGACAAATCTGAGAGAACAGAAAAAGGAAAGGAAACTTAGCTTAGAACCATGCAGCGCTACAGGAGACGGCAGCACTGCAGAGGTGAGGACCGGCACCTGTTTGAAAGAGACAAATGCACACAAACACACACAACAACGAACGAGAAACAAACACAGAGAGAGGACAAAGTGGTTATACAGAACTTGAGGACATTATCTACATGTAATTATCTACATAATTATAAATTTGTTGTGTTTTCTTTAACAATGTCAGAAGGAGAGAGGCACTGAGGCACCGTCTTCCGCCCCCCGACGCTCCTGCTGCGCCTCCTCCTTCTGACAGGAACTGCCTACAGAACAAGCATGAATGATGCCTGAGTGGACACACGCAACTCACAAGTTCCTGGCTCTGTCAGCTCCTCTGCAGAGGGTTTCCCTAAGAAGGTGGACCTAGCAGGGTCACCGGGGGACGGGGAGCTGTGCCTCACGGCCCTCACTTCGTCGGAGAAACCCTCATGCAGAGTTCAGAAACTTGTGTGTTGAGTATGTCGCTGTGAGCCTCCACCATTTAACTAGTGGGTGAAGCCTGAACTGTCTAGAGACAGACCAGACCAGCTGCACAACACAGACACTTCAAACCTGAGGACAAATCTGAGAGAACAGAAAAAGGAAAGGAAACTTAGCTTAGAACCATGCAGCGCTACAGGAGACGGCAGCACTGCAGAGGTGAGGACCGGCACCTGTTTGAAAGAGACAAATGCACACAAACACACACAACAACGAACGAGAAACAAACACAGAGAGAGGACAAAGTGGTTATACAGAACTTGAGGACATTATCTACATGTAATTATCTACATAATTATAAATTTGTTGTGTTTTCTTTAACAATGTCAGAAGGAGAGAGGCACTGAGGCACCGTCTTCCGCCCCCCGACGCTCCTGCTGCGCCTCCTCCTTCTGACAGGAACTGCCTACAGAACAAGCATGAATGATGCCTGAGTGGACACACGCAACTCACAAGTTCCTGGCTCTGTCAGCTCCTCTGCAGAGGGTTTCCCTAAGAAGGTGGACCTAGCAGGGTCACCGGGGGACGGGGAGCTGTGCCTCACGGCCCTCACTTCGTCGGAGAAACCCTCATGCAGAGTTCAGAAACTTGTGTGTTGAGTATGTCGCTGTGAGCCTCCACCATTTAACTAGTGGGTGAAGCCTGAACTGTCTAGAGACAGACCAGACCAGCTGCACAACACAGACACTTCAAACCTGAGGACAAATCTGAGAGAACAGAAAAAGGAAAGGAAACTTAGCTTAGAACCATGCAGCGCTACAGGAGACGGCAGCACTGCAGAGGTGAGGACCGGCACCTGTTTGAAAGAGACAAATGCACACAAACACACACAACAACGAACGAGAAACAAACACAGAGAGAGGACAAAGTGGTTATACAGAACTTGAGGACATTATCTACATGTAATTATCTACATAATTATAAATTTGTTGTGTTTTCTTTAACAATGTCAGAAGGAGAGAGGCACTGAGGCACCGTCTTCCGCCCCCCGACGCTCCTGCTGCGCCTCCTCCTTCTGACAGGAACTGCCTACAGAACAAGCATGAATGATGCCTGAGTGGACACACGCAACTCACAAGTTCCTGGCTCTGTCAGCTCCTCTGCAGAGGGTTTCCCTAAGAAGGTGGACCTAGCAGGGTCACCGGGGGACGGGGAGCTGTGCCTCACGGCCCTCACTTCGTCGGAGAAACCCTCATGCAGAGTTCAGAAACTTGTGTGTTGAGTATGTCGCTGTGAGCCTCCACCATTTAACTCGTGGGTGAAGCCTGAACTGTCTAGAGACAGACCAGACCAGCTGCACAACACAGACACTTCAAACCTGAGGACAAATCTGAGAGAACAGAAAAAGGAAAGGAAACTTAGCTTAGAACCATGCAGCGCTACAGGAGACGGCAGCACTGCAGAGGTGAGGACCGGCACCTGTTTGAAAGAGACAAATGCACACAAACACACACAACAACGAACGAGAAACAAACACAGAGAGAGGACAAAGTGGTTATACAGAACTTGAGGACATTATCTACATGTAATTATCTACATAATTATAAATTTGTTGTGTTTTCTTTAACAATGTCAGAAGGAGAGAGGCACTGAGGCACCGTCTTCCGCCCCCCGACGCTCCTGCTGCGCCTCCTCCTTCTGACAGGAACTGCCTACAGAACAAGCATGAATGATGCCTGAGTGGACACACGCAACTCACAAGTTCCTGGCTCTGTCAGCTCCTCTGCAGAGGGTTTCCCTAAGAAGGTGGACCTAGCAGGGTCACCGGGGGACGGGGAGCTGTGCCTCACGGCCCTCACTTCGTCGGAGAAACCCTCATGCAGAGTTCAGAAACTTGTGTGTTGAGTATGTCGCTGTGAGCCTCCACCATTTAACTAGTGGGTGAAGCCTGAACTGTCTAGAGACAGACCAGACCAGCTGCACAACACAGACACTTCAAACCTGAGGACAAATCTGAGAGAACAGAAAAAGGAAAGGAAACTTAGCTTAGAACCATGCAGCGCTACAGGAGACGGCAGCACTGCAGAGGTGAGGACCGGCACCTGTTTGAAAGAGACAAATGCACACAAACACACACAACAACGAACGAGAAACAAACACAGAGAGAGGACAAAGTGGTTATACAGAACTTGAGGACATTATCTACATGTAATTATCTACATAATTATAAATTTGTTGTGTTTTCTTTAACAATGTCAGAAGGAGAGAGGCACTGAGGCACCGTCTTCCGCCCCCCGACGCTCCTGCTGCGCCTCCTCCTTCTGACAGGAACTGCCTACAGAACAAGCATGAATGATGCCTGAGTGGACACACGCAACTCACAAGTTCCTGGCTCTGTCAGCTCCTCTGCAGAGGGTTTCCCTAAGAAGGTGGACCTAGCAGGGTCACCGGGGGACGGGGAGCTGTGCCTCACGGCCCTCACTTCGTCGGAGAAACCCTCATGCAGAGTTCAGAAACTTGTGCGTTGAGTATGTCGCTGTGAGCCTCCACCATTTAACTAGTGGGTGAAGCCTGAACTGTCTAGAGACAGACCAGACCAGCTGCACAACACAGACACTTCAAACCTGAGGACAAATCTGAGAGAACAGAAAAAGGAAAGGAAACTTAGATTAGAACCATGCAGCGCTACAGGAGACGGCAGCACTGCAGAGGTGAGGACCGGCACCTGTTTGAAAGAGACAAATGCACACAAACACACACAACAACGAACGAGAAACAAACACAGAGAGAGGACAAAGTGGTTATACAGAACTTGAGGACATTATCTACATGTAATTATCTACATAATTATAAATTTGTTGTGTTTTCTTTAACAATGTCAGAAGGAGAGAGGCACTGAGGCACCGTCTTCCGCCCCCCGACGCTCCTGCTGCGCCGCCTCCTTCTGACAGGAACTGCCTACAGAACAAGCATGAATGATGCCTGAGTGGACACACGCAACTCACAAGTTCCTGGCTCTGTCAGCTCCTCTGCAGAGGGTTTCCCTAAGAAGGTGGACCTAGCAGGGTCACCGGGGGACGGGGAGCTGTGCCTCACGGCCCTCACTTCGTCGGAGAAACCCTCATGCAGAGTTCAGAAACTTGTGTGTTGAGTATGTCGCTGTGAGCCTCCACCATTTAACTAGTGGGTGAAGCCTGAACTGTCTAGAGACAGACCAGACCAGCTGCACAACACAGACACTGCAAACCTGAGGACAAATCTGAGAGAACAGAAAAAGGAAAGGAAACTTAGCTTAGAAGCATGCAGCGCTACAGGAGACGGCAGCACTGCAGAGGTGAGGACCGGCACCTGTTTGAAAGAGACAAATGCACACAAACACACACAACAACGAACGAGAAACAAACACAGAGAGAGGACAAAGTGGTTATACAGAACTTGAGGACATTATCTACATGTAATTATCTACATAATTATAAATTTGTTGTGTTTTCTTTAACAATGTCAGAAGGAGAGAGGCACTGAGGCACCGTCTTCCGCCCCCCGACGCTCCTGCTGCGCCTCCTCCTTCTGACAGGAACTGCCTACAGAACAAGCATGAATGATGCCTGAGTGGACACACGCAACTCACAAGTTCCTGGCTCTGTCAGCTCCTCTGCAGAGGGTTTCCCTAAGAAGGTGGACCTAGCAGGGTCACCGGGGGACGGGGAGCTGTGCCTCACGGCCCTCACTTCGTCGGAGAAACCCTCATGCAGAGTTCAGAAACTTGTGTGTTGAGTATGTCGCTGTGAGCCTCCACCATTTAACTCGTGGGTGAAGCCTGAACTGTCTAGAGACAGACCAGACCAGCTGCACAACACAGACACTTCAAACCTGAGGACAAATCTGAGAGAACAGAAAAAGGAAAGGAAACTTAGCTTAGAACCATGCAGCGCTACAGGAGACGGCAGCACTGCAGAGGTGAGGACCGGCACCTGTTTGAAAGAGACAAATGCACACAAACACACACAACAACGAACGAGAAACAAACACAGAGAGAGGACAAAGTGGTTATACAGAACTTGAGGACATTATCTACATGTAATTATCTACATAATTATAAATTTGTTGTGTTTTCTTTAACAATGTCAGAAGGAGAGAGGCACTGAGGCACCGTCTTCCGCCCCCCGACGCTCCTGCTGCGCCTCCTCCTTCTGACAGGAACTGCCTACAGAACAAGCATGAATGATGCCTGAGTGGACACACGCAACTCACAAGTTCCTGGCTCTGTCAGCTCCTCTGCAGAGGGTTTCCCTAAGAAGGTGGACCTAGCAGGGTCACCGGGGGACGGGGAGCTGTGCCTCACGGCCCTCACTTCGTCGGAGAAACCCTCATGCAGAGTTCAGAAACTTGTGTGTTGAGTATGTCGCTGTGAGCCTCCACCATTTAACTAGTGGGTGAAGCCTGAACTGTCTAGAGACAGACCAGACCAGCTGCACAACACAGACACTTCAAACCTGAGGACAAATCTGAGAGAACAGAAAAAGGAAAGGAAACTTAGCTTAGAACCATGCAGCGCTACAGGAGACGGCAGCACTGCAGAGGTGAGGACCGGCACCTGTTTGAAAGAGACAAATGCACACAAACACACACAACAACGAACGAGAAACAAACACAGAGAGAGGACAAAGTGGTTATACAGAACTTGAGGACATTATCTACATGTAATTATCTACATAATTATAAATTTGTTGTGTTTTCTTTAACAATGTCAGAAGGAGAGAGGCACTGAGGCACCGTCTTCCGCCCCCCGGCGCTCCTGCTGCGCCTCCTCCTTCTGACAGGAACTGCCTACAGAACAAGCATGAATGATGCCTGAGTGGACACACGCAACTCACAAGTTCCTGGCTCTGTCAGCTCCTCTGCAAAGGGTTTCCCTAAGAAGGTGGACCTAGCAGGGTCACCGGGGGACGGGGAGCTGTGCCTCACGGCCCTCACTTCGCCGGAGAAACCCTCATGCAGAGTTCAGAAACTTGTGTGTTGAGTATGTCGCTGTGAGCCTCCACCATTTAACTAGTGGGTGAAGCCTGAACTGTCTAGAGACAGACCAGACCAGCTGCACAACACAGACACTTCAAACCTGAGGACAAATCTGAGAGAACAGAAAAAGGAAAGGAAACTTAGCTTAGAACCATGCAGCGCTACAGGAGACGGCAGCACTGCAGAGGTGAGGACCGGCACCTGTTTGAAAGAGACAAATGCACACAAACACACACAACAACGAACGAGAAACAAACACAGAGAGAGGACAAAGTGGTTATACAGAACTTGAGGACATTATCTACATGTAATTATCTACATAATTATAAATTTGTTGTGTTTTCTTTAACAATGTCAGAAGGAGAGAGGCACTGAGGCACCGTCTTCCGCCCCCCGACGCTCCTGCTGCGCCTCCTCCTTCTGACAGGAACTGCCTACAGAACAAGCATGAATGATGCCTGAGTGGACACACGCAACTCACAAGTTCCTGGCTCTGTCAGCTCCTCTGCAGAGGGTTTCCCTAAGAAGGTGGACCTAGCAGGTTCACCGGGGGACGGGGAGCTGTGCCTCACGGCCCTCACTTCGCCGGAGAAACCCTCATGCAGAGTTCAGAAACTTGTGTGTTGAGTATGTCGCTGTGAGCCTCCACCATTTAACTCGTGGGTGAAGCCTGAACTGTCTAGAGACAGACCAGACCAGCTGCACAACACAGACACTTCAAACCTGAGGACAAATCTGAGAGAACAGAAAAAGGAAAGGAAACTTAGCTTAGAACCATGCAGCGCTACAGGAGACGGCAGCACTGCAGAGGTGAGGACCGGCACCTGTTTGAAAGAGACAAATGCACACAAACACACACAACAACGAACGAGAAACAAACACAGAGAGAGGACAAAGTGGTTATACAGAACTTGAGGACATTATCTACATGTAATTATCTACATAATTATAAATTTGTTGTGTTTTCTTTAACAATGTCAGAAGGAGAGAGGCACTGAGGCACCGTCTTCCGCCCCCCGACGCTCCTGCTGCGCCTCCTCCTTCTGACAGGAACTGCCTACAGAACAAGCATGAATGATGCCTGAGTGGACACACGCAACTCACAAGTTCCTGGCTCTGTCAGCTCCTCTGCAGAGGGTTTCCCTAAGAAGGTGGACCTAGCAGGGTCACCGGGGGACGGGGAGCTGTGCCTCACGGCCCTCACTTCGTCGGAGAAACCCTCATGCAGAGTTCAGAAACTTGTGTGTTGAGTATGTTGCTGTGAGCCTCCACCATTTAACTAGTGGGTGAAGCCTGAACTGTCTAGAGACAGACCAGACCAGCTGCACAACACAGACACTTCAAACCTGAGGACAAATCTGAGAGAACAGAAAAAGGAAAGGAAACTTAGCTTAGAACCATGCAGCGCTACAGGAGACGGCAGCACTGCAGAGGTGAGGACCGGCACCTGTTTGAAAGAGACAAATGCACACAAACACACACAACAACGAACGAGAAACAAACACAGAGAGAGGACAAAGTGGTTATACAGAACTTGAGGACATTATCTACATGTAAATATATAACCATGTCATAGCATCATAGGACCAAATTTGTTGTAAGATTCTAAATATATGTGACGTCATCATCCTGTAAGCCGAATAGGGCTTTGGACCTTGATGTCACAGGAGGCGGGCCACGCCCCCCGCCAAGACAGTAGGCCAGACAAAGGATACAGCTTCAGCTATGGTTCGTACTTGTTTTGTAGTTGGTTGCAACGTTAGATCTCATGATCGTGAAGGCAAGAACCTGGATAATGGGCTATCTTTTCATCGTTTTCCATCCTGGAGGCAACGTGTATCCGATATCACCAAACAAAGACGCCAGTCATGTGCAATCCCCAGCTTTTTGTTGATTTGCTCGTGGCATTTTCTCTCCAGTGAGTTCTAAATTAATTCATATCACTATCCGGTTGTTCAGTCTGACGTCACTAGCCGTGTCTGGGTCTAAACTCCGCTGCAGGTCCATATATCAAACGATCACTGTGGCATTACTGAGAGTTGAAAAACTGTCTAAAGTCTTTCATCTTTAATAAAATGATCAGCGTTCTGCTCTACCAGGTGTAACAATTGAGTTTAACATCCAGGCATCCATGAAAACGGGATTTATGACATTTAACGGAGTTAGAAGTTAGCAGGGAGTTAGCTCGCTAGCTTCTATCTAAATACAATATAGCATGTCCTGACTGCGGGTTTTGGAAACAAATTAAAACGTACAACTCTGCTATCACTTCCAGCATAAATGAAGACAGAAAACTAAACAGCAGTGACGTTTGTAGGGTGACTGAAGTTGGGCTAGCTGGTATATAATGATGTGCTACGTGACCGCTAGCGACACAGCTATGTTAGCATAATATAAACAAGCTAACTTTTTTTCCACTCGATAAAAGTTAATGTGAGCGTTCTCGGTGGTCAGGAACAAATGTAATCGCATGGCAGGATGCTGTAAAAGGACCAAACTTCAGCCAGGAGAACAACTGAGATAATCCATCCACAATACGAGGTTAGTCATTCATATACTGCTGCATGGGCTGGGTTGTAGTTACATCCTAAGGTTTTAAAAACTGAGCTTAAATAAATGATTAGCGGTAATAAAAGCCGAGGGAGGTCAACGGTGATCACTGACTGTTTTAGGAGCTTTTTGAGATCAAATAGAAGAAAACTTTGCTTCAAACCATGCAGGGCAGCTGTCTAGAGGTGAGCTTGTGTGATTCTTATTCTGTCAGTGAACAACCTAAAAACAGAAAAAAAGAAAGAAAACTTACCTTAGAAATCTGTAGGGTTGTTTCCTCTGAGACATGTTGGAATCTGTAAACAGCTACTCCAAAAAGGATCCAGGTGTTTCAAAATACCTCTTTGGTGAACGTTTCAATTCTGCTAACATAAATGCTGCAATTAATTAACTAAAAGTCATTGCTCTTCACCCCTATTTATAGACTTTTGCGGATCAACGGATTAAAGCATCATAGGACCAAATTTGTTGTAAGATTCTAAATATCTGTGACGTCATCATCCTGTAAGCCGAATAGGGCTTTGGACCTTGATGTCACAGGAGGCGGGCCACGCCCCCCGCCGCCATGACAGTAGGCCAGACAAAGGATACAGCTTCAGCTATGGTTCGTACTTGTTTTGTAGTTGGTTGCAACGTTAGATCTCATGATCGTGAAGGCAAGAACCTGGATAATGGGCTATCTTTTCATCGTTTTCCATCCTGGCGGCAACGTGTATCTGATATCACCAAACAAAGACGCCAGTCATGTGCAATCCCCAGCTTTTTGTTGATTTGCTCGTGGCATTTTCTCTCCAGTGAGTTCTAAATTAATTCATATCACTATCCGGTTGTTCAGTCTGACGTCACTAGCCGTGTCTGGGTCTAAACTCCGCTGCAGGTCCATATATCAAACGATCACTATGGCATTACTGAGAGTTGAAAAACTGTCTAAAGTCTTTCATCTTTAATAAAATGATCAGCGTTCTGCTCTACCAGGTGTAACAATTGAGTTTAACATCCAGGCATCCATGAAAACGGAATTTATGACATTTAACGGAGTTAGAAGTTAGCAGGGAGTTAGCTCGCTAGCTTCTATCTAAATACAATATAGCATGTCCTGACTGCGGGGTTTTGGAAACAAATTAAAACGTACAACTCTGCTATCACTTCCAGCATAAATGAAGACAGAAAACTAAACAGCAGTGACGTTTGTAGGGTGACTGAAGTTGGGCTAGCTGGTATATAATGATGTGCTACGTGACCGCTAGCGACACAGCTATGTTAGCATAATATAAACAAGCTAACTTTTTTTCCACTCGATAAAAGTTAATGTGAGCGTTCTCGGTGGTCAGGAACAAATGTAATCGCATGGCAGGATGCTGTAAAAGGACCAAACTTCAGCCAGGAGAACAACTGAGATAATCCATCCACAATACGAGGTTAGTCATTCATATACTGCTGCATGGGCTGGGTTGTAGTTACATCCTAAGGTTTTAAAAACTGAGCTTAAATAAATGATTAGCGGTAATAAAAGCCGAGGGAGGTCAACGGTGATCACTGACTGTTTTAGGAGCTTTTTGAGATCAAATAGAAGAAAACTTTGCTTCAAACCATGCAGGGCAGCTGTCTAGAGGTGAGCTTGTGTGATTCTTATTCTGTCAGTGAACAACCTAAAAACAGAAAAAAAGAAAGAAAACTTACCTTAGAAATCTGTAGGGTTGTTTCCTCTGAGACATGTTGGAATCTGTAAACAGCTACTCCAAAAAGGATCCAGGTGTTTCAAAATACCTCTTTGGTGAACGTTTCAATTCTGCTAACATAAATGCTGCAATTAATTAACTAAAAGTCATTGCTCTTCACCCCTATTTATAGACTTTTGCGGATCAACGGATTAAAGCATCATAGGACCAAATTTGTTGTAAGATTCTAAATATATGTGATGTCATCATCCTGTAAGCCGAATAGGGCTTTGGACCTTGATGTCACAGGAGGCGGGCCACGCCCCCCGCCGCCATGCGTATCGAGGCTTGCTTCATTTATGGGAGGAGCTGAAAATGATGACGTCCGAAGCCTCGCTGCCCGGCTGTACCACGTGACTGGTTCAGGAAGCGGTTCGAACTTTGCCGCAAATAATCATTTTCCATACTGCCAGCATAAATATACACAGTATGCTGCCATCACTACAATATAGATGTTTTATACACTCCTTTTGTTGTTGACATTTACAGGCTGTGTGCAAAATGCCACACTCTTCAAATTCATGCCAACTAATATTTTTACGTCCAGTAGGTGTCCTGCTAGAGCAAATGAAGCTTCAAGAAGCTTCGCGTTGAGGTGAACCAATTGGATGAAAAGCTTCAGTGCTTCATGAGGCTTCATCTGCCCATCACTATCCCTCTGCTTCACTTATGGACGCACAGGCCCCTCCCGTCGGGGCCTGTGCGTGAAGGGTCCTCCGATTGAAGAGATTGCTGCGGAAGTGCCTGTTGTCGGTATATTTAGACATTTTCCAAATCACATTGTAGTGAGGTATACAGAACACAATAAATTATATAATGTAAACAACTACCTGAAAAACAGCAGATACAGCAGAGGAATTAATTATAGGCTATTACTTTTGTATCGTTTATTGCATTTATGGAGGGAGTGATGTATGCTGGGTAATGGCACAGCTAGCTACTGGGTGACTTTATTCACCCGCTTCGGCTGTTATCAGTCCATACAATGGGCGTTATTAGCACAAATCAGTCCCATATATATGGGCCATTTCCTGCTAGATTGTTCAGAAGGTTGTTCTCATCCATCCAGATGGAGGATCACTAACAGGAGCGTGGGAAGACTCCAGAATCCACTCTGGCTGGAATCCGGTGGATATGCAGTGTGTACAGGTAAGACCATTTAAACAGACAGCATTTATAGAATGACTATTAAAAGTCAGCGAGTGTCAGTAATGTTAATGTGGTTATGTTAGTAATACACCGAGTGCTAATATAACAGCTTTAAGATGCATTTGTAGATATTATTACGTGTTTTACCGTCTTTATGGTGCTAGCTTAAAGTTACGGTGTAAACGTTAGCTTATATTGGAGGAAAGCTGTTACTGTTTAAACGATGTTAGCACAGAAATATTAGCTTCTGTCATGACTGATGAAGTTACTAGTTAATAAAGTTTCCAGTAATATAATAATAATATATAATAATAATCGCAGCCACAGATTGACAGCAAATATCTCGATTAGCTTCAGTGCATCTATAATAAATATGTGCAAGTTTCAGTGCTTCGTTTAAACTGTATGATACTTATACTGACCCAGGGTCAGTGTAAAATACAATCCTAGCTGTGTGAACAAAGCCTGGCTTCTTTAGTCCTGCATGACAAACCTCAGGATGCAGGTTATTATTACTGTTTCCTGCTGGCACACCTGTCACACCTGAGAGTCGGCTAGAAACTTACAGTGACGTGGACATCATGCAAAGACTGCCAGACTCTGTAATACTGCAAATGATCAGTGACTCAGGTTAACACTAAACTTTAAACGGCACCTCTGTGTCTCTGTGTGCTGAACATTTAGGATTGAGTCAGGCTGCATCAGCTGAAGCTGTTATTTGTATATATCAGTATTTTTTTTATTCAGGTGTGGGGAAAATACGTAACACTGCAGTGAAGCGATGCACCAGAGTAATCCCTGGCCAAAGGTATCGTACTCAAATCAGACTACTGATCCAGCCACATCAGCCTTTTGTGAGGTTTGTTTAAAGTAGACTTAAAGTGAACTACAGGTTCCTGAGAGGTGGACTGTGAGCACAGAAACACATGTTCATACATACAGCTGCAGCAAACTTACATTAATTTTAAATAGATTTGTTACTCTGGTGTCTGTCTTTGTGTTAGTCCTCTGACAGACTGGTGACCTGTCCAGGTGTGCTCTACCTATGACTACTGGGACAGGCTCTAGCCTCTGTAATAGAAATTTTCTGTTATTCTCATTTAAAGTATTTAAGTGCTTATGCATATGCTTAGTTGTAACACTGTTACTGTTCAGTGAAAGTTTCTAAAACTAGATGAACTTACTTCAGCGTCAGCAGTTTGAGAAAACAACTCCCTTTACGGGTGCTGATAAGGCCACAAAACAGCATAACCATTGATCCGTTGAAGTGTGGTAGGATCCGTTTGTAACTTCCTCCCTCTTCCTTGGAATGCATAAAGGAGTAGGAGCACCACTTCTGTGGCAGCGCTGACATGACTGAACTGTGATGTTTGATGTGTGTTGGCGCAGTAATAAATAGCTTGATCACAGCTCTTTCTGTGTTGCAGACTTTATTTAAAAAATTCCACGACACCTCCCACCCTCCCACTGCGAACCTGAATTGAATATTCAGAAGACATTTGTTTAAATAGTTCTACAAATCGGAGCTGTTGGTGTGTCCTTGGATTGTGTGGTAATAATATTAGAGCCTGCAATCTTTCTTACTGAATCTCTACTATGAGTCATGTTACCTGAGATTAATTCTGTTTACCTGTCAGCCTGGACGAATGTGCTGTGTGAAGGAAATTAAATTAAATCAGATCTGAACTGCTGCTACTTTTTGTTATTTTAATTCTCTTCTCTGTTTTCCAGAACAGTTCTCCACAGTCGCTGTCCACATGGGTCAGTGGGACCAAGAAGCACTCTGCTAATGTGTGGACTCTGACCAGCAACATCCAGCAGGACCCAGACAGCATTTTCTATCTCCCAGCTGGAGTTTTTGTTTGTCTGTGACTGGAGAGTCAGATTTTTGTTGAGCTTCACACTTGCAGACCTAAGTCAGTTTGCAGAGATCCCTCCCACTCTGGCTTTTATGTCCTAGATTTCTTATCTGAAACAGTAATATTTCAGTGACTGCTGCTTGTACCACAGGTTAATACACGCTACTGATCCCTGATAGGAGAATCATCAATTTTGGCAACAAAGAAGCCTGGTGGATGTTTGTTTACAGTCTGATGATGGGACATCATGCTCTGCATCGTCAAAGTTTGCCTCCTCATTATTATTCATACCCAGTAATGTGAAGTATGCTTATATCTACTATAACTGAACCAACCTGGTGCTCTTCATTTATGGAGGCTGTTGAGTCTGAATGTTGGATGTTGTGTATCTCGTGTTCTCTGGGCTTTGTTGTCCTCAGTCTTTTCGCAGGATCAGAAAACAAAACCAGGAGGCGCGTAAATGTTTCTTCAAATGTTTCTTCTGGATGATGATAAGACTGTGACACGGGATGCCACCTTTGGTCTTGTGATGAAGCAAAGCTCAGGAAGAAGTGGGATTAAATGGTACCCACATGTGTGCTGCTGAGAAGGATGTACAGGGGCACCTGCAGCCAAATCCAAGCCTCAGGTTAGTTGTAGTTGCAGAACGCTATAGGACTGAGACAGCTGAGGCATCAAATGTTTGATTAAACGGATGAAAAAGAGAAGTTTCTTCCCTATAATTATCACTTCTTAAAATCTGTAGCAACTTCAAGTCTGTCATCGTGCTGAGCATGCAAAGAATGTGACAATATATTTTTGTTCAATATTTAATTTCTTTTAGTTGCAATTGTTAAATGAAAAAATATATATATTCTTATAATTTAGCAAACTAATTTATCAAAAAAAATATACATATATCTGTATTAGTTTTAATAAATTAATTTGACACCTGTATTGAAAATACCATATTGTATTCATACAGAATCAGTTTGGTATCAGAATCAGAATCAGAATACTTTATTGATCCCTGGGGGAAATTATTTTTTGTTACAGTGCTCCATTTTAAACCAACATTAAGACAAGACAGACAATACGCTAACTAAGAATAGTACAATATATACATATATATATATACATACATACATACATACATACATACATAAGTCACTTATAAATAAATATTTGGAAAAGAAACATGTGTAGTTGTAGCAGCAAACAGTGTGTTAAGTGGATGCGTTGTACAGGGAGATGGCCACAGGCAGGAATGATTTCCTGTGTCGTTCAGTGGTGCTTTTCGGTAATCTCAGTCTCTCACTGAACGAGCTCCTGTGACTGACCAACATGTCATGGAGTGGGTGGGATCATTGTTTGTCTGCTCACTGATTGTTGAAACTAAGAGCTACTTTGATCTGTTTAGATCTAAAGTATCCAAAGTTGAGCTCTGATGTTTCTTCACCCCTGTGTGTGTGATATGTGATTCCTACATGCTGGCAGAGCAGCAGTTTGTGCTCACAGATGGTGACGGTGTGGAGAGACGGTGGTGTTTCCTCAGAAGAACCAGCAGAGTCACTTGCTGACTGATGCTCATCTGCACTGCACAGAGGAAATCAACTGACCGAGGTTTGTCCAGTGACGTGTTATGAATGTATATTTGTTTTATGCTTACAGTTATGTTTTTCTTGACAGAGGCTCTGCAGAGGTTAGACAAAGCAGAGAAAACATGTGCTTTACATTTTACTGTGATTTATTGAGATATTTGTTGCCTGATGTTCAGCAGGAATGGAGAAATAGAATCAAAGGGAGATGTTTTTGATGTTTTTGTAATGATGTAAGTAAATCTTCAATATTATTTATTTGCTTGGTTATATTAGGAGTGTTTCTGAGTGAGGGGGAGAAGAGTCATCATCCAGGTAAAGTGACGTAGATCAGTGGATACACTTGTCTCCCCTTTAAAGGAGACAATCCAAGTCATCCTTAAATGTTAGTGCTTTCAAATACACAAACATTTTTAAAGGACAAAAATGAACATCCAACTTTGACTGTAACACAAAATAAATCTTTCCATGTGTGTTTTCAAACTCTCAGATGGGCAGCATATCAGTCTTGGACTGTCTAACCTGCCGGAGCAGCACTGAATGACCACCACACATGAGCATGTTCCTGCAACATTCAGCATCTGATCCTTCATCTGTGTGCTTCTGCTTTTGGTAAGTAGAGTTACCCAACTCCAGTAACTCTACACACATGCCATCCATTTCTGACGGCCTGGTTACTTCCTGTCAGTTACTTTAGAAACCATGTGGTCACCTGACCTAACACTATTCAAGTGTCACATGTCAAACAGCTGGAGAGGAAACTACACCAGTGTACTGGGATGTTTCACCAACACGTGCCAGATGCTGTTCCTTCATGGTGACATCACAGAGACAGCCCCACCCACCTCAGGACCTCGCCATTTATCATGATGATTATAATGATGACAGCGAGCGGAACTAAGACTGTAAAAATCCACGACCAGAATTTTTCTTTCTAATTATTAATGAATACTGAGAGCCTCTTTCTGTGTTTTGTATGTTTTGGGGTTGTTTTTTTTACCTCATTTGTTACTAACAAAGTTCACCAAACTCACACAGTTTACATTCTGTATGTTTCCATCTTTACCAGCCACACTCTAACTGCATTTAAGAAAATAATCCTTAGAAATCGTCATTTTTCTCTTTTGTAATTGATGATAATTCAGTGAATATAAGATAAGATAAGATAAGATAACTCTTTATTGTCATTGCACAGTCATACATAGTACAGTAGTACAATGAAATTGGAAAAACTGTCCTACGTCGGCACTACATATAACACAACACGACACGATATGACACATCACAACGTAACAAACAACACAACACAGTAACACACTGCTTCCTTCTATTGCGTCACACATTGCTTTAAGTTTTTCAGTGTCCAGTTATTTTTTACTGCTGTTTAAATTCTCTGAATGTTTGACCCTGTAGACTGTTTGATGGACTGCTTGTCTTCCTGTTTGTAACCGCCGCCTGTTTTTTTTTAATAAAGATTTGGATTTCTGACTTCAACACAGCCTCTGCGTGTCCTCCCTTTGAGTCCTCTTCCTCTGTGAACGTGTTGCATGTGTCACAGATTCATTTTATTAGCAGCTTTCCCACAGTGAGTTGCATCAGCATTCATTCACAGCACATTTCAGAAGGATTCAGATTAATACAGTGATCTTATAGTCAGAATGATCCTGACAGAGTGCCACTGTAAACTATCTTTCATCAGGTAAATTTCAAAGTTCAGTATTTCAAAGCAGGAGTTATGAAGACTCATACTGGCATTAGGACTAATAATATGTACTTACAAAGTCAAAGTTTTTTAATTATGCTAGAATATTGGAAGACAATCAACTTTTAGTGTTTTCCGCATATTAATTATTCTGAAATAGAGACGTGACCCTAACTGTACAGAAGCACTAAACAACTGACAATCTTAACAGACATCATTGGCCTGAGCCGTCATGCACAGTGAGTCTGATCCTTTGCTGTGAGAGTCTGACAAGCATGTTTCTGGTCAGTTTGGAAGAAATAATATCACAATGTTGATCTTTTTTTCAATATTCCTTCTCTTTTACAACACAAACTGTGATCAAAGGTACTTATGTTCACAGCATGTAACTATACTGACAGTCCAGGGCATTGTGGTCTGTTGAGCTAGGGTTAGCAATTCAGACATATGTAATCAATATTAAACGTCTCTGACGTGGGCCACTGTCCACAGTGTTGGGAAATCCATACCAGGCTGGAACGAGTCAAGGTAGGTGAGCATCCACGAGAAGACACAGCAGATGCATCCTACTAATACTGACAGGACCAGGAGACTCCAGAAACCGAGCATCTTCTCTTCAGTGCCATCCTCGCCTGTCACCCTCTCTGCCCGCAGCTGAGTATGGAGTAAATACAAACACCTAGAGCTTTAAGACCTAATCTTATCAGCCTCTGTTTAGTCATCTGACCTGCAAAGCAGACTAACATTAACAAGGTTAAAAACTGGACCTGATAGTTGTACTATATGAAAAGTATAAGGATTATTGAGATGATGACACGTCATCCTGAGAGGATTTTTTCTCAAGAAGATTATGTCTACAATTTCAACCATATGTGTGCTTCTCCACATTCAGTCATTAAACTGTACTGTGGTAAATTAAGGAAGTAAGACGTCTGTGAAACTAATGATGAGTCAGATCTCTGTCTCAGATGAAATTAAAAGTTCAGACAACCATTTTCATGACACAAATTCTAATTCTAAGCCTCCTGTAATAGAGGAGTGGAGAACACTCTTTTGACTTTACTAAATCTGATTCTTAAACATGTAGAGAGTAAAGGGACTTTTGCAAAACTTCTTTTCATCGATTTTTCTTCGGCTTTTAATACAATACAACCCCATATTTTAATTAAAAGACTTTTAGAACAGTTTGAAATCAGGAAAAACCTGGTGGGCTGGATTTTAGATTTTTTAACTGACAGGTCACAAAGAGTGAGAATAAATGGGATTCTGTCTGACCCAGTGTTCTCCTCCACAAGTTCTCCTCAAGGGTGTGTCTTATCTCCCTTATTATTCATTCTCTATACAAACATGTGCCAGAGCAGATATGAAAACAGGGCCATCATTAAATATGCAGATGACTCTGTTATTGTCATCTTACTGAAAGAGGGTGAAACTAACCACGGTCCAGTCATTGATGACTTTGTTCAGTGGTGTGAGGAGTCTTATCTCCAGCTGAACATATCTAAAACAAAAGATATGGTTGTTGATTTTAGGAAACAACAAAATGGGCACGGAGTCACTTTAATTAAAGGTCAGAAAATAGAGCAAGTGCAGTCATATAAATATCTTGGGACCATAATCAATGAAAAACTGAACTTTGATCAAAATTGCAAATCAGTTTGTAAAAAGGGTCACCAGCACCTTTATTGCCTTAGGAAACGTGCTCATTTCCACATTGACCAAAAAATTTTAACTTTGTTTTATCGTTCTTTTATTGAGTCTGTTTTATCCTTTTGTTTGGTGGCATGGTTTGGTCAGACCTCTGTCACAGAGAAAAACTCTCTAAATCAGTTAGTGAGATGGTCCAGTCATCTGATAGGTGAGCCACAGTCTTGTTTAGCCTCCCTGTACTCCAAGCAGGTACAGAGGATGGCTTTATCATTCCTTAAAAATAGTTCCCATCCGCTAAGGGGTGAATTTCAGCTTCTTTCCTCAGGACGGAGGTTTCTATTTCCGAGATAGCTTTGTCCCCGTTGCTCTCACTGAATTAAATAAGAACTGTTTTTGATTCGAAATATTAAATTACTATATATGTGCTACAGGGAGGTTTATATCTTTATTAGGTATGTGTGTTTTTGAAGGGATGCTAAATGCTATCATTTTTTCTGTAAAGCAGATTTACCTTGCCTGTGGGTATAAATAAAGTTACCTTGACCTTGACCTCCTGTAATGATCCTCCTGACACAACAAACAGCGCTCACCTCATCTGCAGGTTATACATATTGCAAAGTCATGCAGCAGGGTGCACTGAACTGGATCAGATCTGGCATATTGACACCCCTGAACTAGCTGATAAGTCATTTCATACAAAACCATATATGTGAGTCTCATGGAGGCACTGCATTACTCATTCTTTCATCTCTGAGTAGAAGGAGCACATTTTAGTTTTGACCATTTTCAGCTGCCCAGGCAGTATGTGGGAAACATTATTATACACTATATTACCAGAAGTATTTCCCCTTTTGCCTTCACACACATATAACTGAGATCCCAGTCTTATTCCATAGGGTTTGATATGGTGTCGGCCAACCCTTTGCAGCTACAACAGCTTCAACTCTCATTGGAAGGCTTTCCATAAGGTTTAGGAGTGTGCTTATGGGAATTTTTGACAATTCCTCCAGAAGGACATTTGTGAGGTCAGGCACTGATGATGGATGAGAAGGCCGGCCTTGAAGTGTATGCTCTAATTCAGCGGTCCCCAACCCCCGGGCCTCGGACTGGTACCAGTCCGTGAGTTGTTTGGTACCGGGCCGCGAGAGTTGAGGCTCAGGTGTGAAATGTATGGTTTTCAGGGTTTTTATCGGTTTTCAGCGTTATTTTGTTATCGTTTTTATCATTAACTCGGTTTTCAAGGGTCTTTTCACGTGTGTTATGAATAAATCTTCTTTTTTTCTGTACCGGTACTAGTTTTATTTTGTTGTATTTATCCGTGACACCTTAAAGGCCGGTCCGTGAAAATATTCTCGGGCATAAACCGGTCCGTGGTGCAAAAAAGGTTGGGGCCGCTGCTCTAATTCATCCCAAAGGTTTTCTCTCGGGCTGAGTTTAGGACTGTGCAGGCCAGTCAGATTCTTCCACACCAAACTCACTCATCCATGTCTTTAAGGACCCTGCTTGTGTGCACTCGTGCACAGCCATGCTAGAACAGGAAGGAGCCATCCCCAAGTTGTTCCTACAAAGTTGGGAGCATGAAATTGCACAAAATATTTTCAGTTTCTTTCACTGGAAGTAAAGAGCTGAGCCCAACTTCTGAAAAACAACCCCACACCCCCTCCAGCAAAGTTTAAACTTCTCTATATTGTGCTCGGCCATGGAAACCCATTCCATCAAGTTCTCTACACACTGTTCTTTAGCTAATCTAATGGCCACATGAAGTTTGGCGCAAACATAATGTGTCCTTCCACACCTTTGCTGATGACATTCAGATCTACCTCCCTCTGAGGTTAGACTGTAAGGACTCTCTGCAGCCGTTATTCTCCTGTTTGTCTGACATTAAGACTTGGATGGCTCTTAACTTTCTACATCTAAATGAAAGTAAAACTGAAGTCATTGTGTTTGGGCTTCCTAAAGACCCCAACCTTTCCTTTGATTTTGTGGGACCCCTAACTTCTGAATGTACTTCCTCCATTAAGAGCCTCGGTGTTACTTTTGACAGTGCTTTTAAATTTGATAAACAAATCAGCTCCGTAGTCAAGGGATCTTTTTATCATCTACGGATTTTAACTAAAGTCAAGTCCTACCTGTGCAGGAACGATCTAGAAAGGGTGGTCCATGCTTTTATTACATCACGGCTGGACTACTGTAACTCCCTTTATGCTGGTTTAGATCGTTCCTGTCTGCATCGCCTCCAACTGATGCAGAACGCTGCTGCTCGCATGCTGACCGGTTCCAAAAAGAGAGACCACATCACTCCGGTCCTCTGCTCTCTCCACTGGCTCTCAGTTGCTTTTAGGATTGATTTTAAAATTTTATTGCTGGTTTTTAAGGTTCTTAACGGTACTGCACCTCCTTACCTGGCAGAGCTTCTTAGCATTTACCGCCCCAGGAGATCTTTGAGGTCAGCAGACCTGATGCTTTTAGATGTTCCCAGGTACAGACTAAAGACTAGAGAAGAGAGGGCTTTTGCTGTGGCTGCACCCAGACTGTGGAACAGTTTACCTCCTCACATCAGATTCTCCACAAGCCTAGGAACTTTTAAAACTGCTCTTAAAACTCACCTCTTCTCATTGGCTTTTAGCAAGGTTTAACTTATTGTTTTAATTTATTGTTTTATCAGTGAGGTGTTTTATGTACTTGTGTTTTATTGTATTTTATATTTGTATTTTATTGTACAGCACTTTGGTCAGCCTCGGTTGTTTTTAAATGTGCTTTATAAATAAACTTGACTTGACTTGACTTTGGAGGTCTGTACTGACTGAATCTGAAAAAAGTTGGCAACCTCTGTGCCACAGTATCTGTTGAGCCCGCTCTGTGATGTAATGTGGTCTACCACTTTGTGCCACTTTTGAAATATTTAATATTGAGGACATTTCAAGACTGGACTTGTTGCACAGGTGGCATCCTATCATAATACCACGCTAGAGTTCACTGACATCCTGAGAGCAACCCATTCTTTCACAAATGCTTATAGAAGCAGTCTGCATGCCTAAGTGCTTAATTTTATACACCTGTGACCATGGAAGTGATTGAAACACTTGATTTCAATTGTTTGGATGGGTGAGTGAATATGTTTGACCATATAGTGTATGATACGTCCATTGTGAGATTATTATACTATTTTATGCCATGTTATACCTCTAATTAAAGCTTGTGAAATCATTATGTAGTTTTAGGTTGCATTATTCTCCTGACTTAGAAGAAGGTGATAACTATTACATTTATTAGAATGATTTGTATTACATTAGACTGCTGATTTATTGTGAATGAATGACATTGTTTTATGATGCATTATACTGCTGATTTGTAAGAAATACTGTTTTCAGAGAATCATGGCCTTATTTGTCTGATTAGAAAGAACAGAACATACTGCACAGGAAGCCAAGGTCATAACTTAGGCTCACTGAGAGAGAAAGAATGTGGATGTTTAGGTTTTATAACTTTGGAGGGGGGCTGAAGCTATAAGAGTTCTGGCGGACACCCTCCTCTCCATATCTCCCGTCCAGATGGTAATGCTCAAAAGTGTTGTATGGAACAATGAGAATTGTATGGAATAAAGAGACTGTTGATTGAACATTTATGTTGTTCTTCCTTCAGCCCAAAGATCAAAGATTGGGATATTTAACACCATTAAACAGATGTAAGTGTTCAATGGATCAACATCGACTGACAGTAGGAAGAGCATTGCATGATGACAACTTGCATCAGGATGTAGCTAGCACCTAAATCTGGACCCACAATTATTACCCAGCATAACATTAATATGATGACAATGTAGGAGCATGAAGACAAAGGTGTCATGATCCTCTAGTCCTCCTGTGCCAACACACCTTCTATCTTTCTCTTCTATATCATTGTGTGTGTGTATGTGTGCATGTGAGTAATTCTGCTTATGCATTTCAATAAAGTGCGCACCTGGAGACAATCGAGTTGACACTCACCTGTGTGCAATCCTACGATCACTCACCTTCTAGTTAAGGCTGAAGATTTCTATGTCTTGCTTGTGTTTGCCGCTCTGTTGTACTTTTTAGTGAGGCAGATGTCCTGTTTCACTGGTATTCATGGATGCAGCTGAAAGTCAATAAACCTTTGAAAGTTTAGAACACATTTGAATGGTGACTATTAGTTTTAGTCATTAATTCATTAATTAGAATATGGTTGCTTTGTCTATGCCTCATTTGAGGCTAATATACTATACTAGACTGCATAAATAATAGATTATTCTTACTTTAAGTTTATCCTCTAATGCAGTGGTTCCCAAACTCACGTCACGCTGTGCGCCACGTTATTGTTTACATGAGATGAATTGCAGAATGGCAGATAGAGACAAAATACTGTTAATCTGACTATCTTCTGTTTTTATGCGCTTACATTTACACACGCACCTATTGTCACTCCGTTTAGAAAGGCAGAGGCGTCACGGTGTGATTATTTTACGTATAGTTGTTTTTTTTCCTTTGTAATAATATTCAACATTGCTATCAAATCAAAAAATGCCTCTCTGTGCAAAATGGGCTTAAAAACATAAACAACTGTGGAATGCTGTTTTTCCGTGATTTCGACAGGGGGAACAAATCAGCCTGATATTATTTGTATCCCACTGTAACTTTACTGTATAAAGAGCTAACATCTCCAAAATGTCAGGAGTAGTTAGTCATTACAACAAGTGTTTGTGAACTAAAAATCAAGAATGTGGGATACTGTTTGTCTGTGATTTGGAGAGCCCAGTGCTGCTCCCGACAAAGGGAAAACCAATTCTGCAGGGGAGACCTACCTTGGCACTTGTGCAGGTGAAGCCAAAGGGAAGACATGCTTCACCATATTCTCTAGTCTTTGGAAGTTAGTTAGAAGGAAGTTACCGTAGTTTGGAAACATATTCAGCGATGCTTCATCTCCTGCTTTGCGTTTGCGTGGGCGTCCCGTCAAAGAACCTGTTCATTATGCTAGCAGTGTCCAAGCGTTCTTTTTTCTTCTTTTTTTTTTTCCTTTTCATACCACGCCCCCCCTGCAATGGCTCTGTGCACCCTCTAGGGGGCGGGCCCCACACTTTGGGAAGCGCTGCTCTAATGGCAATGCTTAAAAAGTGTTTACTACTCTGCTGAGTATACTGTGCCCTAAAACAACCCCCCTTTATCCTAGACATGAGTACATGAGCAGCACTTTGTCTCTCTGTCAATCAGAAAGCATTGTTCAGCTTCTCTGCTTGTTGTTCCCCTTGTCCTCTCGGTTCCCTAAGGCTTTCCTTTATCTGATCAATAGTTGTCCTGGGACCTCGCTCTTAACTGGCTGTCAGGCTTTATGCGCTCCAGGTGGCTCAATCTCTATGCTTCTTTCTTTCTTTTGTGTGACTGGTGTCCTTGGTATTTTGTGCAGAATGCAATCTTCATTTATACTCTTCATAGGAGTTCTTTCTACTTTGTCCTTAAAGAAATAACACTACCTTCTCTTTTCTTTAAGTGAGCCTAGCCAAGCAACCCATGTGATCAAATCCAACTAGACACTCTGACATTGTAAGAACAGTTTTGTATTTTAATTTGTGGTTGTTGTGATTTAAAAAAAAAATATATATATATATATATATATGTATATATATATATATATATATATATATATATATATTT
This sequence comes from Aulonocara stuartgranti, assembly GCF_965226115.1. Classification (NCBI taxonomy): domain Eukaryota; kingdom Metazoa; phylum Chordata; class Actinopteri; order Cichliformes; family Cichlidae; genus Aulonocara; species Aulonocara stuartgranti. The sequence goes on along the minus strand of NC_138956.1, from coordinate 11,811,879 downwards.
TTTTTTTTCCTTCTCCTTCGCTTCCAGTCAAGTTCCCAGGGGCTTGCAAAGAAAGCAAAACATTTATTTTTTTTCATTTTGGAAAAAATGCCTCAAAAAAGATAAAAACAGACCACCATATCCTGTAACACTTTGTAGTCTGGCGTCACATCACAACACATTAGCCCTCTATGGCACGGTGCTGCCTTGGGGCAACAAACCACATTTTTTGTTTTACGCTGTCCCCTAAAATTTGTAATTATTATTTTTTTCTGTTTGATGACACAAGACACAACACTGTTTACTAAAATGAGAAGTTGAAGAGGGTTTGACCTTTGACCTGGCAGTCCTTTCAGGAAACAAATTCACATTGGAGGCAGTATCAGCTACTGCTAAAAATAACATCATTTTTTATACATAAATAGAAATAACTATGTTCAAAATATGTGGATGTACTTGAACATCTGAAGAACTATATTTGGTAGTTTGAAGTCAGATTTTGATTTCAGCTGTTTAAAATAACATTTTTTGATTTTTTGCCTCAGGACAATGTTATTTCTCTGTCTTAAGTGCGGACGGGGAACTGAATGAGAGTCAGCAGGCCCCATCAGGTTTAAGGAAGTGTTAGGTCAATTAAGGGTCATACACATTTAATGTGTAGGGAAGACAGTCAACAGTTATCAAAATTTTAATAGTAATCGTAATTAAAGCTCCTGGAAAGTCTGAGGTATAACCTCTTGGTATCGGATGAAATATAATGTTGCAGAGGTGCTCTACTGGATTCAGGTCAGGCGAGCACGGGGTTCAGTCAATGGTGTCAATTCCTTCATCCTCCAAGAACTGCTGGGGATTGCCATGCACCAGGAGGAACCCAGGACGCACTAAAATATAATCAAAGTAGTTGATTCAATTTTCAAGAGAAACCCTGAGCTCTCAACAAGCAGGGTGAAATGTTTTTTTCTCAAAGAAAAAAACAATAAGACCCTCGATCAGAGCCTCTGTTTAAATCTTTGACTAAAGTTAGGGGAACAATTAAATGGGATGCATGTTAATGATAGTCTGTCCAGGACTTTAATATATTTGTCTGGACCAAAATACAGGTAATTGAACCTACCAACAGAGTAGGTGTTACAGCTACAGCATTTGTATGACTAAAAGTATAGTAAATAATACATATTCTTACATGCTCTAATGCTAACAAGGCCAGAAAAATCATAACAAAAGCATTACAACAAATTAATTATGGCCAAACACCCCCAAACAAAGCACTTTATACTGAAGCTAACGCTCTCTGAGATAATAAATCACTGATGCACCAATAAGCAGTAACACTTACATAAGCTCATTTAAGTGTTAAGTACAGAATATAAAATCTGCTACTTGACTTATGCAGCATTTGATACAGTAAACCATACAATTTTAATTTAGAGGCCAATCAAAAATGTTTTGTTTCCATTAATGACCACAGCTTTCTTTAATCTGCCCTAAATATTGGAGTTCCTCAGGGGTCTATACTGGGACCTATCCCTTTTCCCTTACCTATGCTCTCTACTGAGAAACAACATTTCATTCCACTGCTATGCCAATGACACAGGTCGATCTCCACCGTTTCAACTATCCTCTCAAGCCCTACAAATTGCCTTAACTGATATTAAGAATAGGGTTTGTGCACATTTTTTGAAATTAAACTGGTATAAGACAGAAATTCTTATCATTGGTTCAGACGAGCTGCTTCCAAGCACCAAGTCTTCCCTTGGTCTTTTATGCATTTACATGAAATCAGCTGTCAGAAACTTGGGTGTGTTATTTGATTATAGTCTGACCTTCAAGAGACATATATGCAAGATCTAGAAGATCCTCTTCTACCACCTAGGGAATATTGTTATAATGCATTCAACACTGACACACAGACTATTATTAATGCATTTATTTCCTCTTTGGTAGATTAACAGGTATCAATTAGAAACCATGAAATAGACTTTAAATTGTGCAAAATACAAGAACTAAGGAAAATTTACATATTATACCAGTCTTAAGGACTCTGTAATGGCTGCCCATAATTTTAGAAGAAATTTTAAAATTACTGGTCACCTTTACAGCTTTTCTTGATCCAAAATATATATTTGTATACTATTATTTTTATTGTTAATAGAACCAGAATTTAAAATAAAACTGGCATAAAAAGAAGTCACGGACCAGAAGCCATTTACAACACACACTCCTTGAAAATTGGTGACCTATCTATCAAAGGTGTAGTACGCACAGAGCAACGTACAATATATTTTTAATGTGGAGAGCAGAAGAAAGCAGGAGGTTCAAACCTAAGATCTTTTTTTCAACAGTAAGCAACAGTAATCCTGAAATCAATAAACTTCACATTCATTCTGTTTCATAAAACCCACCTGATCCTACTGCCATAATATCAGATTCATGCATGTACTTTACAACAGGCTTTCTCTTGTGGACAAAATTTCAAAGAGTAATCTACTAATGGCTGGGCCAGTGATCTTCAAAGGACAATTTAGCATGTGGCACAGACTTAGTTTAATGGTCTAACTGTAACTTTAAATACATTCTGGCAGACACACTGTCCCTCTGCCCTTCTGTGGAGTTTGGAGATATGCATTTGATTAGTTAAATTCCCCCTACCAGAGAGGCACATTATAAGTAACTTGGCATACTTTATTCTTTGTAATTACTTTAGCCGAGAAACCCAATTTGACAGACATCTGTTGTCTGCCTACTGCTGCCAATATTGATCATAAATCCATTTGCTCTTCTCTGTTTATTTGCATTTTGTCAATCTTTCTGGGTCATCTCCAAAAATAGTTCCCATCAGCTGCTTAGTGAAAGCCACTGTCATTCTGTCTGTGCAAATGTCAGTGAAATGTCAAATTTCAGAGATTTTTTTCAGGGTCTCTGATGCCACACATAGAACTTTGATTAATTAAGTTCCAGTGAGTGACTTATATCAGCTTCTGACATCACTGTACGGAACCTAAATGTTACTCCGTGAAGTGGTATAGTAGTATAAAGTATAATTTACTATCATCTATACCCAAAGACTCAAATATGAAATATTTATAGCTGCAAATAAAAGCTGCAATAATCTTAATTTATGGGGATCTTAAACACGGCAATAAAAATTTTAAAGCAGTTTCATAACAATACTGACAGCTACCGATTAGGAGCTACAGCAGTAAGTGTGGAGACATGAGAAGATGTCACGTCCAGCCTCCAGCTCAGAAGTCTAGTTTTTAAATACAGCCCACAAGATGGAGCTAATGTCTAGTGGGATGAGCTAGAATGCACATGAATGCTGCTTTTATTTATTAATTTATTCATATTAGTGACCAGTGCAGCTTTGTTTAGATCAGAATATGTCCATAGTCATAAACTGGCCACAGGTTTAGAGAAAAGGATAAAATTGGAGTGATATGTGGCCAATTTGTTTTATAAAATTGATTTATACAGTACGAGTCCAGAGGTCCATTTTTCCCCCCTTTTATTTCATATGCTGTTGGAGGTCCCGAGGATGCTGTTCTTGCCTTTCAGCAGTTGTGTTCTTCACTGCTAAGTTGTTGCGTCTGTTCGTAATCAAATCAGGAACGTATCACTTCCCATGCAAAGGAGATTATTCCCAGGAAAGATATTGTAGACAGAACAGCAAACGTAAAAGCTTTCAGTGACTGAAAAACAAACGTCTCCACTAATAATATTCTAACATGAACAGTGAGACTGAACGAGACGGTAATAAATGACACATTTATTTATGCAAACATGTCACAGGGTATTATTTTCAAAGTAAAAGCCTCTATTGCATCAGCTCCTTTCATACAGCATAGATTGGTAGATAATAAAATAACCTGGCGTGTCCTCTTACTCTTGCTTGCGATGCAGATGCGCTGCGTGACTGGTGGCTTTTACATGTGAACAAGACAGAATCTGACACAAACATAAACATGTACTTACACGCCACAAACATATACACGTATGCCCCACGAATAAAAAAGCACACATGCTGAGCCTGCTTGTCTGTGCTTTCCCCCCACCGTCATGTGCCTCAACCCATCTGACAAGATCTTCTCAAGCAAAATCTGACATGACATTTTGCAACACTGAATCAGCAGTCAAAGTAGGCTAACACGGTGATATGTAGAACAACACAGGAAGTGAGAGGAGGGGAAACGTGTGTGTGGGAAATGGGGGGCGTCCTGTTTCATAAAAGGCCACTGCTGGAGGAAGACATCCATTTGCCCCCCGTGCCACCGGAGCGCACTATGGCATTAACCTAATGAGTCTTTACAAAGTAATTAACGGTTCACCACTGAATGATACTCTGTGTCGTTCTGTAACAGAGGAGAATTAATTATTAGTATCAATCAATTATGTTATCTGGGGGTGTTACTTGGTTAAGAAGGGAGACCGGCAGACAGTGGCATTTAGCTGTGATTAATGAAGTGACCTTCCCTACAGCCTTGGCTGAGATCTAGAAAAATCTATTCCATTTCAAAGTGACCTCCAGGGGGGATGGCTGGTTGGAACACCCATACACTCAGCATCCAAATGCAACAGAACTCACACACACACTCTCACACAACCTCACTCTGAGCGCTGGACGAGCGTGCGGATGCAGAACTTAATGTCACTCATGACGTGATGCGCTTGCTTTTGGATGATTCTGACACATAACGGAGGGTTACTTCACTACATCGTAGAAAACTGAGGGTTGTTGTTTTTTTTACAAAGCCTTAGCACACCATTGGAAGTGGGACAGTAGCAGAAGTGGTGATGATAATGATATTAATGAGAGCCCAGAGACTTTTAAGAAATTTCCATATTTTGTCCCAAGGGCCCGAGCGTGACATTAAAATGTTCATATTGGTACCATTCTCACTAGAAAAGGACAACCGTGTCAGCTTTATTCACACTAGAAAGTATGAAGGCAGAAGTGCGAGTAAACAAGGATTTGTGGTTACTGTGGTTACTATATACAATATGCTTTTATACTTTACAGACAAGAATTAGCTTTGTTTTCCTATCACGTCTTTTGAAAGTGTGAACAAGTGTCATGTCAAGGCACAAAAAAAATGTGGATAATGGTGAACGTATCTAGCTTTTACAGCTGCAGCACTTTCGTAGCTACAAACCCTATTATGTTTATTATACTGAAGGAGGTGTTTGGAGAAGATTGCTGGATGTTTTATGCTTTTATATTATAGCCCTTTATGCTTTTGGACTGTACAGTGATACAAAGATTATGTTTTAATAACATTAGAAATATAGTTCATGGCTCACTATCAGATGTATGTAATAGATACAACCTAAAAGCCTACATTAACTCAACCTAATATATACACTTAGAACAGACTGCTGCTCTTATGTAGTTAATATCCCTCTTGAATCAGGGGGTATTAAAGCTTTTAAATACACGTCCAAGCTCAAATTTGGCTGATGGCACTTTGTCATCCTTAAAGCTGCAATAATTTATTTTTGGCAGCAAAAAATGTGAAAACACATCATCTCAGATTCTGTTATCCCTTTACAAAGCCACTATGTCCAGTGTATTTACTATTATTAGCATTCTTTTGGAGTTTCAGGCCATTTGGCAAATTTGCATCCAACAAAAAGTCTACCTTTAGCTCGGCTTTAAGTTTCTGCAAAGAGGGAAATGCCTTGACTATTTAGCTCATTCATTTAGCTGCTAAATGTTTATCTACTAAGAAATCTCATCTGTTTGCAGCTAGCTCAGAGTTGCAAGTTTTGTTTGTAACAGCCTTTAGCACCTGTGATAGAAATAGAGACCAAAACAATGAGCTAAAGTAGTCTCAGAAGGTCAGTAGAAGTCAGAGAGACTCCGAGGTCATGTCTTGATTCTCTGGGGATTGTCATTGTCATCTAATTCATTGTTAATATAAAAAGTAATGTTCTGGGGTCTTTACTTGTGGAGTTTACATGTTGTCCCTATGCCTGCGTGGGTTTTCTTCATGCTTCCGGCTACAATCAAAAGACATGAATGTGAGGTTAACTGGCGGTTGTAGATTGTCTGTTTCTCTGGGTAGGTAGGTAGGTTATTTACTATAAATGGCCATTAGGTACTGTAGCATGATAAAATGGTGCAATTACATTTTGGTTTGGCCCTGTAGAGAGCTTTCAATGTGGATCATCAGTCACATTGTCTGTGATGTTTAAAGTCCCAGATGTTTCAGTTGTTCCTCCTTTGGTGTGGCATAGGATTTGATCAACACCGTTAAAATACCTCTCCAAACCTTTCAGATGCTGGATATGCTTCTTCAACATATTAACATTTGGTAACAGATGGGTAAAACATGTGCATTCACATAAACTGTGCCATCAATATCTAACCAGCTGAGTCTGGTGCATTGCCCAGACAATGACAGCTCCTTGTGCAGTACAGGAAGTCCCTGTGGTGCCACTTTACAGAGCCTTAGAGGCATGCAAGTCATTGTGCCATCATCTCACCCACTCATTAATGATGGTCGCTGGCCAGCACATGACAGACTCCAGCTTTGGCACTGTTTGTCTGCTCAGCCCCGCTGTAGGAAAGTCAGCCAATTCTAATAGTATACATGACATGTAATTGCAACATTTCTGGCAATAACAGACTATAGGAGGGTGTTACATTGGCGACCCTTAACATAATGAGCCGATACAGGCCTTATAAAGTATTCAGGACATTGACTTTTCATTTATGAGTGTAAAACTGGGGGGAAAGGAGATAATAATGAGCATTAGCCAGGCTAGTGTATTCATTTGTAAGAATGATGATCCAAAGAGTGACAGAGGTTACAAAGCCATGTGAGTGACGAGATATAATAAGACAGTTGTTCATGTCTGCAAAATGTCTCTATATTCAACACAGCTTAAATGACTGTTTTATTGCAACAGTGGAACCATGTGATGTTATTAGACCCCTCTAAGGAGAAAAGTGCAGCTAGTGCTGATCAATAAAATTTTACAATTATTCCTAAAGTGCCCTGGTAGCCATTAAAGTGAAGTAAAAATGGAATGTTAGGTTTTCTTGTTCTCTCAGCTAAAGAAGAAGGCTGCAGAAGTTTGGTTAAACTGTCATCTGGATGTGTGCTCTGTTTGGTTTGAAAAGTTTCCAGAGTGAAATGATGAAGGCAAGTGAGATCTGGTCCATGAATTAGAAGATTTGTCATTCCTCCTGTTCCAGAGGCCCACACGTTGATGTGTCTTTGGGGAATATACTGAACCCCAGAACTGCTGCTGTTGTTTCAGCCAGGGTAAGCATGAAAGCAGTGTGTGTGTGTTGAATATGTAAAGGACTTGGAGTGTCTGGTAAAACTAGAAAAACAATAATCTAATTGCTTCATTTTAAATTTGATCTTGTTTTCTCAGATTTGCACCAGTTATAACAATTTAGTTCAATTCAGCTTTATTTATATGGGCCCAATTCACAACAAAAGTCGCCTATGAGCACTTTGAGACACTGGGAAGGAAATACTCCCTTTTAAAAGTAAGAAACCCACAGCAACTCAGGCTCAGGGAGTGACTGGTTGGGGGTGAGGGGAAAGAAAAGAGCACTGATAGTTCACAACAATGGTGATGTCACATGAATGAAAACCTTTCAAAGACAAATGACAGGAAATTCTGGCTCCCTGAAATCAATATATAAAGCAATGTGGGGCTCAAGACTTTTGCACTGTGCTGTATTACTAATTAGACAGTAATTATGTTAAACTGATGGTCCATTAGTCATTAGTGGTCTTAATACAGTCTACTAGTAATAGTGTGCTCACTGACAGATGTTACTGTAGCACAACACAGGACTGTATGTAGTTAAACAACTACACAAGTACGAGCAGGTGCTACTAATCAACACAAACTTGATTAATTGATCATCAGGAAGCCACAATCTTTTCAGGAGGGGACATCCTAACAAATTCACCTGAACGTCAGACTGTTCAACGCTCAAACAAACTGCAAAACCCAAAGAGCTACATCTGAGCTCTAAAGGCCTCAGTTAGCGTATTTGAAATAATTACCAGGAGAAAGCCTTTTGTTTCTTAAAAGAGCATGAAAGCAAAGCTTAGGTTTGCAAATTTGCATCTGAACAACCTTCAAGACTTCTGGACCATTATCCTTTGGACAGGTGAGACCAGAGTGGCTCTAATAAACAATACCAGCACAAACACCTCATGCTAACTATCGAGCATTCAAGTATTCTAGAGTCAAATGTAAAGCCATCTGTCTGACAGCTAAAGCTTGACCCAAACTGGGTCATGCAACAGGGCAATGATGTCAAGATCTGCAATGGGCCAGTCAACATCCAGACCTCATCCTGATTGTGAATGCTGTGGCAGGACCTTAGAAGAGCTGTGCATAAACTAATGCTTGCAAACATCAAAGAATCAAAAGCAACATTGTTAAGAAGAGTGGCCCTAAAAACAGAGAGACTGATAAAGTCACACAGAAAATGAGTATCTAAAGTCAATGCTACTAAAAGTGGTTCTACAAGCTATTTAATCATCATCATCATACTTTTCACAGGACCTCACCTAGTCCTTTCTCACATGACTGTAAAGAGTTAGCATCTCTTTGATGTATAGAGATACATCAGCGTAAACTTGATTTTTATGCTCAAAGCCGATACATTCATAGAAAAAGCTGCAGCCAAAGAGAACTCCACATTTTAAACAATCAATATTTATAAAGTGACAGCAGAGCAACTGTTGTTTTTGCAGTTACAACATTCAAAAAGTCAAAAAAAAAAAAAAAAAAGCTCACGGGCTTCAGACTGTCAAAACCCAAATATGGGTTTTCATTTGTTTCATGTGTCTTGGCACATAACAGACTGTGCAAAATTTCAATTAAGAACACCAAAATTATAGTTGTGAGATGGTAACAGCTGCGAGCTCACTTAATCTCCCCACAAACAAATGGCTCATTACTTTGAAAAGTCTGCATTCAACATGAGGAGATTTTACACGCAGCTGTACACAGTCACACACACACACACACACACACACACACACTAACACACATACACAATAGCACGTGTGTGCGTTTGTAAAATCCAAATTTTCAAGCTGAACAATGAATTGCTCCCCATGAGCTCCTGCAGTGTCCTAATGTGCATCCTATATGCTTATGTATTGTATGATGCATTGCACATTGCGTATACTGATGCTTTGTGTGTTAGTGCGTGATTTCCCTTCACGAGTTACCAGACCTTTTTAATAATACACATTGACGTCTCAATTATTTGGTAAATCAAGCAACAAGAACAAATTCTATTAGGAAAAAAACCAAATATCATTTGTGGCAAACAATTGAAGTCTCTCACAGGGAAAACATCATAACACTAGAGAATGATACATTGTCCTTTTTATTGAATTTGAAGTATCATTTACCTCAAGTATTTCTAACATGCAGTCAGTCTTAAAGGCTTATTTATTCCAGTAAACACGATCTATAGAATATTATGAAGGACTTTCTTTGCAAAAAAGTCATTTGAGTCAAGCATCCACATGCCTTACATCTTTAAACATCAGTGATTTGAATGGTTGTTTATAGAATGGTTACAAAAAAACTAAATCTTATGCTGGGTTATAAACACAATAGCTCCGGCAGATCCTGTTTTAAAAACTGTTCGTGTGTAACTAATGGATATTTCAAGGCAGAGCAGCAATGTCTGTCTGAACTATATCAATGGACAGCTCTACACATTGGCCCAGAAGAGACAAGGAGGTCCAGACTTATAGCTACTAGCAATGTTTCTGTTTTAAAATCAGTGTTAAAACGTGATACATCAATCAAACATTCACTGATTCCTCCATTAGGTAGGCCAAAATGCAGCACTTGCCGGACATGATCAACAGCTTTTCTTTAAAATTTGGAAATGAGCAGAAAATGCAGGAAGGTTTATCTGATCCAACGAGAACTTTATCACACAAAATTACTCCCATCACATTTTAAACATCATGGATTAATGATACACGTAACTGTATGAGAGGAAAAGTATTTTCCATAGATTTCTCTGCATTTGCATGATGATAGAGCCCATTAGATCACATTATCTATGTTGATTGAGTTTAACAACAACAAAGCATATAGAGGTTTTTTTCCCCTCTCTCCTAAATTGCGACATGATTAAGAGAAACCGATGACTTATAACATCTTTGTTCTCCAAATACCTCATTTGTCATCTCTGCAAGTGCTCCTACAAACACATGCGAGGCATTGTGCCCAAGACTTCCACAGAAGAAACCGAGAAATATGCCGCAGCACAAAACTGGCTGTACATCTCTGACAAATGTGCAGGAGGCATCATTCCAACAAGTTTCTTCTAAATCACTGTCATTTCAGCGAAAACATTGTGCGATGCCTATAATTAGTGCAGAAGCTGTAAGTGGTGAGTGGGAAGCCTGTGTGTTAGAGAGCATATGTCACAGTGAGTTAGCGTCCAAGCTAAAACGTGTTACTTACGCCTGTCATGGCTGTCCTGACTGCCTGTCAGACCAGCCGTGAGGTGACAGTGATGCGTCTTGTCTGTCCGGCTCAGTGGCCCAGAAGACCTGTAACCTGTCAACAAACACTCACAAACACACACTAATATTGATAGCATATACACATATTTATGTTCCGTGAGCTTGCAAAATTCCAAACTGTGTCATTGAAGCTTCCGCCAATAGTTTTTTAAGGTACACAACCTGGATATCAAAGTTGCATCATCTTTCAGTTCAGTTCAGTTCAATTCAATTCAATTCAATTCAATTTTATTTATATAGCGCCAAATCACAACAACAGTCGCCTCAAGGCGCTTTATATTGTAAGGTAGAGCCTACATTTTTAATCCACTTCATTTAGTTTCCACCTGGTTGTTCTTCATGTTGGTTCCAAAAGTTCATGACGGGCAAACGTGAAATGTTTAAATAGATCATATTCTTCCTGTTTTATGTTTGCTCCCAGCTCACTTGTTGTTTTCTAATACTGTGGCTCACAAAGGCATTACGAAGTTAATGTCATGTGAATCTCTTGTTTTAATTTAATGAAAGCACCGCCCTTTGTCGGGCATGAAGTGAAATATGAGATAAAGTGCAGATGTGTGTAATGACGATGAAAATACAATGCAAGCAATTTTAGGGTTTACACTCTAATAATCTCTAATCACACAATTTAATGGTTGTGATCACTAACAAGCAGCATTCCTGTTCTATTTCTCCATGAGCTGTATCTACGTACAGTATAGTGCAGAGCAGCCTTCTTAAAATCTTAATATTTTGATTTGTATTTTCATATTTTCATGTAATGCAGAGCCCCCGCCTTTCTTTTTGTTTTGTTTTTTGTTTTTGGTCTGTAGCTTCATTGCATCTATCTGCAACAACTTCTCCAGATATGAGTCACTGAGGTCACATCTTATCCTGCTCTTTCTTCTCCATCTTTCCTCTGTCCTTGTGGATGACCCTGGTCAAAACCTCTGCCTTCCATCCTGCAGCACTAACTACACTCAATGCATCTCTCTCTCAACTTGTCCCGTTTTTACCTCGTCCTCACCCTCTCCTTTATCTACTCTCCCTCGTCTAAGTGTGTATTTTGTGTATCTCTCCTTGAGGCTCTGTGTGTTAGTGCCAGATGACCTGAAGCCACCCAAGACCAGTGGACCATGGCTAAAACGATAAGGCAGGGGAGTCCTTTGCTTGCTGTACCCCCTTGATTTCTTTTTTCATTTTCTCTTCTTTCCCTTTCCTTCTCATCCTTCCCCATCATCTGCCTTACCTTGCTGTTGCTGTTCCCTATTAGATATTCAAAAGCAAAAATGTCATTAGTTATCACCAGCATTAATGAGTCACAAACAGATAAATATGATTTCTTTAGCTCAGCACTGAGTCGAACAAAAACAGCAGAATTTAAATTCAAATGGAGGTTGCTTTCCTTTTTGCACAAGTGCATTAGGAGTAAGTATTACATTCATATCCTAAACAAGCTAAGTGAACTTTTCCTGCTCATATTTGCCACTTATTATCCTTTTACAGATGCTGATTGGAAAATCACAAAGCTTTCCTCGGGCCTTGATGACCGATCTTTCAGTGAAGTTTTGAAGAAGCAGTCAATAGCTTCACACATTATGCGAGTCCATGGGAAATCTGTTTATTTTATATTCATATCAAATCCTATGATATCTCTCTAATTGAACAGTTTGCAAATGATTTTGAGAGAAATGGCCCGTGTCCCAATTGACTCGGGCTGCAGCTTTTCAGCCCTGTGCCGGCTTCCAGAAAGCCCGGAGAGTTTTGATTAACCACATCTGGTCGCACTCTTTATCAGGATTCATCACTGCAAACTCTTTGGTAATTAGAAAGACCGTCCTTCATGTCAAATCAAAAACATGAGTGATGGTTATTTGTAATCTTATGGGTGCACGTGTTTGTTTGTGTGTGTGTGTGTGTGTGCACGCGTGCGTGTGTGTGTCGGTAGGCCGCAATAGAAAGTCTGATTAATGATGCTCATCTCGGCCTCTTTTGGCTGTCCAAATGTAAACAGAGGACTCAACTGTTTGCGTGCAGTGTAATTAGTCAGCGGTGACAGGTCTTTTCTCTCTTTCTTTCTCCCTCTGTGTCTCTCTGCTCGTCTTGTCAACAGGACAGATACGCACCATGCTGTCAACAAGCCTGATAGCCAGCACTGGGAAAAAGGTTAAGATTTACATAAAATATAGCAATCTGCTTACACACACACTCCACATCAGACAGATTTCCCATTACTGCATTCCCCCCCTCCTGTTCATTCCTTTCTGTCCTCCTTGCCTTTATTATTTCTCTTTTAAAATGCAGACTGTGGCTCAAAATGACTCCCACTCATATGCAGAGGCAAAAATGCATGCCTGATTGGGTGCGCACACATACACACTGGCAGTCATAAACATTTCTCTTTGTTGAGCAGGTAGACTGCAGAACAACGATCATCTGTCACAATCAGGGTAACGTAATTCTAGTTCATGCTGTCCTACATAAGCCCGTATACAATATATATGTATTTTATTGTTTTATTCTGCAGGCACCGCTATCACTCTGTTATCATCCTTGTCAACAACCAGAAAGAAAGAAAACCGTGAAAGACAGCAATGGATAGAGCAATCTGAGTTTTCATTTTCTAAATCCACATCCAAGGTGATGGAGAGCGAGAAGAAAACTGTACCTGGAGGATGCATGTACCTTTGCCGTCCCCTCCCCTCAAAAAAGACATAGGTTTCTTGGTTCTTGTTTAAGGAAGGGAATATGTATAAATGACAAAAATCTGATGAATTCTGGTAAAAGGAGCGAGAGCCAAAAATAATCCTAATGTGATTGGACCCTGGCAGTGGTAAAAGGTTGTATTTGGGGTTGACCGGTCACCGCGTTCCACTAAAATGTCAACTTCAGCATGTGTGCACATGGCTGTTTCATTTTCACATTAAGGCATACTTGCCCTTGACATTTTGCAATGCACTGAGTATCCCCTTTAATAGAGGCACCTCATCACTTATAGTAATGCCCCCCTCCAGTCATCCTGAGTCATACGGAGTGACATGCAAAAGTTTGGTCACCTCTGGTCATTCACAACAAATGAAAAGTGAAAATGACATTTTCTTTTGACCTTTTAAGCAAAATTGTTGAAATTTCATATGAAGGTTCAGGCTCTTCAAGAGATATGAGGTCTAAGGTATCAATGATTACTTTTACCAACATTTCGGAATTTATTAACCTTGCTATCACCCTGGCTTGTTTATAGTCGTCATTATAAAAGCCAAGTGATAGAAAGCTCAGGGCTTTTTCAATACTTCTCAAACCTTGACAGACCAATCAGCTGCCATGGGCTCTTCTAAGCTGCTTAGCACACAATTAAAATATTTGATGGCCATAAAGCAAGAGAAGCCAACATGATGTATTTTTTCACATATATGTTTAATCAGTAATGTAAGTGAGAAATGGCTGTAAATGGAGGTCCACTTTTCTTTCACCTTCAACCAGCACCCTGAGCTTCATGCTGCTGAAGGTTTATCTCTGTTAGAGAAAGTTTTATGCCCATTCTGGTTCTTAATCCCATAGACGATTGATGGATTATTTATGAATTATTTGTCCTCTAATGCAAAGTGCTTTCATGTAATTATTATTATGATTTGGTGATATATAAATATGAAATAAATCTATGACAATTGCTCTTTGGCTTGCTAGAAATGCTGTTCAAAGCACCCGCAAACTAGCTTGATGCACTTTGGAAGTTTTCCAGACTTTACGGTTGAAATATAAATTTTTAGCCACAGTAGATAAATGGAGAGCTGTTCTTTATATAGAAAGAATAGCTCTCTAAGTGTTAAGCAGGTGTTAGATGGATCATGCCTTGGGCTTGTGTTGTAGCTTGTGGCTACATTCCATTTGCAGAGAAAGAATGGATTCAATTAAATAGCGGCAGATTCTTGAGTCAGACATCATTCCGCGCTAAAGCTGCAGACGAAAAAAGGATGACCTCTACTAAAGGACTGTAAACACATCTCAAAATCCACAACAGACTACTTCATCGAGGCAAAAGCTTAAAGGTTTTTGCTGTGGCCTTCACCACCTAACCGTGTATTTGTGATCAAAAGTTAAAAGTGGATAAAGCTCAAAAGAGAAGTATATCCCAGAATATCAGACAACAGCAGAATCAGTCAGGGCCGGAGGTTTTCCAAAAATGCCTTTTTATCACATGCAGCACATAGCAGGAGTTCTGACTTTTCAAAATACTCACTGTTGTTTAGACGAGTGTGCTGACTGAGCAGCGCATGCGGGAGGCAAGTCACAGGATGACCACCCGCTAGCGAAGAATTTACAGACAAGTGCTTTTTTATTCTCACATCAGAAGAATTGGACCACATATAGACTTTGTATTACAGAGCTGGTTAGTTAAAGATTGTTGGATGTCCAATCTGACCACCTGCGTCGGACTTCTCACACACATTACCTAACGCCTTGAAAAGCTCCGGCTGCAGTGCATGTATGAAAATGGTTAACCAGAAGCCATCACATAACACAATATTGCCCAAAATTATGCATGCATTGTATGAATAATATAGATAGAATAATTTAAAAATCCCAGCACTATTGTAAACATGAAGATTAGGGGAAGTAATACTGGGTGGACTAGCCACTACTGTGACAGGTTTTTGACAGAATCAGGCTATAACACAAAGCGCATAAATCCTGTCTTTTGCCAGTAATAAAGAGGGTTGTTGATGCTGAATACAGTGCAGTGCCTTCCACTGCGGGAAAGCAATAAATACAGTTAATGAGCTATGAATCTTCTGAAACCAAAACTTCTCTTCAGTTATACAGTATATGTATCGTAGAGTCGTAGAATGTAAGGTCTCTAAGCGCTCAAAAGTACTTGTGGCCACACTCCAAACAGGAGCCTTTGGTTGTTCTGGGGATTAACGATTTTCCCATAATGATTTTACTCTGCAAGAGAGAAGCAGAATTATTAGGAAATGTTATGTATACCCAGTAAATGAACAGGGGTTAAAGTGGCCCAGAACGGCGTCCAGACACCTTAAATTAATGAGCATTTAAATCTGATTAATGCATATTACTGTCCAATGAGCCCAGTTTTTTGTGTGCTGTAGGTCGGTGTTGCTTCCAGTGGTGACACTTGCTCAGTAATAAGAAAACAATTAAAATAATGACATCCCACGGCACGCTCGTGCCCTTCTCGTGCCTGTGATGCGTTCATGGTGCAGATGTAAATAAAGCTGGGGTACTTTAGCATCTCGCACAGAAGACGAGCGAGCAAATTTAACTTTTCAATCAACTCAAAAAATCTCCAAACACACAAATTGTTTCTGCACAGCTTGTCACAAAATATGTGTATTAGCTAAAGATACAGCTGCTGTGTTGTCCATTGAAAGACAAACATTTTCAAACATAGCTCAGGATGTGAATTTTGATAAACAGGAAGTGTCAAGCTTACATAGAATGTCTGCATTTCTATTGAGAGCTTTTAAACCAGATATTGGATATACATTGTATATACACAATGTGTTGCTGAATTATGTCTCTGTGAAACGTCTTGCAAGAGAAACTGAGAATTGTTTTGAGCAGGCTACAGTGGTTAGTTTGCAGCACCGTGGTGAAGTTTACAGTGTGATTCAGTATGCTGGACTGCTACAAAGCAGCCTCTTCATGGTCAGTGTTAGTGTACATTAAGAGTTGTTATGAATTTATATATTATCAGTTATAATATTTAATGATTATCTCATCTTTTTATTCATTTCACTCACCTAATTCTACCTTTTATACTAGCATTATACTGTATAGGAGTTGAAATCAGCCATAAAAAGCATGAAACATCTGCTTATACCTTATTGAAATCAGTTGGAACCCTAAATCCACCCCACCAATATTAAAACATTTAATATTGGCGTAGCAGCACTACTCTTGTTTTTTGAAATATAGTTTTAAAAAAACAAACCAAAATTAAATTTACTGTGTAATCCTTTGCCCCTTGATATTAGAATTCCCCCACCTGCCAAATCCACTTTAACCTTTGATAGTGAATAATGATGAAAATCAGGTCCATTATCGACAGTAGTCATTCCAGTAGAAATGACAATAAAGGACAATATAGGAAACACTATATAAAACTTGGAAGCTATAAAGAGAGGCACTGTTACGACACCAAAAGAATATGAGGAGCGTAATTTTGTCATGCATTTTCATCTACACTTGGAAGAATCACAAGTAGTTTCACTTGATATTAAAAATACAAGCATGCACATGCGTGAAATGCCAGAACAGAATTTAAGTGCAGCCATAATACATAATTCATGAGCCTTGTAACTGCTTGGAAAAATCCAAATCAAACAAAATAATATTTACTCAGCACATAAACAAAAATGGAGAGCAACCAATGATAAAAACATTTTTTAGCGAGTTTACAATCACTTAGTTGGCTAAATTTGAAGTGTGGGAACTGTAAAAATGGTTAAAACATAAATTAGTTCAAATGTAATAAAACTCAGACTGTTATGAAATTTAATGTCTTCGTGATATAGCAAAACACATCATTTAATAAGAATGAGAATGAATTATTTTATGAGTAGATCAAACAAATTCAGAATATCCTTTAGCAGGTTGAAATCAATACCAGCAACACCCACAGGACAACTTTTTAACTTGACTGTGGCATTATGGGACATCGTGGATTATTCTTGCTTTAGCCTCATGGAATAATCTATGAGGATCCCATGGGATCAAGTGTACACTTGTAATGAAGGAGGAAGCTATCTATAGAGGCGAAAACCATTTCTGTAAACACGCTTTATGATTTTAAGTTTTTACATTGGAGTCTATGGGGCTGACTCATTTAAGTAGCTATTAGAGGATGTGCACTTTGGGCACTTCGCTTTGGCCCCAGAAGTTTCATCTTGATTCAGATGGAGTAATTAGATTGCACGTGTTGTGAAGGATCCTCCAGCATCTCATTTCTTCAGGTGATCCATATAATTCACATCAGGTTTAAAAAGTGAGGCATTTTTTTAAAACGTCCTTGGGGATTAAAACAACAGAAGGCAGCTGCTCCTTGCTTGTCATCATGGCACAGTGAGAGACTGGATGTGTATATTTGCTGCTTCTCTCCCCTGGTGAGTGCATCTCTCAACTACAGAATAACGCTGGAGTAGTAGTTTTTGGCGCAACGTCACCAGATTTCACGGTAGATGGAGAGGTGGATCAAATCTGAGGGGTCAAAATCTAAGCAACACTTTAGAAATGTAGAACAACTTCACTGCTCGATGAAAGTGCACTAACTGGTATTTCTGGAGACATAACTAAAATTTAACTAACAACTAAAACTTAGTTAACTAAAACAAACGTTTAAAAACACAAAAGCTGACAAACGAGCTGTGAAAATGAACTAAAATAAAATAATACATATAGAGGAAGTAGCCTTTGTTTATTGTAATGACACACCTTCAGATGCCAAGCTATGGTACATCCTCTGTGGTGTGTCCTGAGGTCATCGGGTGTTTTGGGTCTCTCGAACATCAGACACCTTCACTCAGGTGACCCAGCTGATCAAGCCTTTGCTTGCTCTCTTTATCCAGAGCCACCTGACGCCTTTTTTCCACTGCCTCTATGCTGTTAGAGATGGCCCTTCTCCTTCAGTGAAGACCCTGCAGTGTTTTAGTATTTGTTAATTAAGCAAAATGATCCCAACTTGCCTTATGAAGCAATTTGCCTCTGGCATATCCCCGTAAACATAATGAGACTAAAACTACCCACTAAAAATTCATAAGAAACAAAAGTAAAACTAAACATTCTGAAACATTAAAAACTAACCCTGGTAACTAACTGGAATGAAATTGAATTAAAACAAAAACTGAAAAAAAGACATAAAAATAAAAACTAATTACAAAATGACAAACTTTAATAACTGTAACTCTGTTTTGGAGTTGTAGTCTCATATGAAAGCAGCAGAAATAAAGCATGGACAATAATTAATCTCAGTCGGAAAACATTAATACACTAGCACTAAACTAATGTACTACTGAACGTTTTCCTTTTTATACTTCTTTACACTTCTACTCTTATTATATGCCATCTTTCATTTATTTACATATATTTTATGCACATTGGGCTACTCTGCAGTTTAAAAGCCCAGCACACCTACACAGGTGTTTTCACTTAGACCTCTATTCTGGTGTAAATTGAGTGAAGCTGTACTGGGAATTAGCGATATCGCTGAATGTCAATCAAGCACATCACTTATTAGGTAACATAAGTGAAAATGCCTGTGTGGGCAGACTGTGGGCGTGCAGGGCCTTTGAGATCACACATGTAAATGATGTAATATTTTTATATAACCAAACAAATTGCAATTACGCGACTAAACTCCTAAGCAGGGTAACAAATCATTTGCATTATCTCCATCTCATTCAGCTAAAATGTCAAAAATCATTAAGCAACAGCAAATCACATGAAACACTGAGATCCACTTTGTAAAAAAGTGATTTTATGCTGGATATCTAAAGTACATTTTAATCATATGGGATATGGTTTCCATGCAGTATTGTTACATTAAATAAACTTTCTAAATATGTTCTTCTGCCACTCTCTCAGCTCTGCGAGATCACAGCAGCAGACAAAGATACAGTCGTGTGAAAAGGAAACTCTGTGAAGTCTGTGGAAGTACACCCCTTCCATAGGAATTAGGAGGGTAAGTAGCAGCCAGGAATTGCTAATCAAATGCACACTTGATTAAATGATCACCAAAAGGTGTGAACACCTCTATAAAAGCAGAAATATATGCGCACATCAGCACAAATACCTCATAACAATGATAAAGCAATGTGGTGGAGCAGTGATGATTTGGGCTTGTTTTGCAGCCACAGGACCTTGATTCCTTGCAGCCATTGAGTCGACGATGAACTCCTCTGTATAAATATTCTAGAGTCAGATGTGAGGCGATCTCCCCAACAGCTGAAGCTTGGATGAAACTGAGTCATGCAACAAAACAATTATCCTAAGAATGGCTGAAAAAAACAGAACCATGTGCTGAAAGCCCCGGCCAAAGTCCAAACCTCAACCTGGTTGAAGTGCTGAACTATAAGAGAGCTTCCATACGTGAATGCCTGCAATGAACTCAATGCTGTAAAAAAAAGTGAGATGCTGATAAAGTCACACGGAAATGAGTACTTAAAGTTATTACTGCTAAATGCTTCGAAAGGAGTGTAATTAGTTTTAGACAGTAACACCGTGTAACACTACCTGCTACCCAGGAGTGCACTGACCTGATAAAGAGGCAGTTTCTTCTGCCGGGGTTACCTCAGGAGTGCACTGCATCTGCCATGTCTGTTTCTGCATCTGTGTAACAGAGTTTTGTGCTGCTCTTTGAAGGATTTCATATCACACCAGGAGCATTTCAAAAGTGGAGCATGAGGTCTTTTATTCAGAAAAAAAAAAAGGTGTTAGTGACGAGTTCCATTGCTCCAGATAAATGTTTATCATTTTATCATCATCTTTATGAAATATAAGAAGTAAACACAATGCTAAGCCATAACACAAGCCATTTCAATGAATGAAACACAGACAATTAGAATATTTTCACATATTTTTATCAGCACCATATCAGCACTTGCCTTCTTGGACTTAATAGTAAGCATGTCATACATGATTTGATTGATTTTTTATTATTGACTATTATTGATGAGTGAATGTGCAAACCGCTTTCTAGTCTTGGATAAGGTGAAGTTCACTTTGTTTACATTATACATTGTAAAAATTGTATTTTAAAATTTTCCTTGCCATGTGATTCACAAAGTAACTGTGACCCACACATAAATATAATTCATATTTAGTTCAATATTACCTTCAACATAGTAAGCAGGAAGAGATAAATACATATAATTTGGCATAACATCATAGTACCCAACTTACTTGACAGTAAACTTTTATAAGTAAATGTTACAGAGCAATCACAGGGCACGTTTGACTTTCAAGCCAAGTATCTCCCAGGCCTCCACCCTAGAAGCCCCCCCCCCCCCCCCCCCTTCACCATGCCCACTGCCTTCTTAAAAAATACCCAGACACCCCGCTGGCTCTGAATCAGAAGAGTGAGCGAGAGAGCTGGCATTAGTCAACATTCTCACTTAGATTTCTCCCCACTGATGCGCCACCCACTCCTATGAATGCCAAACAGTTCCTTTATTATCTCAGCATTTACATGATTTTCGGGAGCAGCTTAAGCTTTATTCCTCCACCCATCCTTCTCCTTCCTTTCCGTTCCCCCCCTATTTGTGCCTTTCCCTTTCTGTTCTATTAAAGTGCTGTATCATTACGCCTGGGATAATCCTGATCCTCTCGCCCCTCCCGCCTCCTCCAAGAGATGAGCCTCACCCTTCAGTTTCTTCTGTTCTACAGAGTGTTCAGACTTGGAGGGGGTGGGGTGTGTGTGTGTGTGTGTGTGTGTGTGTGTGTGTGGGGGGGGGGGGGGTTCAGAGGGGCCAGGATGTCTTTTTCTTGTGCTACTGCAAAATGATGATGAAACCATATGGAGGCTGGTGGTGGTGAGGTTTGCAGGGGGTGGGGGTGGGGTTACGCAGCAGCGTAAATGACTTCTTAGCAGTGCAGCGAGATGTGAAGGACAGACTGACGTGAGACGGTGTGGCGAGCAAACTAATGAGCTACACATTTCACGCCGAGAAAGAAAAGGAAAGAGGAGAGGGAGGGGGAGCGTGGTGAGAGAGAGAGAGAGGAGCGATGGAGCAAGAGGGGTGAGATGATGACAGAGATAGAGGGAGATGCAAGGAGGAGGAGAAGGAGGGAGGAGAAGGTGGGAGAGGGGTGGAGGAGGAATGATGGGGGGAAAACGAGAGAGGGCGAAGCCTTACATTTGCAAAGTTGGCAGAAAAAAAGAGGGAGACAAAAGAAAGACAGCGAGGAAGTACGAGAGGGGAGAGGATAAAGAGTGACATGAAAAATGACCTTTCCCTGCCAGCTTCTCTCATCTATCCTTGCCATGACGATCAACAATAAAGTTAGCATCACTGAAATATTACAAGGATACACAATCTCACAGGCTGCTCATACCTTTCATCTTTTTTCATTTTGACTTTCAGAGATTTCCATTTCATTTGACTGCAAATGAAATTTGTGTTTCATGCAGAAAAAGTTCCAAAGCGATGCATAGTGGGCTATTAGTGTAGCGCTGATATATTGCTCCCAGATGGACTTAAAGATCAGATACCAGCTAGTCAGCAAATTCCACATCTAATGAGATACAGTGCTTCATTGTAGGTAATTAATCAACAATACATTTGTTGTCTGTGAGACAAATGAAACATCACGGAGCATTACTTTTGCATATGAGAATGAAATCTCCAAAATTTAATTTCCCTGCAGATGAAGAAGGTAAAGTTTCCATTATGAACAATCCACACAATATATTAGTTGTAAAACTATACTCACAGGCTCATGTAGAATCCAGTTACATTTACTTTGAGAGCACAGAATAAGGTGATCATGTGCTTTACTAGCACAGAGTTTAAAATAAACACCAATCCTCTGCACCAGCTCTTGAAACTTGATCATTTTCAAAGGAATGCAAGTAGCAGCAAGATTCAGCAGCACATTTTGGGGCTTTTTCGTCTTCTACACTGGACAAAACTTCCTTGTCCCTTCTCTCCTTCATGGCTTTCTGTAGTGCCAGTCATTCAGTATCTGGTGAGATGGCTTTATGAAGATGCCTGTGGTCCTCTGCTGAATGCAGGCTTGCATCCAGCTCATCTGAGTCACTTCCAGTGTTTGTTCTGGGCCAGCCCTCCCACCACTCTACAGTCCCTCAGCGCATCAAAATTTAAAGCACAGAGCACAGATAAAATATACTAAAACAAAAATACAGAGTGAGAGTCCAGCCTATTCTTGGAGTGAGCTAACAGAAGGCTGTGTAAGAAAACAAAGCCAGAAAGGCTTGAGGATCACAGTCTTTCTAATGAAAGAGAAATGTAGCAAGTTAGCATAATGCTGAGGATGTACGATGTAAAATAATCACAAGGGTAACATCTGCATTACTTTATTCACCCCACATGGTCAGAGAAAAATCAGAAAATGATATGACTTATTGTATAATTTCAGTCACAAAAGCAACATACCCAAAAGTAAACATCTTCACATGCTAAACAGTTTCCACAGCTTCACAGAACTGCCAGCAACTGTAGTCTTGCTAACTTGTAGTCTTGGCCACGAGTTGAATGCTGAGGTATGTTAGTGCGTAAGTAATACAGTACCAACAGCACCCAACTGTGTTTGCAGCACGATCAGTACATTTTGGGGCTCAGCAGTGGTTAACACGTTTAAATATACAGGTGTCTGAGTAAAACCAGGCTCACATTTATCATCAGTGAAGCAGAGCTTGATTTTTGATTGTGATGATGTTCACGTTCATGCTTCCCATGTAAGGAATACATAGGCTTCATATATCAGTGTCATTGACTTCTCACACTTATACCTTTTAATTGTCATCATGATAATGAGCTGTAACTTAGGCCCTGTTGATCAGCTATGTGTTTTCAGGTGCTCTGTTACCATCGCTGTCTCCATAGTATAATTGGTTCATCCTAACTAGAGGTTAAAAAGGGCTAATGTGTGAATAATCAGCTTTTCCTCTCTCTCTGTCTCTATTTATCTCTCTCTACCCCCCTGTGCTATGCTGATATATTATGCCATTTAAGTCTGCCTCTTTTCCTCTTTTAGTTGAGATAAGAGTTCATTTCCACTGCCTCTTCTGCTTCTCTCATTATTGTAAAAGTCCTTCTTTTCATGCCAAGGAGCCTGGCTAAGAAGCAAATTGCTTGTCCTGCTAATACTTTATTAGTGGCTTCTAGTGTGCACGTACTCCTTCAAACTCAGTCGGACTCAGTCATTCACTCAATCAATCACACTTGCTCCCTTCAGCTCGCCCAACTATCTGGTGACCACTTGCGCTAAAAATGGACACACACAATCAGGCCTGAGCAAAAAAACAAGCTGCAAAAAACTGCCGCTATAGCTCCATACCATTTGTTCAGGTTTGCATATGCATAACCAACTAACCACATGATGTTAGCTTGTCTACTATTTTGAATCATGGTGACGATGCAAGATCGGGTGAATAAGGCCTCAGTCACACAAACATAGAGACTGGTCCGTGAGCATCTGATGACTACTAATCTTAACAAAGTTGTGCATTCCCTAACAGGTTGGCAAAAACCTACTTGTGATTGCTTGGGTTGCTAGCTGATTGCCGAGGCCATAGTTTAGAAGGAAGTAATGAGCTTGTGTACAAACACTTGTAGTGAAGCTGTAAAAAGGGTGACACAAACTGAAAGTGGAAACCATACACCTTCAAAAAGTTGCGCCTCAGTTGCAGCCAATGTGTTTTTTTTTAAAGTGCAACTTTTACTTTGAAGGCAGACCTTCTCCATTTCCAGTCTGTGTCACATTTTTAATACCGCTTGGCTAGTAGCTAGAGACTGCTTAGAGGGAAACGTTAAAAAGTAGAAGCAACAGTGGAAATCTGCTAGCAACCACAGCAAACCTATACTTGTGCCTTTAACCTGGGTGCCGGACACCAAAGCTAAGTCTTGTCAGAAGATTCGACAGGATAGGAAAAAGTAACAGATTTTATTGAATTAAGAAGTATTATGGGATTGTATTAAGTTGTGACAGGATCTCACTTCTTTGAATTTCAGCTGGTAGATGAACATCAGCTTCTTGAGGGAAACATGTAGTTTGTCCTTTTTCCATTTTCTCTCAGCGTTTCTGCATTGCCTCTTTAAACCAAGGAAACCAAGAAAATGTAGCAGTTTTCAGTTTTCAAGCTACAGTATTCAGAAATTTCGAGCATAAGCTATTAAAAGTGCCTACAAAGACATCCACAGCGACATCACATTTGCTGCTTATGAAAGCTGTTGCGTAAATGCGGAAAATTATACAAAAATGAGCAACAAAGCTACATTTTAGTGTTTGGGAGCGAATCACTGTAGATGGGTTGGATCTGGAGCAGCACAGCATTGTGGTCTGAGACAACAAAGTCCATTAAGCTTACAATCATGCACATATATATGACGGTGCTCCACATGTTGATTCAGACTGAAAGACTCCAAAATTTTGATAAAGTCAGAAGCAAATACAGAGAATAAGGCATAACAGACATGAAAGTTGAAGTCACCCAGAAAAAGCTCTCTCTTATAATTTCTCATGATAGTTGATAAGAGACTTGAAAATTCTTGCATAAAACCAAAAGACTAATGACTGCTTCAAGTAGAAAAACATGTCATATCACAAAGCTCTCAACCTGAACATGAAACGACCTCCACACACCTCAATCCAATAGAGCATGTTTGGGATGTGGTGGTGATTCAGCACCTACACTTGTCCAATATATCCACTATCCTTCCTCTGCATGTGTCTTAAAACTACTCAACCTGAGCTGTCCCTGCTGTCTCTGCCACCTCCAGTCTTTTTGTTATTGCCAACGTCTTCAAGCCATACATCACAGCAGGTCTCACTGCCATCTTGTAAATCTTCCCTTTGACATTTGCTGCTATCCTTCTGTTACAAATCACCCGTGCCATTCATCTCCACCTACTCCACCCTGCCTGCACTCTCTTCTCCGCCTCTCTTGTGCACCGTCCATTGATTTGGACAGTGCACAAGAGAGGACACTGTTGCTGAATGAATGCCATAAGGATTAAGGCAGTTTGAAGCCAAAGATGTAGTAGCAAGGTGTACCACATTAAGTGTTCAGTGAGTGTCATTTTGATTTGAATTTGGGTTTGGTTCAGGTACCAAAACTACTTACTTAGGTTTAGGTATAAATACTACTTGGTTAGGCTTAGCCAAAGATTTTGATTGGAGTAAAACACACATTAAACATGTTGCAAATCTCATTAATTTTCAGTTGCCATGGAGCTGAGTTCTGCCCCATGTAAATTGATAACATTTATTCACACAGCTGCTGGAAGTCACTTAACATTAAAACACAACAGCAGGTCTTAATGCGTACACAAATGACTTATGGGCTGCTTTCCTGTGTACGGCAGTCTCGCTCATTCAGGTATGCCTTTCCAAAGCAGCTCTCTGGGGTTTCAGAGGCACTGTTGTTGTTGTGCAATCCTGGCACCTTCACTCAGGCGCTCGGGACGTTCACTTCTTCTTGAGTTAGAGAGAGGTAGGTCACTTTGCAAGAAGGGCTCATTCTTATGAAGTAAATGTAGAAA
The DNA here is from genome assembly GCF_965226115.1 of Aulonocara stuartgranti. Classification (NCBI taxonomy): domain Eukaryota; kingdom Metazoa; phylum Chordata; class Actinopteri; order Cichliformes; family Cichlidae; genus Aulonocara; species Aulonocara stuartgranti. Next base: position 11,786,147 of record NC_138956.1, on the reverse strand, counting down.
GTTAAAGGCAGTGTTGTGGTTTTGGAGGCACGTAATGCATATGTAATACAAATATTCAATTTACGTTAAAATACAAGTTGTAAAGTTGTGCTATGAGGAATACAATGAGCATTTGAGGATACTTTTCGGCGTACAGCTCACACAGACTTGAACACTTTTGTGCTCACACTTGAATGCACCCTGAGTACCACACACAAACATCACATCACATAACCTCATGTAGATGAAAACACTGAGCAACAGGAAGCTTGTCTGAGTCTGGAGGAAGACGAAGACCTGCTATGACTGCTGGGGGCTTCAGCCAGCATCTGACAGGAGGAGGTGAACCATCTCATCTAATTGACTATAGACAGGATCTCTGCGCTCAGGACTGCCGCTGCGGCCTCCAAGACGCAGCATTGATCTGATGGAGAACACTGTCTGCCTCTTTGTTACTTACTTTTTTTTTTCTCATTCATTTGTCCTCTATTCCTCTCGCTTCATTTCCTTTCTCTCTCTTTCATCCAGTGCCCCTCCTCCTCTCCTCCTTTCACTCTGCTAATCACTCCTTCCTCCTCTCTCCCTCGCCGCTGCTTCTTTCCTCCTCATCAACATATTTCACTACAAGGGATCTGAGCCAAGCCTTTAAGACAGATGGATGATGATGAATGGTGAGGCAAACCAGATCTCTCTCTCCCTCTTTGTCTTTTCCTTCCCCTCTTTCTTTCTTCCTTTCTTTTACATGGTCTTGACTTTGTTTTCTTTGATGCACTTTCGAAGCTAATGAGAATTTGCCTTCGGGAGGGAGATGATGTGCTTTCAAATGATCGGGGCCAAAAGCTACTTCCTTGGCCATCTAACATCAATAAAAGAAAAGCCAGTTGGACACAAGATTGAAAAAAAGAAAAAGGAGAAAGAAGAACCACTTCTATTAAGAATTCGGTTAAGGATCCTCTTAAACCAATGAGGATTGTCGTCGACTTGTTAGAGCTTGTACCCTTCTAGACTTCTTGACTTCCCCACGAATCCTCTATGGGATTCAACTGCTGTTGAGGATAAAAATGTGTGAGAAAAGTTACATGCAGCTTTTGCCTTTGAAGAAACACAGATGAGGCCTTTAGGAAAATTCCCCGTGGACCCACGATGGACTCCCCTTGGCTTCAATTATGCCAGCCTCCACTGGCGTTGCAGCGTTCCATCTATATCTAGTCTACGTCTCTCTCAGCGTGACACCTCTTCTTGTCTTGCAGCACTACAGGACAGTTTTGTCCTTCACCTTTTGATCCAGACCAGATCAAACACTGCCTGCTCTTTGATGATAGCACTGACGGTGGTAGCGCTAAGGATCCTAGGGCATTGGATCCCATTCAATTTATCACCAGAAAACCCTAACAACCTGTAGCAGCAGGCCTGCAGTTATGCTGCTGAAGGCTCATAGCAGGAGGTACCATAAATAATGGCTGTCTGGCTGTGGTGATGCAAGATGTGGGTGTAGATTTTGCTGGCTGTCACTGCTCAGGGAGTGTTTGAGGAGCTGCTGTAGTGGGGAACATAGTGGTGTAGATTGTGGAGCCAAGAACTGTGTGATACATAATAAGTGACACTATCAAATATCAATGCTCACAGATGGAGGATCAGACTACTGCAGCAATGCTAAAAAGTCCTGTGTCTTTTGTGGGAAACAACGATTTCATGTGCGCACTTAATAAACCATAAATTACAAGCGATGTAAATAACGTATTAAAGTCGGTTGTCTGATGAATAACAGCTGAGAGGGGAAAACAAATTAATTATCAATAATTAATTATCAATAAATTAGTGAATTTAAAAAAACACAAGTGAGGGTGATGTCAGCAGGTTGGCTGGTCAGTAAATCTATTGTTGTGATTCATGCTGACCACTGAAAGGATTTGGGAATTTTTGTACAGATATTCATTTTTCCCCATGGGTGGAAATTTCTCTCGGTCAGTGAACTATCAGAAGATTAGACATAATTTATGCATGCTTAAGCCTTTCATGATCACCTGATTTTTCTTCTCTTGCCACCAACTTTGATGTTTTTGAGCCAGCTGTTCCTGGATCACTTACACAAAAGTTGTCCAAACATTATCAGTTACTGTGTGGATGAATTAGAGCTTTTCACGATCGCGCCGGCACTTAAAGGCTTTAAAAGTTGTATTGCCTAACCATAATGTAGGTGAGAGGCTTACCAAAGTCAGCAGGCAGTGCCATTCATCACTAAAATCCACAGGATAACAACCTTGCAGTCTACTGTTTGACTCTGATGAGCCTTCAAGAACACAGTTGGTATTCTGCATTCAGTGCAGTTCAGCATTTTCAGAAAGTCTTAAGAGCAGTATGACACCTTTTGAAAGAAGGAAAAAACAAAAAAAATGAAATGTTATCAGCTGAATTGAGTCTCAGATTTGTAGGACTGATTAGTCTATAAAGCACAGCAACAAGCATGTACAGCCACATCAAGCTCCTCAAGCAGGGCGTTGGTGACCCAGGATGAATTTATAATAGCCTTAGCGAGCCTTGTTTTTTTTATCATCATGTCTTACTTGAAGAGAACGAAATGTTCCCACGAAGTGCTCAAGTTTTTATCAGTGGAATTTAGTCTGGTAGCATTTATAATAAAAGTAAACATTCAGTAGGGAACTTTCCAAACAGGAGCTTATGACTGTTACACGTAGGCAGCACGTACCAGGTTGTACAGAGACAACTAAAAAGAACAACAACAGCATTTTCATTGTGCATGTGGACATGTTTGAGTGGTGATATTTTGCCAGAATCAGCCATGTGCCTAAATGCAGCATATCTGTAGTCTCTTAGTCTTAATTACATAATTGATTTAGTCATTTTGCCTATAAAATGTCAGATAGGTAGAGAATCATTTAATAGAAACACAACTCACAGCTGTTTTTTTGTATTTTCCCAGGCCAATGGGGAAAAGAAAACCCAACAAAACAAGGCTCCTCTGAAATAATTAAAGGAGCCATATTTAGCACAGGCTGCCCTAAAACTGTAAAAATATCCATTTGTAGATCAGTGTGTGACTAGAAACATTTTTAACCCTGCAAACTAAGGAAGTCGGGGCCATTTTCATAATCCGCTTTGGCTCAGATCTTGTGACACAATGTACCTTCTCCATACTCTAATAAATCTCAGAGCATAGTGACACCTGATATTCTGCATTTATGTATCACCTTTAATGCTGTAGGAAACCATCAATCATCCAAATTACAACAAATTAAACCAATCTACAAATTGAGGAAAAGATTAGAATGAGCAGTGTGACTCTTTAACACAACGCATTGGGAGATTTATTGCAATCATTACCATCTATTCAGACCTTTTCATCACCTCGGGTGCTTACCTTCTCAAGTCCCGAGTAATACAGCTCTAGATGGTGATATAAAACGATTAAGGCTGATATGGACATTTACGGAGCCCACATTCATACAGAGAACAGACACAGATACCTGAAGGTCAAGTGAAAGGGGGGAGCAGTCAATTTCAAAGAAGCTTTTGTCAAATCCTTATTGAAATTCATCAATAAAAATGGGTTGCCCTAAGCCTTTTCAGAAATAAAATTGTCATGCTAATTCATTTTGATTGCCACATTGGAATAGCTAAACAAAATGAATGGCGGGGGCCAGATGCACCCACTGAAGCGTAACTTTGGATATTTCATAGTGAATTACACTTGATCGACTTGCCGCATGATCTCGGTGCAAATTCTGATCAAATGCCAACACGTAAGGAAATCCAATCATTGGTTTTCTAACTCATTGATTTGCATGTCAAAGAAGTACCCGTTAAAAACTTAAATGAAAAGCAGTAGTGCTGAGTGGGACTTTTATTTTTTCTAAAACTGAAGAATGAAGAGAGTTTAGGTGTTGATCCCAAGAGTGCCCACCATGATGGTCCTAGAAAATAATTCTTTAGCGTTTTTTTTTTTTTTTAAATCAAACAATAAACATTATGCTGAAACCTTCAAACACTTGCAGAGAGCAGTGTGCTTCCTTAAGTGTTTATCAGAGTTGACATTTGTGCTAACACATAAATTATACGGGAACACACCAAAGTTCCCGTAGAGTATATACTATTCTGGTTGGGATTATGGGTTGATGCTAGGATCAAATACATGATGGGTCATATAGATTAAAGTCTGCAGACCATGAAACTGTGAAAAATAACAAGGCCTCTGTGTTGCATGAGAGACAGGACTCTTGTGCATGAGGGGGGAGGATAGTTTCCAATGAGCCATCTGGACATGGGCCTCCCCAGGGGAGACAGAGCAAAACATGCTTAATCTGTCTCCTTTCCCCCTGTTTCTTCATCCATCTATCTATCTATCTATCTATCTATCTATCTATCTATCTATCTATCTATCTATCTATCTATCTATCTATCTATCTATCTATCTATCCATCCATCCATCCATCCATCCATCCATCCATCCGATTTTTCAATGAAAATATAAATGATAGATAAAGGATAGATATTCCTTAGTATGTTTTTCTTTCTCCACTGTGTAGACACATTCAAACCAAAACTTCAACTTTGGATTCATCGCTCTGTAAGACATGTCGTCACTGATTTTCAGTGCAGTTCTTGAGTAATTAGGCATACCTCAGCCTTTTTTCCTTCCCTGTTTCCATTACTTACAGTTTTTCTCAGTCGCTTTGGTGCGTTTCTCAGAACACCATTAACATTTGCACAGCAGTTAGTGCATTTCCCAAAACAATTAGTGCAAACTGCAAAACCTAGTGGATAGCCTGCAAAAGCACGTCACATGCACAGAATTGATTATCCATACCTCAAAAGCAAGTATCCATGTCAATGAAACTGTCAGTGCCATCAAAATGAAAAGTCTTGACACCATCTTTATGAACAAGATAGTCAAATGGCATTGTCATGTTTCCACTATGACAGTTTATAATTTCAGTGTTTCCCATTGCAAAAACAATTGGTGACACCTGAAAATGCTGACGACAGCACTATGGCCTACCTGTACAGCCATCTGAAATGTGCAGTAAAGTCACTGTAGATGTTATGGGAGTCTTGGGAGTAACTGAGACACTGAATACGTACGTTTCACATTTCCATTGTGTAGAAGTGTTTGTAATCCTACAGAATTGTGCAAAAGAAAAATATGCTACAGTCACTTGTTCACTGTAGAATACATGTAAACATAAAATCACCAATTTGGTAGAGCCTCCTCATGAGTGACAGCTGTAATTCACCTGAGATCAATTGTTCAATTTCGGAGACATTTCCAGGAAAAATGATACAGAAAGGTATAGGATTTGCTTGACAGATGGCCAATATTTGGCATGTGATAACTAGTTCAACAATTTTGTGTGTGATGACTTAAGCAATGGATGTATGACTATTAGTTTTATTGGGAATGACTATTCAGCATCCATAGGTATGATTACTTTTGACTGACATGACATAAGCAAATGGAAATGTCAGAAAGCAGTAGGGAAATGTATGGAAGCAACTGATTCATGTCCAAAATCATTTGCAGTTTGTTCAGAGAGAGGAGAAATTGCTACTATGATGTGCACAAATGACTGAGTGTTGTGGAGGTTGAACTAATAGTTATGGGAATTTCAATTCTGATCTGAGAAACGCACCAAAGCGACTGAGAAAAACTGTAAGAACATCTGAAGAAGTATTTTTTAGTTGTTTATAGACAGATTCAGATTTAATTTATTTAAACCAGCATATTTTGGTTGGTTACCTCAGGACAAGATTGTGCAGTTAGGACACCTTTCTTCAGGCAATAATGGTAAAGCAGTGGACTAGAATTTAGAACCACCTTCTTTTAGGTTTTCAGGTGTTTCCCCACTCCAAAACACCTGATTCAAATGATCAGTCTGTTATCCGACAGTTCATGCACATAAGTTGGTCATTTGAATCAAGTATGTTGGAGCGATGGGATGTGTGAGCAATCAAATCATGCACTAAAATGATCATGTAAAAAGTTGGAGGAAATGAGGACACAAAGATTTTATGGTAGGAAAGAATTTGATTGGACATTTAGGGTCATAAGGTCACTCCCTCAGTGAGGACAGTGAACTGGATGAAAGTGACAGCGAGTACAAGAGGATCCCAGAATTAGGTCTGAGGAACAGTTAGGAAATCATGGGTCAGTTAAAGGCTATACATATCTGATGTGTGTGTGTAAGCATTGGCAGGTGCATGTACATAATGGTGTGTGTGTGTGTGTCTGTGTGGGTGTCTGTAGCTTTTATGAAGGTAGATGTAAGACACCAGGACGTGATGGTAATCCAAATGTCAAATGACAGAAATGTGACATCCACCTCTGATTCATAAAGTTCCACACAGCGCAATTAAGCGCATTCAGACACACGGAAACACACACAATTGCACATGCAGACCCATGCATCATGCATGGTATTCCACATTCGTCCTAGGCCATAACCACCCCCAAGTAATTCATAAAATTCATACAACTCAACTACTGATTGGAAGGCTTGATCTCTGGCTGCTCCAGTCTCTATGCCAAAGTACCCTTGGGCAAGGTACTGAACCCAAGTTACTCCCACTGTGTTCATCAGAGTTTGAATCTGTGTGTGGATGTTAGACAGAAAGCACTTGGATGTAGAAAAGGTGCTTGTATGAATGTGTATTAGAATGGGTGAATGAGGCGTGTTGTATAAAACCCTTTGAGTAGAAAAGCGCTACATAAACGGCAGTCCAGTTAGCATTTATTCAGTTGTTGCATTAAACACTTAAAAACTAAAATTCATGCCATAGAGGGTTCAAAGTATGCAAAGGATTGCTTCAGGTCCTGCAGAGATGAAGTATTTCTGTTTGAATAACAGATCCATGGGTTTTCGTGACAGCTACTGTTTAATTTAGAGTTGCATTAATGAGTTATTTATATCTCAAAGCATGTCACCAGAATTGTGGATTTGCGTGTACTACTCCTGGCCATGGGAGTGTTTGGGATGCCATCCAGCCAAGTTAAGAAAAACATGTTTGGTTAAGTGTGTGCGTGTGTATGTGCATGGGGGGAGGGGGGGGGGGGGGTGCTTTTGGGGTTTGTTTTGGTTTTTTGCTTTGGAGATTTGATGCAAAAAAAATGAATGGGAAGACTATATTTCTGTCATGCACATTTGGCGATGGTCTGAATTCACTTTGTGTGGGTGTGGCTACCTTCATTTATTCTAGAAGAGAAAGTCTCAGCCAATCTGCTGTGGAAAGTGGGGTTTTTCTTTTTCAGTCTGATTAGTTTTACTGCAGCCAGCAGATAAAGAGAATTTTTTTCAGCATCTCAGAAAAAAAATAATGGTGCTCCATTTTTGCCAAGAATAGAGCTCTGGGGTTTCTCAGATTACTTTTTTGTAAGTTTTCATATACTTTGTCGTCTTTAATTTCTTCGTTATAAAATCTGTAGTTCTACCAACAAAAAGTAATTACACCCCTATATAAAAAGCAATTTTTTCCTCTTAGTTATGTGTCCCAAATGTAGGAAGATAAATGAGATAAAGAACAATTTAGCTGCAAAGTAAACATAGGCTTGAAGTCTTATCCATCACTTTGCAAGTCATTTCTCCAATACACTATCTCCCCTTCTCACCCTTTCTCAGTCACCCTCTAGTGTGTCTGTCTCTCTGTGTGTGTCACTGAGTTGCAGCAATTGGAGGCCCTCGGGGTATTGATTGGGCTCGACTTAATGCTGTCAGACTGATGGGAGACATGTGATTCACAGATGAGATCTTGGCCCTGTACACTCAGCCTCCAACCACAGTGTCCCACACACACATTTTACACAGCACGTGCAGTCACGCTGGCAGAACGCGGACAGCAAGCACACAGACTACTGTATACACATTACGATCATGGGCCGTTGCAAAGGCAAATGCATGCACCCACACTCAAATGGTTAAACTGCTCATGCATGGGTGCGCACACTCCCCCACACACAAACACACACCCTTGGGAGTCCCTCCTGACACCCTCAATCTGTCATAGCTAAAACCCAGAGGACCTCGTCTTCGAGTCAGGAGGGTCTGGACAGTACACTGAGCTCAGCAGAGTTTGCGCTAATCAAGACTGGCAATGACAGACTGCCTGCAATGACAGACCTTTTTTCACTTTTACATATTTCACCGTTGAGGATATCTCATTTCTTTGGTTGGAGGCATGGAAAAAAGAGTTTGTCCTGGTGGGCAGCGATGGCTCGTGCCTAATCACTGTCACAGCACTGAAGTCTGAATGCACAGAAAGCTCCGGGTTATTCAGTCATATTTAATGTTAATAAATAAAGCAAATAGTGCAAAGCAGATTTTATCTTGGCTTTCTTTCTGGTTCAGAGACAACAAAGGAACATATTTTATTACCACAGCAGGTCAACATTGTAAGCTACATGGTATTATTTAATTGTTATAAAATGATACGTTACGGCCTTTCAGTAACAGCAGAATGAAGAGTGATCATAATACATTCAGAAAAGCCTTTGTTTATGTCAGTTAAAAAAGAAAAGGCCAAATACATTGCAATATATAAGAGGAGAATGTTAGCACATAGGATAATAAATTACCGTAATGAATATAAATATTTATGAATGCTGTATGAGGCATAGGCAACACAAACAACATTTCATTGTTGGTTTAGGTCTTTCCATGCGAATGGGTGCTTTTCCATGTGAAATTGAAAAATTTAGAAATGGTCGGACTTATCTTCTAAGGGTGCCTTACCCTCACTTCCTTAATAAATAATGCAATCGCGCAAACAATGCACTGCAGCTCCAGTGCCGCTTATTTGCCTTTATCCATAATAATATTCATCAGGCTTTTATTGTGTGTCAGGTTTTTTTTAAAATAAAGAAATACATTTCCCCGAATGCTGTCCTCGAACAGAGTTCTGTGCTTCTGTTCTGCAGATTATGTTGCCCTAATAAAACGTACATTCGATCTTTCCTTGAGCGAGTACTGAGCGTCCTGTGTGACATCTGGACGTTCTCTGTGTTTGGTCCCAAGGACGGGTAGCTGCTGTCAAGTCCAAAGGCAATAAGCATTCAAATAAACACCCGGGTCCTCAACATTAGGCCTGGTAATTGACTGGATGCAGAGCTGGGAGCACTGAGCCAATGTAACGGGAAGTAATCATGTGATGAACTGACCCCTTTGTTAAATGGTGTCACTCAACCTCTTAAAATCTGATAAACAAGTCAGTAGGCTGGCACAAGATCTATACCCCCATCAGGGTTGATTTTCCTGCTGCGTAACTATGTCAACGGTTAAATGTGACCTGTGACTTTCTAATAAGAGGTGGCCTTTACACTTACAATTCACCCGTAAAGTTGAATACCATAGTATCACAGTGCTTTTAGATAAATCCTTGGACTTTAGTTATAAAGCAAATTTCTTTTTCTGGAAAAAAAATAAAAAATATTTAGAAAGTAAATTCCAACATTTCATTGCTGTTGTTTGCTTACTATTCCTTTATGTCCATACAGTTTTCTTTTGTTTGAAACTCACAGTATTACAAGATTTGGAAGTTTCATCTATACAAGAAATCTTGTACTTTGTGCTAAATGCTAAATCAATGGGCTAATTAAAATGGCCAGCTAAGATGGTAAAAAAGCTAAGTTGGACAGATGTAATGTTTACCAAGTTTACCATATTAATTTAGTATAAATACCAGAGGGAATTAATTAAATTAAGATGAATGGATGGCTCCAAACAGTTGCAGAGACATTGGCAAAAAAGCCAAAACATCATCCTCCTGGAGGAGCTGTAATTAGATGAGTACCAATGTCACTAAGAGTCTTCCGAGAACTATAAAGGCTCAGGCCAGCATTTCAACACAGTCCAAACATCTTTTGGGACATTTTGTTTGCACTAAAGGCGCAGACTAACGGACCAATATTGCCATCAGTAGAGCCACACAGCTAGTATAGCCAAGCGAGGCACATCAAGATCACTGACCATTTAGCGGAAATCCTGAATTATACAGCCAAAGTGATTATGCATGAAATTCTTACATGTTAGCATAATATTAGTGAAATAATCTAAGGTAACATGCACAATCTGAGCATGCGGCAGAGAGCATGAATGACTTTCCCAATAGTGTCAATATTTCACCTTCCTGAGTCATATTAGTGCAAGAAACTAATGACTCCATTGGATAAATTTGGCTGCGGCCCTTCTCTCCTTGACTCACTAAATGAGCCGAGTGAAGGATGTTGTGCTCTTCTGCATAAACGCTCGCAGCAAAATAGAGTTTATTAAGACCCATAAAAAACAACATTAAAATTCACAACCAAGAAAGCGTCGCCTGACCCCTGGAGAATGATAAATTAGCTTGTGTTGCTCTAGTAAAACGACCATTTTATACCTTCATCTCCCCCCCGGAGCTGCTTCCCCTTCAGTGTGGCAGCACTGCAATGGGCCCTGGACCGGGAGGCTTTGGCAATGAGGTTTTTCTCCGATGATGCTAATATCATTCTGCTGGTTTCTCTTGTGAACGGAAATCAAATGACATTTCATTCAGTTATAGATCTGCTTCTCACATTCATTGTGCTGCTGGAAGTGAGCAAAGCGTGGAGCCACACATTTCTTCTCAATTCTGAATTAAAAACTAAAGTGTCTAGTGGTGTAATAGAAAGCAAGAGTCAAGCAATAAAATGTCTCGAGAAATCTTTGGGTTGATATGATCTGCTTAGGGCTTATTTCACTCATACCTTTGATTGTGTTCTACCTTTAACTTACCATTGAGAAGGGGCTTTCTGCAGCCTGTTCTGCTCTGCTTACCTGGCACAAGCTGCTGAGTACAGCCACCTCCTCATCATTAGTTTGAGCGATGGCTAAATAGATTTCCTGTGACAGTGGCATGCCAATTTCCCACAAGCAAAACATGCAGGTTCCTGAGCACCATTTGAGTGGGGATGGAGGAGAAAAATTGGCCCTTAATATAAGAAGTTGATTATATAAAATAAAAGCAACATTGTTAGTACAGGAAGTTGTGTTATTCTACAGCCCTCTCTCAACATGCAAAGCTGTTATTTTGTAAGAGTCAACCTTTAATGACGCTCTGCTACCAAAGTCCCTTGCGAATCATCACTAGCAACTCATTAGCACTATGCTAAGCTAATGGATCAGTAAATGGATTTTTATGTGGGCATAAATGCTAATTCGCTACACTGCGGCGCCGTTCAACAATGCTGTGTTTAGCAAGACAGTCTGAGCCTCGAGGGTGTGTTTGTGTCTCATTAGGCTCGGCCAGGGATCCATTCTGGATAGGGAAGACTCAGCAGCAAAACTGAAATACAGCAATGAAGGCCCGCAGTGCTGGAGCACTTATCCCTTGTGCTGGCCCTGATGGTTTTATTCAAGAGGAAAAAAGATATCCCACAAGTGCTGACACAATTGCTTTTTTAAAAGCACAAAAACAGCCAGTAAGATCAAGTGTCAGGTGTTATTGTGTTACATGGTGGTTGCTGCTAGCTGGGATTCACATAGACACAAGCTAAAGGCACTTGATAACACTCGAGCTACGATATATCTGAGGGAAAAAAATGCTCTCATGCAAGCATAGCATGACGAGTTTCGCCCCTCCACTGATCCCACTCTAGTGTTATTCCATGATGGTCAAACATTTACTGCATGGTTATTCGGCTGTAGCTACAATACATAGCATCACTTTTTTTATGTGTCAATTACAGGGCAATTCCCAGAGCTGATTGAGAAATGTAATCAGATTTTATGGCGGTAATCTGCGTTGAGAAGTGATCGTCTATGAAGTTCATATCTGCAACTACACATTTTAACAAATGTACAGGGTGGGCCATTTATATGGATACACCGTAATAACATGGCAATGGCTGGTGATATTAAAGTCCTGTTTGTGGCACATTAGTATATGTGAGGGGGCAAACTCCTCAAGATGGGTGGTGACCATGGTGGCCATTTAGAAGTCGGCCATCTTGGATACATCTTTTGTTTTTTCAATAGGAAGAGGGCCATGTGACACATCAAACTTAGTGGTAATGTCACAAGAAAAACAATGGTGTGCTTGGTTTCAGTGTGGCCACCATGAATGGCCACCATGGTCACCACCCAGGATGAGGAGTTTGCCCCCTCACATATACTAATGTGCCACAAACAGGACTTTAATATCACCAACCATTCCCATGTTATTACGGTGTATCCATATAAATGGCCCACCCGTTATAATAAGTGACATCAGATTTTCTTCAAACCTTTATCACACTCAATTTTTCCCTTTAACAAATGCTAGATAATCATAAAGATTATGTAAAAGTCATATTTTTATAACATCAATATATGATAGAATCCACATTACAAAGAGTTTTTATTCTGTCACAGTAGCTTCCTGACAGCTCACTGTCTGGTGTAGTAAAGGTTTTCTGATATCCAGTGAAATACTGTGCTGTAATGTAGATGGAATGGAGGAAAAATACCACATTTGTTGATCCCGACAGAAGCCCACATCCAAAACCCTGAGACAGCAAGACATACAAGGAAAGTGGAAGGAAGCAGCAGGGACAGGCCTTGTTGAAAGGACATCTCTGAGTGGGAGTTGAGTGGGAATACTGGCTCAGCAGCATCCGCAGAAACCACATGCCTCAGTCTTTTTACAGTCAGGTGGAACACCTAATATTCTTGATGGTACTAATGCTACATCATGACCTAGAAATATCACTCGCAGTGAGCCAATAAGAAAAACAGTGCCAATTCATAAATCAATAATAGCAAGGCAAAGCATTTTACGAATACCTTACTTCCCCTTAATTTTACATTTCTTTAAGATTTCCTGGAAAGAACTCGGTCATTTGAGAGAATACAGTAGAGCCAGCTGACTCAGGAGGCAGAGTGGCGGCCTCCGCTGATCAGTCCACTGCTCCACTGGCCCGCATGTCAAACTGTCCATTACTGGTTGAATGAAGAACAAAGTTCTGTGTGTAGGCTGCAGTGTAAAAATTTTTGAGTGGCCAATAAGATTAGAAAAACACTAAATGAATTCCACCGTAGAGCCACAGTTGTATAGAGTTTAATTAGTTTTACAGTAATTAGCAGGAAAGGTGGGTCTTAAGAGAGATTTACAGTAGAAATCCGATGCATTTACACTCTCGTACTTTACTCTAAATATATACAGTACGGTAGGCAAATTATCACCTAACTGGCTTTTGCTGTGACCAGTATATGCAAGGTCATGCTGGCTTAGCAGTTAATTAAAAATACTTACAAGCACTTACATTTAAAACTGCTTTTAGTTTCCCATTAATGAGGACTTTTTATAGACCTGTGAAAGAAAGCAAAAGCCTCATGAAATTTATAAAACTTTTCAACCTTTTATGCACAATGGGTTAAGTGGCTCTGAGCAATTAAGTAACTAAATAGGCATTAACATTTGGTAATTATATATTAAGCAGGGGTATAAGAGAGTATTAGTTCCTAAACAATGCCTTAGGGGTTCGCGTTGATTTCATATAGCCACACAGCTCTGAGTAAACTGTGACATAGAATAAATCAGATTAATATTTACTCTGCCTGTTTTAATTGTGAGAAGTATGGGAACATTTCTGATGCAATTATATGCAATTATAACTTGTAGCATTATATGTCAATATCCACTTGCCATATTGTGGAATAATACTAAAATAATAAAGACATAAGGCAACTTTTGTAAAGCGATATGTTATACAGTGAATAACTCGGTTGTCTGTAATGAAATCTATTCTCTACAGTTACTTCAGGTATAGTATTACACAATGCATTCAATATTTTTTTTCATTATTATCATAATTTATCTCATATACCGTTACTATATCATTTTCAGACTCTGGGTTTTTTTCAGCTATTTTTTAAAATAAATGCTGTCTGAGAAATACAAATATAATATCTATATACATTACAGCCATGTGTTGCCGGGAAAAAATCTGTCATAAAGATGATATACCGCCATAGAGAACCTTGTTGTTGCTTAGATGCTAGAAAGTGAAAGTAGTGGTCAAAAGGCACAGCTTTTACTTTGAAGGTCCCAAAAAGTTGTATGATAGTGCACTGAAAACCTCCTTGAGAATATTTTGGTTACAGATGTGGCCAACAAGAATTTGTATACAAAACACCAACTTGTCTGCAAACAGTTGCCAACTACTTGCGAATTGGTAGGGAAATTATAAAAAGGGCACAACCTAGAAATGGACACCACGTGCTGTCAAACTTAGCAAGTTTTCGCATCCATGTCCGGAATCTTCCATGAAAACTATGGGCGACTGTAGCAACGTGCTATTAACCAAAGCAACCACAAGGAGGGTTTAGTGGTAATGCCCTCTGTGAATGATTTCACCAAGTGACAGCCAGCAACCTCTCAACAACAATACACATATTTGCCTAGCAACTGGAGGCTGTCAAGGGGTCGAAAACCAGTCGCTAGCCCTGTGTGACTGGGACCATACCAGACTTACTTTGATGACATGTTCTAGCATAAATACTTGTCAGATTTGGACATTTTTCAGATGCAGAGGCAGAGGAGGTTTATGTATGTCCATCTGTTCTTATCTATCATTGAGTAAAATCCGTCAGTGTTACTGTCCTGCTTAGAGTCACTGCAGCAGCTCCTGCACTGACAGTGAGGCAAAACAAAGGGACAATTTACTTACGGTGAGTGCCAACCATAGAAGTGATAAATAAAGGCAGCATGAAATCAAAGAAATGGGATCAGGTGGAAATTGGTATTTTCTCACAACACAGAAGACTGTGTACTGACCTGGAAAACACACGCACACACACACACACACACACCAAATGCACAGTCCACAGCTTCTGGGAGCAGATGCTCTCTTTATATCCTCAAATGCATACATTAAGATGGAGATGTACAGGGCTTTGTAGTACAAAGAAATGAAAAAAGGGGAGCAAGGAGCAGGCACATTAACCGGAACACCTGTACATTATAATGCAACCAACTGCAATCACCCCTAGTAAAGTATCACCGTGGCGATTATTATTTTTGCAAATGGCTTGGAGAGATGTTATTCATCTGCAGACCATAGCTCGATGTGTTTGGAATGTGTTTTATTTTTTATTTGTATTCTTTTGGAAAAATATTACTGGCGTTCACGTTATTGTGTCCACTTCTTCTGCTTCTCTCAGACTGATGCCTTTTGTGCTACTGCTCCTCTATAACTCCTTAGAGTAAGACCCATAGAACAAAAAATACATTAGTTGGATATATATATATATATCAATATGTATGTATGTACATAATTTTAAATATATCAAGCATTTCTTGGCAAATAGCACATCTGGCCAGCCAAAACATTTCATATCAAAATATAGTCGGTTTAGACAAGGATTCGGAAATACATTTAATCACACATAAATCGATTTTAATTACAGAATTTTAACTTATGTGACAATACTGTTTCAATTTCAGTTTCAATTATATTTTATCCCCAATATAAATATTTCTATGTACTAAAGAAAAGACAAGAAGGAAGAAAGGAAAAGGCGAACCCAGGATTAAAATGAGATCCAACATCTGTAAAATCCCAAATGCTTCCTTTTTGCCAGATGGTGAGCTCTGGTCTGGGCGTGTCCCAAAAATATACAAGAGTATGAATAATGCATCGGATATGACTTATTTCACAGTGTATCTCTGGATGTTCCTACCCACTCACGCATACAGAAAAACATACACACACAAGCACACGTGTACTCACATATTCACACACGGACAGATGCAAACATGCACCCACACCCTTGCGCCCACGCACACATACACACACACACACACAGTATAGATCATTAAAACAAGCCAGGGGTCCACATCTGCTAAATGCTCCCAGTTGTGTGTACAAGATGTTCATTGACAAAAACTACTTTTCTAGTCTATGTTGGCACCACATAAAAAAAACCAAACAACATAAGGTATAAGCTAAGTCATCCAAAATGTCCACATTTCACCATCACGATCTCCATTCAGTGAGCAAAGACAGTCAACTCATCTGTCATCTCTTGTGTGACTTTCATGCTATTTCATAATATCCGTCCCGTTATGTATATGCAGAGACATTGGCGGCTATGGCCTTGTAAAAATCTCACCCGGCCAAATGAGAGAAAGGTGTTAAAAGCTAGAATCCAACGGACATTATGGCCTGCCTCAACCTCTGTAAAGTCACGACTCAAGCAATGAACTGTCATTAAAGAAACTTGGCTGGAATATAACCTTGGATTGCTTCATGGCGGCGACTGTAAAGAAGATGAAGGGGCTGACTTTTGAAAGGCCTTGTGACAAGTCTAAATCAAGCCACAAAGGTATAAAAAGAATCTTCAAGGAGCTGTCCCCTGCAGATCGGGCAGTGGCAGACAAAAAGACAAAAAAAAAAGGCCTTCAGTGAATTTTCCACTGGTTGTTCTGGGGTTTCTCATAGGGATTTTGTTCCATGATTAGCCCATGAAGTTGGGTGTGATGAACGTTCAATGCTGATGTTGTTACCATGCGGCCCTCGTGGAGTTTTCAGATGTTTCAGGTCTCTCACTGCGGTGACTGGAGATGTTATGGGTTATTTTATCTTTTATTTTTTATTATTGAAGGTCAGAGCCGATGTAAGTTTTGGGAGCCTCATTGGTGAACGGACAAAATATCTTGGGTGTAATGACTGGCCTTGGTTTCTTTAGCAACATAGATGTCAATGAACCTGCAGCAGAAGAAAGAAAGACAAAGACAAACGTGAGACACTAACTGTGAAGTTAGATCGTTTCAGACATGCGCCTTGTTATGCAAATGTGCAGACGATTTTCTGTGTTGTGTAGCCTTTTGAATTTTATGTCAAATTCCAACATTTTCCATGAACCTAATGCTATCGCATTAACAGCAGCAGCACAAAGCAGCCTTTATTGTCACTTTTGCCTGCTTGTGAAAAATTAACTTTTACTTTAGTAATCTAAATTAATTAGCAGATCCCTAGTGTAGTAGTTTACACACTTGCCTAACAAGCAAAAGATCCCCGGTTTAATCCCGGGAGGAGACACAAATCCCTTTGGGGTTGTGTCAGTAAGGGCATCCAGTGTAAAAATCTGCCAAATCAAACATGTGGAGCTACCTGCTGTGGTGACCCCTTGCGAATTAAGGGAGCAAGTCAAAAGCAGCTTTAATTAGATTATGGTTCCTGTGCACAGAGGAAAAGAAATAAACGCAGTCTTGTTTTTAATCATGTAACAACTAAATTAGCGTTTTCACTTCAGTAAAAAAAGAAAAAGAAAATGTGCCCTGATTTTTTTTTAGGGCATTCACTGCCTAACTGTGAGTATCAGAAACGCCTTTTCTTGGTGTCACATTTTTGTCAGGGCCAAACTGCAGTCCTCATTATTTTTTAAATCAAAACCAAAACCAGTTTAGTTAACAACAAAAACAGCCAATATACAGATTCAAAGGTGTTAAAGGAAAAAAAACTGCAAGACCAGCACCACCACCCACCCACCGACTTCCCTCCTTCCACTTTAATTTTCATATCCATGTCAGCTCCAGAAAAACACTTTACATACAGAATATGAGCCAATTATGAATTTAACGAGAGACTCAAATTAAGGTCTTGTCATTCTTTGCCTGTGCATTGTCTGACATTATGAAAACAGGCATCAGGACTCTGCGTTAGGCACACTTCAACATTTGTTTTGTTAATTCCATCAAATAAATGACAAATTTAATGAGGAATGTATTAATAGAACGTCCCTCACACTCAACGGTAACTGATTTATGCTTTGACATCCATCACCATTGAAGCCTGTGAGGGAACAGGAAACACCTTTTTTCCTGAATATAGTTACCTCTTTTCTTTTCTTTTGAAATCACTATTGCTTCCAGTGAATAAACACAGCACTGGTGTGACTCCACAGTTAATTATGCCACGTCTAAAAGGTAAAAAAAAAATCTAATTATATGAGTTATGTGAAGAAATGGGTTCATATGTCATATATTCTTTTCTAGGTGGAATACGTTTCACCTGCGGTGAAATTCTGCAGTTAATGGCTTAATTTAGCCAATCATTTGATCAAAAAAACCATTTGAATGATAATAGAATTCTGCCATGAATATGTTATATGGATGAATCCATAAATGTTAATACATAAATGATTCAGGGTGACAGTGGACAAATGTGACACCCCAGGACTGACCACATAAATCATTCAGACACTTAAATATGAGTTGGCAAATCCACACAGAATTGCACAAATTCCCAGGGCTGGCAGATAAATATTTATGACGCCCCCAATTCCCCCCTTTCTCCCCGTCTTTGGTAATTGTGCGTGATTCATTTTGTTTTCTCAGTGGAAGAAGGAAAATCAATCTTAGAATATTGGCTATGAGACACACGGCACGCAGATTCCAAATGCCTGTTTTGTTTTGGGGGGTTTTTCTGCAGAATATAAAAGGTTCAGATATATTCAGTCAAGTTCTCCGATGAAGATTTCAGTTTAGTCGTTACTTCATTTCCGGAGGGAAGTTTCTGGATGTGAAGTAAACCTGAGTCAGGCTAACTTGCTACCCACTCCAGTTTACTTGCTGACTTTAAAACAAGTGGTACTGATTTAGAGGGATTTAAAGTATAATTCTTTTCTTTCTGTTTTTTGAATCTATTGTGAAATCTTTTGTAGCTTTCCTCTTGGTTACTAAAAACATTCTTCCATGTAGACATGCTTTCGATATATGTCCTGAGAGAAAACTGAACTTGAACTTGAACCTTGAAGTAGCCGCTCCCTTTGATGTAGCCACAGAGGGGCTCTTTACTTTCAGTTCTTATGCATTTCAAAAAACTGCCAATAACTCATTGCATTGTTACATCAAAGTGACTCGGAAATTGTCCCAGACCTGGACCTTTATTCAAGCTCGCCATTGAACACATACCTGGAAAATACACTATGAAATGCATTCGAGGCAGGGCCTCTCTTATTTGCTGCTTCTTTTCAAAGTTAGTATTTGTGCTTTCTACAAGATCCAACAATCAAAACATCCTTGGTTTCTTCAAATGAACTGGAAACAGGGTTATGCACTCAGCATGCAAATTATGCAAAATAGCAGATAATCACAAAACTCATACTTGCTGTTTTTCCTCTGCATCCTACGACGGCTCCTTGGGCAAAGGCTGGAAAAGAAGAAGCAGAAGGTCACTAAGGAAGAGAGGGCCGGCCTTCATTTTATTCAGTTTTCCCTCAGCTTACTGGCCTTAAGACGCAGAGCAGCATATGTCCATTTAAAAGCACAGATGGCACATCTTCCAATTATATCTAAGGTGAGACGAAGGAAGCTGAAGGTTATTTTGTTCTCTACCAGATTTTATGACCTCCGAGGACACTGCTTCTCCCCTCAACCAGAAAATACGATCAAGTAATGGCCAACGCATCATCTGCATTAAAGAGCAGAGGACCTCTCTTTTCTTCCATCAGTGGCGTCACACTTTTTTTTTCATCACATTAGCTGTGAGGCAGGGTGATAAACAGTGTTCCACTTTATTTCTTTGTGAACGGAACTTCTTGCCGCCCACATTCATCTCAAGGAGGACACGACAACATGCTGTTTTCCCCTCGACCATAGGAGAGATACAGCTTCCTCGCTTTCTTAATATTGGTGAATGAGCCACTTTTGTGCAGATAATGACTCGGCTAATCATAATCAGAAAGCTAATGGTCTGTTTAGCCAATCAGAGGAGCTAAGGCGAGACGGCTGTCTGGGCTGTGCATTGGCATTCCCAGCAGCCGCTGCTTTCCCTTCGGCTGTGCCAGGCTCGCAGCACTAAGGCAGACTTGGTATTCCGCTGCCTGCTCGGCCGGTCCTTCTGTGATCTGTCTCTCTGTCTGTCTGACCAGCCGACTGGCCCCCGCGCTGTCGAAGAAATTCAGTCCTCTGAAGAGGCGCTGATCCATCACACCTCTCCAGCAGCATGTCATCTAAATGCTAAGTACTTCCACTGCATCTTTAAATCAAAACAAGAAAAGAAATGAGCACGGGAAGAGCGCTTGGAGGGGATAAAAGCTTATAAGGGCACAATAGAATCTACCAAGCAAACCCTTAGCTTTTTGATTACATTCATTTTCAAAGGAGAGGAAATGTGGAAGGGGAGAAACTGAGTGAATAAGCATGAGAGACCCTGTTATACTTTTAAATGTTCAAGGAATACAGAGAAGGCATGGTTTTTGCCCCTAAACAGTCCCTCAAAGAATATAATTTTGTTGTTTTAGTCCACTTCAAACATCATCATATATGTGCCCGAGCCACTCCCGCAATAAGGACTCCCTCCCGCTCCCCCATCTCCCCGTCTGAGCCCAAGTCTTTGCTATCGATTGGAGCGATTCCTGAAGTCAGGGCAAGTGCTGAGGCGGCAGAAGCGGCCGACACTATTAACTGCTCCTACTAATTAAAAGGGTAACAAGGTGAGTTTGGCCCCGCGGGACAACTGTGCAAGAGACGGAGCCGGCTGTTGGCCCGCCATGCACACCGGTAAACAGTGAGGGACTCATCCAGGCTGGAGAAACTGATCAGGAGGGCTAGCTCTGTGGTCGGCATGAAGCTGGACACTCTGGTGACAGTGGCAGAGAAAAGGACATTAAAGAAACTGCTGGACATTATGAACAATGCTGGGCATCCTCTGCACACGGCCATAAACAACCAGAAGAGTCTGTTCAGTGACAGGTTGCTTCTCCCCAAGACAAGAACTAACAGACTTAAAAACTCCTTTGTCCCACACGCCATCAGACTGTTTAACTCCTCTCTGGAGGGGAGAGGGAGGGGAAACAGGAGGACAAAGGAGGGGGGAACAACTAAGCTGTAGTGCCTCTGCACCTCACTGTACAATACCTTGTGCAATACTTTTTGTAAATAGTCAACAGTGCAATAGACTCAATACTTGAAATGTGCAATTCACTTGTATTTTTATTTTTTATTCCTATTTATTCTATTTATCCCCTTTGTATATTTTATTTATATTTGTCTCTGTATTTATATATGTGTGTGTGTGTGTGTGTGTGTGTGTGTATATATATATATATAACAGTTCTGTAACTGTAACTTTGGTCGTTGCTGTGCTTTTTTTGGAAGTCGAATTTCCCAGAGGAACCCACCCAAGGGATTAATAAAGTTCTATCTTATCTTATCTTATCTTATCTTATCTTATCTTATCTTATCTTATCTTATGGTGTTTACAAGACAGAAATCCAAGGACATCGAAGACATATTCATCTCCCGCCGGCACAAGGGATGGGGGGAGATTTACAGATAAAGAGTGAGAGAGAGAGAGTATGCGCACTAACAAGCGCTTTGCTAATTGCTTATATTGCGGTGAAATTGAAACATTTGGACCTCATCTCTGAGCTCGGGGTGCCCTCGTTTCATCATCACTTGTAAACACTGAGCACTGTGCATAAATGATAAAGTTTCCCAGTTCAAATGAGGTGTGCAGCACGGATCTTTGAGAGGGTGCCAGTGGAGACTGGCAACAAAAACATAATAATATTAAGGGATTCAATTAACGTCGTTCCTTATCATCAACACAACATATTTTAGGATCAAAGTATTTTTGAGATACAGTATGCCTCGCATTACCCAAAATAAAATCATCAGCCAAGGTAGTATTGCAACTCACAGAAACCTCTGTAGCTGAGACGAAAAGCCACTGCAGGCACAGCAGACGGCTTGTTTGCTCAGTGCTCAAGGGGAAACAATGCAGAGGCTGCATATTTGGTGGCACTTCGAGCTGCAAAATTGTCACCAACAGCACAGCGTGTCATTGTAGAGAGAGGTGCTATGCTGCGCCATCACTGCAGTAAGTAAGAATCTTTCCCTAGGGGACTCTCCTAACAAGTGGACTCCTGCACAGGACTTAGCTGGGTTCATCAACCGGAGCCTCAGAAAGGTCCCAGTCATAACAATTCACTGGAGCTTCTGCTGTTATTAGCCATAGCCAGAGCTTACTGAAGAACCTGGGTGGATGGTTCACACTCACCGTGTGAGCCTGATGTACTGAAGCATCAGAGCATCACACCCAGAGCTGCCTCAGAGGAAAAAACCTGATTAGTTTCCAAGCAGCATGTTCTGTTTGTTGCTTTATTTCTTATGTGCCATCTGCAGAAAAAAAACCCTATATTTTTCAAATCTTCTAATTAAGTTTTGCTCTTTAAAGCAGGATTTAATGAATTCATACAAAGCAAGCTATAGCCACAAAATTGGCATGATCCGGAAGACTTGAACCATGTGGCATACACAAACACTACAGAGAACACAGATTCATGTATTCACTTATGAAAATGTTAAATAAATGAAAACAAATTCAGAATTCATGTTCAGTGCAAAGTAGAACACAAATCAAGCGTATTTTAACAGCCTGTGTATTGATTTTGATGCTGTAAAGAAATTCATGAGGCCCCCAGAGAAAGATGATAAGACACATTTAAAGTTTCAAATGCTTTGCAAAGAGGCCAGCTGGAATACAAAGTCTTTACCATCAGCTAAAACTTCACTAAGCCATTATATTGTGCTTTATATTAAAGTATTAAATGCAAGACTGAGTACATATACTGGTGAAAAAGTGTCAAAAATAAAAACTATATATTATATAGGTAGATGGTGCTGCATGCATTAATTACAATTAAAAACATATTAACAAATGTACTTGAAAAACAATGTTCTGGGCTACTAAATCAGCATTTGAGTAATTGTATTTGCTTTCTACCACTGGAAACAGGCCTGGGGTTTGTTTTGAGGATGACTACAGCATTTTAAATTAGATAGAAATGTTAGCTTGTAGCCGGGTGCATCATGGGGCTGCAGCACTGAACAATTTATTAAAAATACATACACTAAAGATCCAAAGGGCTCAAAAACATCCTAGCTTTGAAACGGGATGCTGCTGAGCCTGCATGTCCGGTCTACGCGAGAGCTTTTCTGCATCACTGTTACAAAAAAAACCCGTGTTGGTGCCCTTTGGCTTTGACAAATTTACACCAGACAAAACTCTGGAGGCAGGCAGAGTGCAGGCTAAAACACAAATGGCAGTTCAAAGCTTGCCAATGACAGAACTTCAAATAGGGGAGCCGGGTACAGTGTGCTGAAAGTGACAGCAGAAGGGACCGCATTCACTCTGGACTGGAAAGAGAAGGGGGCAACATGCGCCTGGCAAAGTCAAACTGACAAAAGAACTCTTTAATAGATAATGGCAGTACCAGAGGAGGCAAAAACAAAAACACAATGTGTTACTTTATTATAGCATGTAAATGAATACCACAGGAAACACTATAAACTGAGAATGTGATCATGAAGCGTCCTGCAGAATTCCTGCACAATAACACAACACCTATGATAACACAAATGGAAAAGGAAATGGAATGGTGGGAATATATTAGCTGTTTCTCTGTTTTCTGAACGTCTCTATCAATCTAGCCTATTTCAATACATTTTCGGCATCTCTCCCCATGCTATCTGCTCAAGACTGATGATCGTGCCACAGCGTGTGATAAACAGATGAGGAGAAACCAAAGAAGCACATTTTTCTTTTCCGCTTGATAAATAGAAGATCTGCAAATGAAACTGAAATAAATAGTATATTTGCTTATCAAGTGTAACCTCTGTGTACTATGCATTTGCTCGGCAGGGGCACCTGAGCGTTCGAACATCAGTCATTTTATAAATGTACATCCAAAGGCAAAGCAGCCCAGCTACAGTGTGTTATCCCCGATGATCCAGAGAGGGCCTGTCAGATACAATATGACAGGAGTACCGTCAATTCACAAGCAGAAATGGGTACGAAAGCCTGGAGGTGGGCCAGTAAAACATAAAAGCTAGACCCCATGCTCTTTTGTCTGATGTATGTATCAAAGAAACAACGGCGGCATGTTCCTGTCATTCGATTATGAGTGAATTAAAAAGAACAGTTTTAGTAAATTACAGATTTCTTGTGGCAGACAGCAGTACTACTACAAAAGCAGTGAAAGTTAAACCCTGTTTCATTCAAGCGAGCACACTAGAATTTATTTCAACAGTTTGTTTTTGCATTATTGTTGGAATTTTACTTGCTGCTGCACAGAAATTAAATAATTTCGGCACTGAATGAGACTGAAAGCCAGCAGAGCAATGAAGGACATGGTGCACAGCATGCATATCTAATATCTGCAAATGTTCCAGGCCTGGTTTTTCAGTGCAGTTTGAAAATGCAAACATTTTTCTAATGACAACCAGTTTTGATTTTCTGAATCATTATTTTCTTTCTGTAATAGACCCGAGACCATTTCCTCTTATTGGAAGAACATTTTACTGTATGTTTCCTTCTGAGCCTTTGGCGCAAGCAGTTGCTATTACAAAAATAACCTACTTTACTTCTCTTATTATGCATTTTATTTGGGCTAAACTAATGCTGCTGGTCACAGTGCTACAGCACCTAATCAAAGAGATTCCATCATCACAACCACCTTTATCTAAAGATGGTGCCCCACTGAGAGTGAGTCGGTTTGAACAGATTCCAGAGGCGACAAAGAAGAAAACAAAAAAGAAATAATTTACATATCCTAAAAAAATACAGTGAAATCATATAAAATACAAGTGCAAAGTTATATGCTAATGAAACTGCAAGTAAAACTAAACCAACACTGAAGGACCTCTTGAAATAGAGCTTTTATTCTCAGTAGGGCTAGTTGTTTTGATAAAGATTTTATAGCAACTAAAGCGATTATAAAGAGTTCTTATAAAAATGTAATTACATGTACAGATGAAAGACAGGCGGCTAATTTGAGCCTTCAGCACAGCAGCCAGCTCTGCAGCATTTACTTTACTTTTGAAAACGACTTTACCGAGTATTATGGCGTAATGCAGCTTGTGTGTTTGACACATATATACTCCTTTTTTTCTACAGAGACAGCACTTCACTATAATATATCAAAACAGCCACTGTTTTTGGTTTGTTCTTGTTCTTATTCTTTGTGTTATTATTGCTTCAGAGACAGCTATGACATTTTTAAAGAAGGCTACACTTAAATGACTGTGAAAACATCTTGTATCCATCTTGGTTTATTAATTATTTTAAAAAAGAAAAAATGCTTCTATGTTCTTCTTACTGTGAATCCTATCAAGACCAAGAGACATCAAGGTGTTGGGACATCTCTCAGTACTTCCTGACCTTCACACTTTGTCTGTAACACCTAGTCGTTGCCTCCAACTGAAGACAGAAATCTCAGCTCAGCTCATAACTGCGCAGCCACATTGAATATCACTGTAATTTTAGGAACCTCATACCCTAAAACAGGATAGTGTGACAGTGTATGATCAAGTGAATAAGTAATCACTCAGCCGTAGAGACCATATGACAACCATCAGTTGAGAGGGAAAAAATGAGTAATCCTCAACTAGAAAATCTCGAAATGTTCAAATGCGTGGCTTGCTAGCAGATAGCAGTTTGCACGGAACATGCCACCTTGTCTGCAAATAGTAAACAGCTGCTCTCTGAGCATTAGTAAAATTGTGAAAAACAAGATGCAAAGCAGAAATAGACTGCAAAGCAGCTTTGAGGCACAGCTTTTACTGTGAAGGAGAAATGTTCTCTGTTATCATATGAGTTGGTGTCTATCATGCAAACTACAAGCAACCGCTCTAATCTCCAAGCAAGCAAATCAATGATAAGGAGATTCTTGCTATAGCATGAACAGGTCGAAAATCGGTCAGACATTTTTCCCTCATGTCCAGTATGGTAGTCAAAGGAGTCCAATATGGTAGGCTAATTAGCTAACTGAAACTAGTTAGCTAAATATGCTGGAAGCATGCTCACCAAACTTTCAACTGCTCAGCAAGTCATGTTAGCCCGTATGCTAGAAAATACATTCAGTCCAGTGGTTTAGACTAGTTGAGGGGAAAGCTTGAAGCTAGCTACATGTAGCAGCTTACTTGTAACCTACCTGCTAATTGCATAACTTGGATACTACTCTCAGTTTTGGTGATCTATGAGCATTTCTGGCTGTGGTGTATGACAAGCTGACTTAAAATAAAACACACTCTCTCTCACACAGTGCCCATAGAAAAAGTGTGTTATAACTGTATCATAATAATTCTGGGACAAGAATGAGGGTCTGTGGCACAGGAGAATGATATTTATCTGACTTTAGCTCCACCTGTTATTAGGATAATTCATTTTTGGTGGTTATCGTGAGATTTATCATGTATATCATGTTCTACCTGTAGGGTTGAGATAATACCACCTGCTTCTCATGTTATTTGAATAATTAAGTGTTATAAATGAAATCAAACACACTCGGTAGAATTATATTCACTGGAAAGGTGAAACAATGACTGCAGTGTTAGTTTTCACCAGCTGTTTGGAAAAATAGAACACCATTTGAGATAGATGACATGCTTTGACATTTTTTGGCAGTGCACCTGAGGCTCAGTTGTACTGTTTTTTTGTTGTTCCTATTTGGACACAACATCCTTTTCTAGCCTCTTACACTAATGATTCCAAGCCATACAGAGAACTGTCATCTCTACCGCAGGTCTCCAACCTCACCAACTAATCAACAATTTATTTCAAGAAGCTGCAGAGAAATAGTTGTGTCCCTGACAGAGCCTGGGAGTGTGTTGGGCTGCCTTTGAGAAGCAAACTCATTAGAAGTCTGTCTCTGGTCAGATGGGCTGCCAGCACAGCAGTGACCATGGCGACACGTGACTTGGCTGCCTGGTCCTTTGTCGTAGACACTGAAGCCTTTATAACTGAGGTGCTAGCAAGTGTTACATAACGACACTGTGGAACTACATCATCTGTCCATGTAATTTTCTCACTTCTTATGAAAGAAGTGAGAATTTCATAACTCCTTCATAACTGGACGGGAACATTTGAACTGACACAGTGCCAAAAATCTAGTTTTATCTGTTTGTTTTGCCCTTTGGTGTCATATTTGGAATGTTTTCTAGCCAAACACCTGTTTTTCTTTGCTCTATTTCTCATAAAGGCACACCTTTTACTTATTCCTTCCTGTACAAATCAAGATTTTTGTGTCATGGCATCCTTTCAAAAAGCCGGCAATGCTAACTGGCTATGATGTCTTTATGTTTACAGCAACACTGGCAGGACTACACAGACTGCGCTGGCTTTTTTTTTTTTTTTTACCATGGCTGATGCTGGAACAAAGAGCACATAGCTGGAGGAGGGCCACCAGAGCAGAAAAAAAGAGAAAATGCTAAAAAAAAAACATGCAAGCTTCTCTGACCTACTGGGTCACTCAGTGTGTGTACGTCTGTGCGTATCCTGTTCATTTTGTAACCCTCCTCATTTTGCCAAAAAATGCCCAACTACGACTGGTCGAATCCCCTCCAGGCCACACACTAGCCCAGCAATGGCATTTGTTGTGTGGGTGTATGAAGATTTTTGGGGTATTTTTTCCCCCACCAACCATCGAGTTATTGTCTGTGGGTCGAAATGCGCACGAGTCTGCAGTCTGACTATGATCAAATCAGGATTTCAAGTACTTACATTTCATACTTTAAGCTCCCGCTAGCCTGTGAAGTAACAATATTCAGGAAAATAGTCCTATCTTTTTTTTTCCGCACTGAAGAAGCATTTCTGATATGCAGAATTTCAATTTGAGCCCATCACTTTGCAAACGCAAAGCATTAGCAAAGGCTGATATTAGAGCTCAGTAGTGCTCTCAACAGAGCTCTCGCCAAGCAGAGAGCAAGTGATGCAATCTCACAAGCCTCTCACTTGCCTAAAAGGAGTAAAACTAATTTCACTGTCCTAAATTCTCCCTGGCTGTCTTGTCAATTTTCCACCTTATGAACATTTCCAGCTTCCGTTCAATAGCACAGACCCCGGCATGCAACTGTGCTCTTGTGTAACCCCGCAATTTAAATCCACCCCCCACCCCCCCCCCCCCCCCCCCCCCCCGTGTCCCCGTCAAGTGTATGAAACCAACCTCATAACACCCCACCCCAGCCCTCCTGAATTGCGCTTTCCACCTTGGAGAATATCATATGTAGACCTTTCAGCAGCTCACTAGTGAAGACAAATTGCAAGCTTGTTTGGAGGGGCCTCTAGAGAGTGATTCATATTAATGGCTAGCTGGCAGTGGAGAGCGGGCTGCATATGCAAACTCCATTAGCAGGTTAGGCTGGAGTGTGTGACCTGGCAGTGCCACCATGAGCTGCACTCACAAGAGGGCGGGCGGTAAGGAGGAGGCTGAGGTGATGGGAGGTGGTTGTGTTTATAAAGAGCTGCAGGTGCAGTGACATGTGTCTAATATGGGAGTGTCTATATATTGCAGTAAAACTGACAAATCACTTAATTAATGTGTGTTACAATAGTTAGACTTTTTTTTAAGGTTTTATTATACCTGTGACGCTGACACTGCAACTCCAAAAAATGCATCACGTACAGTCAGCATATAAAAGTGCAATAATTTTTTAATTAAAGTCGACAGTCTACACTGCTGAAGCAAACAAAGAGTTTCTCAAGGCAAAGAAATTTTCCATGACAGCATCAGCCACCTGATCTCAACCCAACGGAGCACGTTTTTCAGTTACTGAAGGTAAAAAGACGCACAATCAAGCAGCAACAGCAGCTACATAAAGACCTGGCAGGTTATCACAAGGGAGGAAACACTCCATGGGCTTTAGACATCAGTCAGTCATTGCCTGCAAAGGATTTTCAATCCAAGTATTAAAAACAATCTTTATATTTTTTTTGTTTGTCCAGTTTCTTTTGAGACTTTGAAAATGGCTAGGTGGCTGGCAGGGTGTATTTAAAATGGCTGTTAATGGTTCTTAACGGTTAATGTAATACTTTTGTTAAACCCCTTGAATTAAAGCTTTTAAGCTGAAAGCCACTGTGTGTGTACAGCCGCAAAATTCCTGTCATCCAGGCACTGTATATGGAGCATTAGTGCACAGATTTGTGCATTTTCTTTTATATCACAAGGTTCTTTCAACATTATCATTATTATTAATAATAAATAATTATATAATGCATGAGGATATACACATATATATATTCTCTTTAGATACTGTATTTGAGGTAAAGAACAAAGACCTCAACAACTAATGAAACATACTAACATTTTTAACATCTAGTTGCCCCAAAAATGTCAAGTATTGAAAGTAGGGAAGGCCATGGGGTTGTTAAAATAAAAAGAGTTTATCCTCATGGGAGCACTAGTGTGCAGCATCAAATTAATGGCAATTTGCCTGTTTGATTAGATTTCTGGTATGCAGAGTTTGTATTTTGGCCTGAGGGTGGCTCATGTCCAGAATAGATTATAAATTTTATTATCTACATTCGGGCCTGATATTTGAACTAGAGGAAAGGTCACAGCGTACACATACACGCACACACACAAAAGTCCTATTCTTTTTGAGGACTGTGTAGATTCATATAAAAAAAAGAGTTTCCAGTGTTGACCTGCACAGTTCATTATTTGACATCAGTCAAATAGTTGTTGAGATGTCTCTGTCTGGGCGAAAGTGATAGGCTGACAGGTTGACGTCTCTTCCTTTCATTAATGAAAGCAGCACTCCATAGAAACTAGCTTGAGCTGGTTGTAGGGCTGCCACAAACAATTACTTTGATAGTCGACTAGTCACCGATTATTATTGCGATTAGTCGACTAATCAGATCATGCATCCATTGGATGTACAGCTACAGCTTATTGCACCAGCAGCATCTGCTCTTATATAACTATCATTAGCTTACAGCTTTAAGTGTTTAAGGTATGTGCTAACTAAAACTAAAGACGATGAAAGATGCTGCTGCACAGAAATTAAAAGATGATAGTTTATTAAATTTCAATGAAATTTGCAGATTGTTTCTGTGAAGTTTAATAAACTCCTTGCTATATTCTCCAGCATCTCACACTTCTGATAATCAGTTGTCTGCTTGACGTTTATTCAGCTGTGTAAAAACTATAACTTTAATCTCAGCCAAACCGATTTACTCAGGAACAAATAAAATACTAAAAAAAGCCAAACAATAACATTTTTAAGTTACCTAAGTGACTTATATATGTTTAACCTGAGTAGCGAAAGACAGCGGCAAAACGATTTGCCGGGAGTCCGGTGTTCTCACGGGCTCTAGTGAGCCTTGCCCCCGGGCTAGCTATCGAGCTGGTGGGTAACAGATGTCTCCGAAAACGTCGGAGCGCTTTTGAAAATATGTGGTGTCTTGATAAACTGAGCAGATATTTGAGGTTTACACAGCTACATTCGCACCTAAAAATATTTTAAACGTTTATTTTGTGACCCAGAAAGAATAATAAGAGTAATAGAATAATATTAAAACTAACTAGCTGCCGCCATTGTTGGAAACTGAGCTGGGCTGCGCTATGAATTCTGGGACAAAGCTTCTTCTTCTTCAGGGTTTAACGGCAGCTGGCATCCTTGTACATGCAGTGCTGCCATCTTCTGTTTCAGTCCGTTATTACACTCTTAAATCCTGCTACTTATTCCTGCTTCTTTTGTGATCTTACAAAGCTTCAAACGACGCGTCGACTATTAAATCAGTCGTCGACGATTTTGATAGTCGACGTAATCGTGACTAGTCGACTAATCGTGGCAGCCCTAGCTGGCTGACTGAATTCATATAGATTTGATAAGTTATTAGAAAGAGATTTCATACTGGACTTAGATATGAAAAAGAAAAAATGTCGGCTTCAATGTATATTTGCCACCATCAGGTAGATTTGTCACTTTGTTGTATCTGCTAGCTCCACCTACATCAAACCTGTGCACCTCAGCATGAATAAAGAGCCATTATCAGCTTTCAGAAAAACACACTCCCCGAATGCCAGTGTGTAATATGATTATTAACCACGTGAAGACAGATTGTCTCGCAATTAAAACCTCCTCTCTGCACTCTCCTTCTCCCAGATACTTGCAGATGTGGACAGACAGAGCTTGGCCGCAGGCCGAGAAGCAGCCAAGTCCTCCATCCTGTTCTCTCTCTTCATCCTTCTATCCCCCCTCCAGCCTGATCAATCCTCTTTATAGATTTCTCATTTTCATTTATCTTCCAGAATGTGCTTTCCTCCCATTTTAGGTCTTACAACAAATACCTCTTGATACCTCCTCTTTTCTACTGCCAAATCCTTCCTATCCCTGCCCCCTCAAAAATACATAACAGAAAAAACAAACAAGCAACCCCCCCCCCAAAAAAAGAAACCCACTGACATCACTTCAGATTAACTTCTTCAACAAAAATCTGCTCAGCAACAGCTAATTAAGAATGTGCAGAGGAACACATCATTTGCATTTTTTGTTTATGTATGTACAAAAAGCAAAACACTAACCTAAGTGTGCTGTCAGGATACATTACAGCACGGCGGGAATGCATGCGTGAAATCTGTCACAGCTGCCCAGGGCTGCTGGACGGAGGAGGCAGAGGAGCGAACAAGATGAAGAGACATCAAATGAGAGAGATAAGAGAGAGTGAAAATCAACAGAGCCGGTCAGAGGCTGACCTTTGGCCTTGTACCTGACGGGAAGGACAGCGGTCTCTCCTGCTCTGTCCATCTTGTCATCTCTTGCTGACAACACCAAGCTGTTTCACTTGCACTGCCTCTGTAAGTTATACCCCTCTGTTTCTTTCTGTTGACATAATCTTACCTGAGGCAGATATCAGGCAGGTAAAAAAATGTATTCACTCTACTGGCATGAAGGTACAATCAAAATAGTGTTTGTCCATAAATATGAGCCTACTTCTTTGTATTGAGCCACTTACAGTTATTTAAATGATCCAATGAACTCATGTATGTTCTGTTGAAAGGAGATAGCTTAAAGGACATGGTATTCCACAGATACATACAAACTGGTACTTTGGCATTGGCGCTGTGACACAATGGGTTTATGCCAACATTGAGATTGGTCTCAGTTCCAATTTGTTGCGCATGGATGCTTGCACAGGATCTCTCGGTCTCATATTTGATTGTACTTTCACTGTAAATCCTTTTCCTACATGCAGAACTGAAGTCCTGAGTCCAAAGCAAGGTTTTTTAGATTGATACTCACTGACAGAAATTATGTTTTTATTCATTAAAAAAAGACTATTTTTCAGTGATTGTGTGTATTCAGTTTGTCAGACGAAGCAACTGTTATAAAGTTTAAGATCTGGAGTTAAAAACAAAAAATCCTGTTTTCATCCGAAGCATTGTCAAGAGATGCTAAGCATTTCTAGATATCTCATGCTACATTAGGCAACAACACTAGCTGGAGACTGCTGCAGCCAGAATTCTGCCAATCATGTGCAAAGAGCTTGATGATCTTGTCGCCTTTGAAAAAAGGGAATAGGTCTGCAACCATTTCCAGTCTGTTGCTGTCTAAAAGGGTTGCACTTGACTAACTCAGATGGATAGCAATATGTTGGGAATCCGTCTGCATTTTTAAATTTAATGGCAATTATTTGCACATCTTCACTCTGAGAATGATTGAGAGTCCGAGGGAATGAGACAGGCAGCGGTTGTTTGGAGACAGGTTGTCTCTCCCCAGGCAACCTGCGCAATCCCCTTGTGATCATAAGCGATCGCCCAGAGGTTGAGAGGGTTGCACGTGACTTGTCAAAGAAAGGTTATCAACACCATATCTCCACAAGTCATAGCAGGAAGGTGGCCACCTGCTAAGAGAAATGCATTACATTGAATTGTACAGAAAGAATACAAAATTGCTCCATTTTCATGGAGCATAGAGCTGCATAGTGTGAAATTGCCTAGAGATATAGTGTGAAGCACACAGTGACAGAGAGACCTGTATCCATGGTGACTCTAATGTTCACTAAACAAGCAGTAATGTCTGGAGGGTAGATATTTTTCTTTATTCTTTGCTTTCAAACTCATTCATAATGATTATTCTTTTGCATTGATACAAAAAATATATGAAGTTAACCCTCGTGGAGACTAGCAATGCTCCTTGTGCATTGTTTCGCTGCTTAATCAAATGAGAATTAATCAGTGCTCAGTAAGCGATGCAGCACTGGCAGCTCTGAGGCATTGGATGCACTGTGAGAGGAGCCTACAGAGGACCAGATGACACCATATTGAGGGTTTTAAAAATTCAACATGTTTTGCATTCGTTTAAATCTCTAACAAAGTCAGAGAGAGGTCAGACACTAATGTTATCTGTCTGCACACTGCCTAATGCTTTGGTCAACATTTTTACATATTACATATATCTGTCTTGCATTTGCATTTGCAGACGTTTTCCATCAGCTTCCACCTTCTCCATAAAAACACAAAGACAGAATAATAACTACAGAACATTTGTTCCAAATGTGTGATTCACTTGCAGTTCCTAGCTCGTGTGATTTGGTGTCAGATTCAGATTTGACTGGCTTCAAATGATTTGTTTTAGCTTTGGGAGGAGATGACTGAGCCTTGGCTAGTGTGTTTAAGCCATTCTGTAAAATAATCCAGGATGTAGGAAAAAGAAAGTTTTCCACAAGTAGCCCGGGTAATATGGTACACTGCTTGCTTTCAGTGCAAATGTGATACAGCACAGGGCTGATCCAGCAGCTCTGGAGCTGAACATCTTATACTTAGGAGCTGCAGATCAGTAAAAACTAATGATGATTTCACTAATTTCATGAGATTTTCTTCCTATGCACCTCCCAACACATCTTTGCACCACTATTACTGTATATGCTACAGATTCAGGCTTCAGTGTTTCAAAAGTTTGAATTACCAAAATTCAAAACTCCTGTAAAAGTGTAAAACAAACCAGACTGAGGCCTAAAGATATCTAAAAAAAATCTTCAAAGTTTGATCCCACAGAGAGCAGTGCTGCATGAATTTTCTGGCATCTTTGTTCCACTATTGATGCAGTGTTTGAAACTTGGATGCTGACCTGCTGTTTGACTGAAATATACTCCCTGTAGCCCAGGGCTCAGGCTTCACCTGACACTATCGGCTGGCGGGGGTTCGCTCATGCTGAAAATGTAGGCGCATTGCTGTTATGTGCATATGGCGTATATTAATGTCACGTCTAGTAAATTACCGTGACGGTCTTGATGCGACCACTGCCCCTGGTGCAGGTCCAGCCGGATCGGTTGAACAGGAGGCTGCAGACCTCCCCCTCCATGCAGGGAGCCATCTCACACCACTGACGGCTGCGAACAATTCGTGCTGGGAGGCAAAGAAAGACATCAGGTCAAAGAGGTAAATTAGACAGAGAGACAGATTCACAGAGCGAGAGAGAAAAACTGCGGAAAAAGTCAACTTTTTTTTCCCCATAACAAACAAATCTGTTGTTTTTATGCTCACCAGACACAAAGGTAACCTTATACGTTGATGTCTCTAAAAGCCTGTAGTATTTTAATGAGGTTCTTGTTGAACTAGCATGTCAGAATTGCCTGTGGTAGTAACCTTTACAGGCCAGCTGGCGGTCCATAAATTACTCTCTTGCTAATGCAAGCTTTCACTGCAACTGCACAGAAAGATTGCTTCCCCCCCTCTTCCCGTTTTGACATTTTTTTCTTGGTGGAAATTAAAACATAATAATGTTTCATTTGTTTAAGCTAAATTATACTCTGAGAAGTTGAGTCCAGCTACAGCTTGGCCATAAATTTGATCCTGTTACAAAATGCACACATCTTCATTTTTCTTGGCATCATCAGAGAGCAGATGAATCCATCTTTTTCCCCCACTGAGGTCCTAATTAGCTGGAGGCTGTGGTGGTGGTGGCATATCTCCATTGTGTTTTACAGGTGTAGCCACAATTTAGGCGATTATTTGTTTTTAGCCTGCCTACCTAAAGAGATCATAGCTTTTATACACTGGAGATCATTGTGGCCATATTAGAACGTGACAAATGACATGACTGAAAATTGGTCAAAAAACACACAAAACGCAGATTGTAATAACAGACAGGGGGCCTTTTTCAAAAATTATTATATATTATATATATTTTTGTTTTTTACATGTGTCTTGTTGTCCAGTAACTGTGGGAGGAGAAAACTGTGTTCATTTAGCATGGACAAATGCATTAGTAAAATTGATGCAGCAGCACCATGGGTTTTTCAGTCTACACATTCTTCTTGTCAAAACCTGATGCCAACAAACCCACAATGCAAATTGAACATTAACAGATCAGTGACAGATTGGGAATTGTTGAGGCGGCGATGGTGAATAATAGAAGGAAATGGATTGCAGATGTCTGGTTAGACCGCTTTTTTATTTATTTTTTATTTTTTGTTGCACTCAGCACCCCCAGATTTACACTTTCAAACTTGCAGTCTTAAGCCCCAATGGACAGTGACATTATTTGAGCACTTCTAGCAGGTTTTACTCAAAATAAACCACAAACAACACAGGCAGCTGTGTTCCCTACACAGTAAACCCACTTATGGAGGCATTTGGCCAACATGTTAGTGGCAGGCTAGCAGCTGTAATTTGGTTTTAGGCCCTCGCAAATGTCAAATGTATTATTTCTGATGTCAGTATTGCTATGGTGCTGGACTTATTGTTTTTAGACTTTATGCAGTTGTGACACAAATGACAGCTGCAGGGGTCTGTAAACCTTAAATTCATTTTTAGTAGCATTTTATAGATAGATTAGAGAGAGGAGATTACATATCAGAAAGGCAATCAAAAACAAGCCTTTCTCCAGTCTTCTTAAAGTTATTTGTTGGCAGAAGACGTCAGGCTGTCACAGCGTAACCAAGTGATGCTCCCATTCTCCCGCTGCAGCCTGACTGCATGACATTGAATTAACATTCGCCTGTCGTCGAGGTTGATAAGCACTGATTGTTCTTTACACAGCGTGCTAAAGCAACACTGAAAGGTTATCAGCTCTCTGCGGACCTGGCTGGGGCCACCGCTCCTGCCTACCCACAATCCCCCGGGGCAGCACATTGTGGAACGAGGTAACATGGTGGGCAAATTGAAAGAGAGGAACTACAATTCGCTGAATGTCCGGAGGAGAGCTGATGGTGGAACCGAGAGGGGAGCCGCAGAAGGGGAAGCGGAAAGAGGTGCGGAAAGGGAGGCCTTGTGACATTTTGCTGTGAGGTATTCCTGTCCAGGCCTTGTTAACGGTCTGAAATTGGTCTTTGGAGTGTCAGACCCCAACTGCTAGTCTGCAATAAAGATCTGCTGTCTTGTGGTATTTATCAAGCTGGCCGAATAGCACCCTCATGTATGTAACGCGGCACACACAATCACTGCTGTGTAAATACAAAGCCATTCTCCCTCAGCAAATAATGGATATTATTTACTCATCGTGGAAGGAGCTGTGCTTTTTTAAGCCTGCTCTCATAGTGTTGCCATGCAGCCAGGGAGAGACAGCAGTTCAACAAAACAATACATAAACCTGTCGTCGCATCGTACAGAACGAGCTTAAGAAGATAGTTTAGCTTTGCGACTGGATTCTGAGACAAAATGGTCATTTTGGCATCATCCTGAGTGGGGAAGAGGCAAATCTAAAGTGACCTTCCTCCTGACACAGCAACGTGCCGCGGTGAATTTTCATTTTCACAGCTATCCGTCAGGTGCAACAAAGCGTAGATTTATCAGTCAGTTGCAGATGTAGTTTTGAGTACATTACAGGGCCAGCAAAACTCAATTTCCAGGGCAAGGAATAAAAGCTGAGCTGGCAAAGCGGTGGGAGTGCTGACTAACCGTGGAGTGCATCAGGCCAGCCAACCCAGAGTCACGCAGGTTGGCTAAAATAAATGCAGTTTTCAGCTCCTGCTGTACTATCCGGGCACCCGATAGCTTGCCCTTGTTACTTTTTCAATGCCATCCATGACAACATGAGTTGATCTATGATGACTTGATGAGTCTCCTGGTGCTGAGAGCCGTGGATTGGTGACACGGCGTTAGGGGGGGATGAGAGCATTGCTGTGATAACCTCATGCACGACAACATCATGAATAACGCGAGCGGCAACAAAACGGCAGCGCTGCAGTTCGGCTTCAGCCTGTCTCCATCCATCAAACCTATCGCTCCCAAAATGCTGGCACGCACAATTGTAGACACATTAAAAAGCTTAGACGTTACAACCACCCACCCACCCACTAAGCTTCTGTGCTAAAGCTGTCTGAAAATATCTGTCTGCTGCTTGATTTCACCCTTCAGTATGCTTTACATGCTGTGGGTATAATAAACCTGGCTTGTTGGGTTACTCAACTGGTGCAAATTGCTGGAAATATTGTGGCTATCTTGGCATTATAGTTTTATCATGGTGTTTGAACAGATTTTCAGGCCTGTTTTGTAATGTTTTCCTGTTTGTTATGGTAACAGCAGAGATGAAACAGCTGGCTGTGGTGGCTGGAAGAGAGGAGGAGAGTGTCTCTGTCTGGCCGACACCTGGGTGGCCCGTCGTGTCGCAGTCGCTGTCGGAGTCCCACCCAGGGACCGCGGACGTCAAGCCAGGCTTATCAGCTGCCAGGGTCCCTGTCGGGGTACGGCTCTGGACCTCAAACTAGATCACACGTAAGACCATCTGTCCCCCCTGCACACGGTGCCAAGCCCTGCCCAGCGCAACACAACACTGCCAGACGAGACTCAGAGCAGGGCAGGAGGCACAACGGCGACTTCTAAACCAGACGCGCTGCTAATCTGATGAAATTCTGCCACCGCAGAAGAGCAAAAAATAACATCAAATTTATACTCAAGCCACAGGCAGCTCATTTAAAATGTATTCAGATGAAGAGAGAGACACTTTCTCACCAAGGACACACCAAAGGATTAATTGCATCGAAGAAAAAAAACAAAGCGACAAATGAATCACTAGAACAATTAATTAAGAGCATCTTTTGAAATGAAATAATGGAACTAATACTGATGATTCTTATGCAGCAGTAAACACCCTACAAGATTATAGCCAGTCATTAAAGCTGGGCACCAAAAACACTGTAACAGGTTTTTACAGGTTTTCAGGCTCATGTTAATTAAACTTCAATCACAGATCAATCTGCAACATTATCCTGACAGCATGGGCCTGATGGGCTGATGATCAGCCCGCCTACAAAATGTATCCACACATAATCATGTATTGTGTTTGTTGAGAATCCAGTTAGTTTCCTGTTGCAGTTTTTTGGGGGGGCTTGCTTTGCATTTCTGGTGGGTAGTGTTTTATTTGTGGTTGTTGACACAGATGGGAAGTTTACGCTCCACTGATCAGAAATCAATAAACCATTAGTAGAGTTGTACCATAAAAAAATAATTTTTTTATGTTTATGAAGTGGTTATAACCAATCTGGGTTAATCCATCAATCAACTGGCTTTTCATGAGCAACAAAGTATTGGTCAATTACAGAGGGTCAAAATTAACCAGATGCCAAATATTGTATTTTCAGAAAATACCTGTTCCATATTATTGTAGGGTCTACCTTACAATGTGAAGCGCCTTGAGTTGACTGTTGTGATTTGCTGCTGTATAAATACAATAAAATTGAATTCAACTGAAAATTTACACTCCTTTAACTACACAGGGGACAACTATCAAAGTTACAAATGCAACAGTGATACAACAAGACTTTTTATCACTTG
The DNA here is from genome assembly GCF_965226115.1 of Aulonocara stuartgranti. Lineage (NCBI taxonomy): Eukaryota > Metazoa > Chordata > Actinopteri > Cichliformes > Cichlidae > Aulonocara > Aulonocara stuartgranti. Next base: position 11,747,661 of record NC_138956.1, on the reverse strand, counting down.
TCATTAGCCTTTCGTCTTTTTCTAAAGCTGAATTTTGTCACTGCACCGAATCTTTTCTTGGCATCACTGTTGAAAGCAACGTTCCATAGAAAGTTCATTCAAAGGTAGTAAATTGCGCACTTAGACACACTAGTAATCAAACGCTTGTAGATTGCAGGGTGACTCCATTTCCATGAAAAACTATTAAATAAAAATCTTAAAGGTGTTTTTACTCTCTGCATAGAGGGCTTTTAATGTGAAACATCAGCACATCCTTTTTTTTTAAATTGCAATTGCAAATAAAAGAAACATTTGAACTCCTTGGTGAATAAAAATATTTCTCCTAAACAGAAAGAAAAAAAAAACAAGAGCAACAAATTCAATTCAATTAAAATTAACTTTACACGTTCTTTTGTGCTTATGCAACACTGAATAATCATGGCTGTGTTCCATATGAAAGATGAAATTGCTCATGAAACTGCTGCTATGAAATATACATTCAATAAATATTAAAATGATCAAGATGAGGTAAATATGGAAGGAAGTGCTGTTAGCACTGCAGGCAAACTATGCCAACAACACTAGCAAATGAATGTCAGATCAGAAGCAAACATGTTTTTCAAAGTCACGCTTGTTTAAAACGAGGGCCTGGCTCTGTCTGCAGTTAAAATAAAGAGTACATCTAATCCTCTCGGCTATGCGTCTGCAATATAAATACGAAAAAAACCTCTGCTTTTGTTTTGTTTTGATGCTTCTTCTAAATCACTTCTTTTGCCCGTTTATTGTCAATAACGCTTTGACTGAGCGCAAAACGAGAAGCTTGAACCCAGCATATAAACGGTCTCCCTGCAGCCTCTTATCATGGTGGCCATCGAGCTTCATACGATTACCGTGTGATGTGGTGGCATGGCAACAACGGGCCACGCAGAGAAAGGGAGCAGGAGAGACTCGGGGAGCAGATTAGAGTGAGAGCAGGGAGACAAGCAAGGAAAAGCACATAATCCTCCTGTGTACAGTGTGCAGACTAAACCTGCACAACCCTGACATACAGCAGCACAAAAAGAGGGCAAAAAAGCTTGAAATACGCCTACAAAAAGAGTATCAAAAGAAGTAACTTGCAGAAAAAAAGCCACTGCCCTTGCTGCAACATGTTCAGTGAAGTAAAAAAAACAAAAAAAAACAGGAGGAACAACTCGGTAATATGTCATACTGCACAAGCAATGCAGCTACCGTCTAGGCTAATCAATTCATATATTCACAGGTAACAACAGACTTTATTCACTTTGAGGCTTAGATAGTTTTGTCGTTATGTAATTACTGAAGGCAGAATACAAGCAGGACGGCAAGGGAGATAAGAAGAATTGTCCAATTGCCTCTGTTAAGCCATCAGCTGCAGATTGTAGTAACTTTGAAAATGTCTCAGAGGTTACATCAGACTAAGCCTTGGATTTTAGTTTCGATTCATTACAGGAAACAGTAAAGGCCCTCAAATCCCAGAGCTTTTCGTGGTGATTATAACTCTGCCGATGACTTGATCCAATCTGTGCTCACAGTGTAAATTGCACGTATACACTCCAAAAGGTCAGCTGCTCACGGGGTCAAATGTCAAACTGTGCACTTTATCAGTGTGTAGTGTGAAAAGTCAATCTCCCAAAGTTCTGTGCACAGCAACCAAAGCTGACAAGCATCAGTTCTTTGAAAATCCAGTAACAGACAAACATAAATACGAATAACCCTCCACACTGGTCATACCTATTGGGTAAAAATGGATGTTTATCAAAGCTTCAGTTCTGACTGTAATCACATTACCACTCACCATAGCTGACAATGGAAATGTTGGAACATTATTCTACCTCAGGTGAAAATCAAAGGTTTTACTTCTATACTCTGTTGAGTGTATTCAGCTGTTAATTTTCCAGTGTTAAAACACTACATCTCCAAAACCAGTTATGTAGATGTTTGTAAAGGACATATCTAAAGTCTGAATTCACTCAATAAAGCTTCCTTGATCGCTGTCCATGGTGCTGATCGTTGAGCTGATCTAGCTTATGGATCCTGGTAGATGAACTGGCCTTTGTTCTATTAGGTCAGTCGCCTAATGTCTGCAATATCTTTGGGTACTAATTCATAATACATTATTTGCATGCTAACAGCTAAAGTTTTGATATCCTTAGATCTGATGTCTTTACCAGCTTTAATCACACTACTGGAAATAAAGGTGGACCGTGCAGGTTGTCGAGATATAACAGGATTTGACACTGTTGCATCTGTGACTCACACCTTTACAAAAATGCTCTATTACTTCCAAAAGACAAGTTATCCCCCCGCAAAAATAACCTTCCATATTTCTTATTAGATATTGAACGTGTAGATCCAGCTGCAGAAACCGGGGGAACTAGAGAAGACTATGACGTGGCAAAAATATATCCCACTAGAAGTGAACCAGGGACATTGCAGTTATTTGCTAATCATAAGTCAGCACACATCTTAATTTTTCAATCCTTGGTCTCAGCATTTAATAGCTATTGGTATTATGTATGAGCATGCTCTTGATCTTTCTACCGCTTTATAAAATGAATAGTTACATATTCCGTTCAATCCAGTTTTAACTAGAGTATGTGCCACCCATTGACAACAAAAGCCATCTCAAGGTGCTTTGTATTGTAAGCTAAAGACTTTACAAAGAGAAAGCCAACGAGCCGATGATCCTTTATGAGCAAGCGATTCGCAACAGTGTCCTCACTTTGTAAGACGAGGAGACCTCTTTGTGTTACAAACTGTAACATCCAATCTGTAACACCCAAATGCACACCTTTGTCTCATTTAGTGGCCTCATTCAAATGCGGATCCACAAATACAGAGAAATTAAAGCCATATCCTCTCTTAGCTACTTGTCTGCAACGTGCTTCCACTCGCCCTCTGGATGTGAGAGCACCACTCATGGGTTCTCTTGCAGGATGAAGGAGGACACAGCGCCTGCCTGGCCAGATATCAGAAAACACTGCTTAACTTGTCCATCGGCAGGTTCAGTCATAAAGAGTGCACTAAAAAGGCCAGTTGTTATCACAAGCACAACTTTAGAGTTATTAACACTTTTATTGCACTTACAGTAACATAACTAGTTAAAATCAAGTCTGGCAACCCGCCTCTCAATTTCTCTGTTCTGTGTGTGTCGGTTTCACCACAATACACAGGCCATGACGCAGAAATGTTGAAACAGAGAGCAGAGGATAGAAAAAAAAAGGAAGGAGCACACATAAATAGCACAAGCTCCTGATATGACTGCGTAATCAAGCAGCTAAAAATGCGCCAATGTCGGATAAACCTTGTTCCCGATTTTCAGTTCTAACAAGCCGCATCCACGGGATTGGTTCCTTAGTCTTGTTGTGTTTGAAACTGCACTGACATCCTGCAGCTCCCAGGCAAAAAACGCTCAGCCATGTAGCTGACTGCTTGTCTTCGAGCACACAAAAGAAACACCATATGGACATGCATATAAACCACAGCTCTCCGTCACAAAAAGGAATTTGTTTAAGTTACTCTTTAACCTGAAAAACAAATGAGATTTTTGTGCTCCGTTCACCATATGTTTCCAAAATTAGTCATAGCTGTAAACACCCCGTATCAGGCAGGCTAGCTCGCCTTTGTTTACATGCCACAGACGGAGAGTCAGTGACGGTTCCACTTTCATTAAAGGTCACTGTTCTATCACAGGATCACAAAAGGGCAGTGATCCACTTCTTCTGCAGCTGTGAAAGTGTTGTATAAAACTGATCAGGAAGAAAGTGGAACACTGAAAGAATGATCCCCGGCCTTGGTGAGATACAGAAATATATAAACCTATTTATAAGTCTGTGAATTGTTTATGTGTTTAGAAGGGCAAAAGAGGATTTATGGGAAGGGCCATTAAAGTGAATGTAAATGAATATGCTCTCAGCTAAAAGGTTAGAGAGGATATGTGAGCACAGGCATCATTAAATCCACTGCATTTTGGTGCAATACACACTAATTCCATTTAAAATCCTGGCAACGACTGACGAGCTCAGCTGTCAGCAGAAAATCTTAATATGACCCTGCAAGCAACAGGTCCCAACTTTAATGCGCTGGCTATTAATGGAGCGTAGGGTGTGGTGGGGCAGGAAGCCAGTAATAATCAATTTCCTGCTGCTGTAATCATAGTTCTCTGTAAATTAATTAGCATCTGTTGAGTGTTATGGAAAAATGTCTGCGGAGAGGGAGAGGTGGTTAAAAGCAGCGCGCCGAGAGGATGACATGGACTGTGGGGCTCTGGTGTCAGGGATATTAGATTAAGGCCAACATGAGTCATCGCATGATGGAACTAATGGTGCATCTGATTGTGATATTGTGAGCTCCAATCACACCCCTCCCATCCCTTTCATCGTTCTTATCACCCTTAGCTAGATACTGTCCAATGGCTCAGAGACAGGGGCTCTAAAGTATAAAATCTTATCTACAAAGTGGATGAACACTGGAGTCTCCATTACAAGTGATCTTTATTTTTTTTTTAAAAACCCAGGTGGAGGAGGAAAAGGAGGAGGAAAATTCAACCCAATACACGCTGGAGACACAAAGCAATTACTAATTTGTTGATGTCACAGTGGCTGACTGAAGAAGGCCTAATGCAGACAACCAATCACACAGTTAGGAGTAAAACAGTCTAAAAGGCATCAAAAAGTCAGACATGCAAAGTGATTATTGATTGGCTGGTTAAACAACCAAATTACATCGGCACTTACTTTTAATGGAGAGAGAAGGAAGCCAATACATTTTGTTCATTGGGCTTATTGAGGACAGGTTGCGCTCTGTTGTTGTTGAAGTCTGGCTTTTTACCCAGTGTCAAACGGGGGAGATGATGCTGCTTTGCATTAGGATATTTTTGATATTAATAACTTGGCTGTAAAGTGGCTAATGACTCTTTGTCCTGTTTTCTTCCATTCTCCTTGGGTTGGTAAAGTTTCATGACTGCATAGTGCATGGTTACGACGCTACCATTTTGACAAAGACTGTCCAAAGACAGGACAGTCAGACCGACACAGCGGTGCCGTAGTTCCTGCAACAGCAGGTTTGTCCAGCAGCACGTTTGGAAGTCACGACACAGGCGGACAGACAGAAAACAGCAACTGCATTCCACTCAGGAGTAGCCGATGCAGGGCTGCGGTATTGTGCATTTTGCTTCACTGAAATGGGACTCCTACTGGAACAGAGACATTATTGTTAATAGTTACACCTGTGCTTTTCCTCTTATAATTTGTCATGATGTTCCTGTTATGTCAAAATGTCTGCCATGAAAAAGGTCTGTAGATGCTGTTGTGGCAGAGGAAATGATTCCACGTGTCATTATCGCATGTATTATTGGTCTTGGCGATATTTTAACCTGAAGTTGATTTTTTTTTTTTCATTTTGTTTGCAGATCAGTTTAGTTTAGAGTTTAGTTTCAGATATCCCAGTTCCAGTAAAGATACATTTATCAAAGCTTCCTTGCTTTGGAAATTTGACCAAAGCAAGAATGGATCAAATGAAAAACTAATTTATTTTAAATAGTGTTATTTTCCGCAGTTACTTCTTCTGGGGAACCTGCTTCCAGTGTGGATTTGGGGATACAGACACACTTTACTTTTAAGATTAAGCTTAAATTTCTATGTGTTTATAGTTAAGGCTGGGTCAGGTGACCCTGTACTCTCCCTTAGTTATGCTGTAGTAGGCCTAGACTGCTGTGGGCTCACTCTCCATGTGTTTATACACCACTCTACGTTTAATCATTAGTTATTATTAATCTCTGGCTCTCTTCCACAGCTGTTTTTGTCCTGTCTCTCTGTCTCATCTCCAACCAGTCACAGCAGATGGCTGCCCCTCGCTGAGCCTGGTTCTGCTGGAGGTTTCTTCCTGTTAAAGGTTTTTGCTTCCCACACTCGCCAAGTGCTTCATCACAGGAGGTCGTCTGATTGCTAGACTTGAATTGATTGTTGTTATGATTTGGCATATAAATATCGCATCAGTTGAATTTAGTTTTGTTTTTTATTTCCATTAACTAAAATGTTTTTTTCAGTATTTATGTCACTACTTTAATTTTGGTGTTTAGTTTTATTTTACAGTGTATTATTCAGCTTTTCTCAACGGGACCAGAGCATCCAGAGAGCACTCCTAGGTTTGTGAAATTACAATGCAATTACATACATTAAAAACTATCAAATTATTTTTTTTTGCACGAGATTTATTCAAATACTTCATTGTTCTCCACTCCTGCATTACTGCAAAAAATGTACAAAAGTAAATACATGACTAGGTTTCCCACTTTTTCCCACCTTGTTCAGAAACACAGATCGAGATCCCACACTCAACAAGAGTAAAAAGTTTGACACAACTTGTTCAATTAAGTATGAAGCCACTGCTAGCAGCCAGCTAGTGTAGGTTAACATAGAGACTGGAAAGAATAACTGCTAGCCTGGCTCCGTACAAAGAAAACTAAACCCTGCCTGCAGGCATCTCTGAGGTTCATTATTAACAGTAGTATAGAAATATCACAATCATATTTTACAAGAGATCATTCCTTGTACATCCTGGAGACTCTGCTAGTGGTGTTAGGGTTAGGGTGTAAGCCAAGCTAACCAGCCGCTAGTGATCATATGTAGCACACAAGTGTGCCAGGAGACTCGATCCTTAACTCTTGATGAAAAACACTTCCCTAAAAAAAATCTTAAAATTAAAAAAAAAAAAACCCTAAATGCTCAGAGAATATTTCTACTTTAATAGTTTAATTGAACTACAGCTGTTCAATTTATGGTGGTAAAGGTGGAGTTGCATACAACAGGCTTCATATAGGGAAATATTAAAAGGTTTTGACATGCCGACTGCAATATAGTTGTTATAGGTGAAATACAAATAGTTTTTCTTCAAGCATAGGGGAAAAATCCATTGTGTTACAGAAATATTGAAATTACTTTGAACTTTTTTTTCATCAATTACACTTTTTAATTAGATTGTTTCTATGTTTATAGCACACCAGCCGATTCAGTTGCTTGCCAAAGTGACTTCTTCTCCCGCTGTACTGAATCACTCCAGCTACGTTCTCTAATATTTATTCTCCATTGGGCTAGAGAAGTCACTGAACTCACCATCTACGCAGGCCGGCCTCGCCCTGGTGGTGCCGGCGATCTGTCCTCTCCTGCAGGCGCAGCGGGCTGTCTGCCTGGCGATGGTCCGCCTGGGAACACTGCTGTCTCTGTTGAGCATCACTATCTCGCAGGTTCCCACCGCCAACTGGCCTGCCAAACACAGCAGTGAGGATAAAGTACATCACATTAGCATAATGAGTCAGTAATGAACTTATTACAGAGGAGCAACTGGTGTTCAAAGGTGAAAACGACAGGCTGGCTGTTGTTTGCAAAGAGACATTTTTTTTACCTTTTTGGCTTTGTGTTCCACTAAAGAGTTTAATATTCTCATTAAAAATGTCAGGAAAGTTTTTAGTGCTTTAAAAGCAGGCGGCTAGAATGCTTTTTCAGTTTTAATACAGCATGACAGAGTTCTCTTGATGAAAGTGCCTTACAGGGATCATGCAGGGAAAAAAAATCAGTTAAAAGAGCATCTTCCATTTGGCTACCCATAACTGCAAAATAACAAACACACGAGTCAGAGGCTCCGAGATATGAGAGCACCATAAAACAACTTATTGATTTTTTTCACGTAATGGGCAAAATCTAAAGACTTCTTCTGACTGTGAGCATGAATGTTCTCTGCAAATTTCATAGCAGTCAACCCATTAAATAATGAAACATAAAGACTGTTCTCGCCGTGAAATTGACAACACTGGCCATTTGTAGATAACTTATCCTCGCGTGTACCTGAAAATATCCACTTTACAGGCAGTCGCAATAATTAAACAGAGAACTCACAGCCATGCCCGAACGTACAATGTGAGGTTAACACTCTCACACCCTGTTTGAAGCCACATTTATTTATTTTTTGCTCTTTTTTATTTGACTATCCAAATGAGTTGGACCACTGACAGAAATAAAATGTTACTTGGTTGACGGAGTAGAGGGTGCTGGGCACTGCTCCTACACCAGACAGACCAATTTTCAAGCCAAGCTAAGCTCTACTGAGACAGCAAATGGACAGAATGTCTTAAAGTGATGCTCAGAAATCTGTGTGTGTGTGTGTGTGTGTGTGTGTGTGTGTGTGTGTGTGTGTGTGTGTGTGTGTGTGTGTGTGTGCTATTCTTATAGTTCTGTCCAAGCACAGAGAATTACTTCAGAGTTCTCCAGGCATTACAAATTGATGGATAACTCCCTGGCCAGGGACACGTGTATAAGCAGCTTTTCCAAGTTTGCCACAGTGTTATCTTTAAATTAATTACACAAACTGGAGAAATCTACATTTTGCAAGCATGCTTTAGTTGCAGATGAACTACATGGGAGGGGCAAGGGGGGTGTATGAAGGGGAGGTTCTCCATTCTTCAAAACATCTAAGAGAAAAGGCAGATTAGAGAAGAGTGTGTACTGCAGTTCCTGTAAGGTCAATCCTTGGCATTCACCAACCATAGCTCCTTTATGCTGCTGCTTCTAGTCGCTTCCCGCCACACTCAAATGCTCATTAAGTGAGACGCTAACTGCTATGTAGCATGAAATGAGCGCAATAATGGCAAAGGTTGAAAGGGTTGTTGATGAACACAAATGACTCATAAAATTACCTGAGCAGTGCTGAGACATCCAAGTATCAGAGCAAGATGTCTGTGAAGATTTAAGGTGACCCTGCGGCATTTCTTTTAGCATAATTCACCAAGTTGAGATACTTCCTGTCCATAGCAACGATAGTTAGGTAGGCGATAGATAGACTCACGGGCAAAAATTAACTTGCCGGGTTGACTGCTTTTCCTTCAGAGCTTTCTGGCATTAAACCTTCTTTCATTTTATATTTTCTAGTTGCAGTTTGTTTGTGTTTAAGCAACAAAATACTTGGTTAGGTCCACATACTTGGTCCACAGAGGAGGGACTCCTCAGTTGTAGGTAATGTTTTCTCTACCGCCGTGCAGGTCAAACTTTATATTTCTACACCAGAGTTGGCTAATCATATTATCCGACTTGTTCTGCCCTACTCGTTTGCTGGAAGTACTTTTCACTTCCAGCAGTGCTACTTGACATCAAAAACAGGCTTACGGGGTATCTCAGCCTCTCAGTTAATAGATCAACGAATGGGCTGCAGTTTCCACTGACAGCCACACTTTGCTATTTAAGCTGATAAGACTGGTTTACTTTTTCCATAAAATTACCTCCAGAAGTGTTAAGAGCCATAAAACAAAACCAGCTCTACAGAGATCTGCTATGTAAATCTAATTTCATAACATCAGCCTTGCTGGCCACCCTCCACCGCGCACCACCATCACTCAGCCCACCCGCCTCTCTCGTTTTTCTGCTGAGGCGAGATCCTGTATACTTGGTTGTTGCTTGGAGGACAGAGGTGCCATCAGATATCAGTGCTCAACACTGAACAGATGAATGGGCTTCATGTAATAAGCCTGAAGGAAGACAACAGTAAGGCGCTGGGGGAGTTGAAGTGGTGAGTTGAGTAGTGTGTGGGTGGGGGTAGCTGCTTTGTAAAGCGCCCTTAGCCATGGCCAGCGCTCCATCATACGTACAGGAGTTAATTCATGTGACAGAGGGTTTCTGTCACTCAGTGGTGTGAGGACACTTTGCCTCGTCTCTGTTTCACATGATGAAATGCACATATGGCCGTGGCAGCGAGGAGAGCGCCGACTGAAGGATGGGAATGGTCGCTGAACAGGCCCTGGATCCTGTCAGAAATGACAACAAGAAGTAGTAGACACTGGCTTTAAGCACCGACTGGCAGCTTGATCACCTTATCAGTGAATCATAACACTATGCTAGTGCTAACTGGCAACACAGACACACACAGGGGACCAAACGCACACAGGTTAGAGCAAAGATGTGAGTCTGTGCTCTACATATCAGCTCTTTGATCAGACACACTGCAGATCACCAAAGTACAGGCGCACAAATATCTTAATAACTCTGCCTGAAACAGGCTGCCAGGAGTCCACACTTGCTTTCACATTGTTAGTCTGATTCAGTGTGCATCACTGCTGGACTAAGAGCCGTTGGGCTCTAGATACACCACACTGGCACGACCTCAGCGACGGACCGT